>NC_034595.1:74156142-74160510 GCF_900095145.1 Mus pahari
TCTTCTTCTTCTTCTTCTTCTTCTTCTTCTTCTTTTGGTTTTTCGAGACAGGGTTTCTCTGTGTAGCCCTGGCTGTCCTGGAACTCACTCTGTAGACCAAGCTGGTCTTGAACTCAGAAATCCACCTGCCTCTGCCTCCCAAGTGCTGGGATTAAAGGCGTGTGTCACCACGCCCGGCCCACTATACTTCTTTAAGCCAGTTGCTGTAGGGTTTTTGTTTTTTTAATGTAAAAATCATTTGCACTGACTTTACTTCTAAGAAGGAACCAAGAGAAGAAAAGACAAAACCCCCAGAGCTCTAACTTGGTTAAAGACTCATGATTACAAATTAAATAAGCCCCAATTCAAGTTCAGGTACAGAGGTGAGTTTATCACTGAGCCACTATAATGTCTTGTGTTGTGCATTCTTTAATTCCAGTGATCAAAGGCCTCAGGCAAGAGGAATGGCACAAGTTTGAGGCCAGCTTGGAGAAATGGAAGCTTATATGGTGTTGGTGGCAATGTGAAATGGTACAGCTGCTGTGCAAGAAATCAAAACCAGAGGGGCTAGAGAGATGGTTCAGTGGTCAAAGCCCTTCCTGTCCTCATAAAGGTCCCCAGTCCCTTTCCCAGCTCCCATGACTCACAACTGTCCATAATTTCAACTCCAGGAAACCCACTCTTTTTTCGCCTCCACAGTCACCAGGCTTGCATGCATATAAGTAGACACTTACCCACACCAACACAAATAAATTTCTTTTTAGAAATTAAAAACAATTGTGGACTGGGGAGATGGCCCACTGGGTAAAGACTTAATGTACAAGCATAAGGACCAGAGTTCAAATCCCCCAGTACCCATGTAAAACTGGCATAGCTCCATGTGCCTGTGACTCTGTGTTGAGGGGCAGAGACAAATAGGTTTTAGGAGCCAGCTTAACCAAAACAACAATCTGTCAGTTGAGTGAGAGAGCTTGATTTAATAAGGTGAAGAGCAATAGAGGAAGACATCCTCCCCCAGCTCTGGTAGATGGGCAGGAACACACTTATGCATATACACCACACATAAATATCACATATTATTTAAAAATTACCATATGATCGGGCACTTCCACTGCCAAATACGTATTTCAGAACCCCAAAACAGGATCTCAGAGATATCTGTGTGTCTGTTTTCATAGAACAGCTGTTGCATTCACAATAGCCAAGGAGAAGCAGCAACCCAAGAGTCCCTTGGGTTGGGAGATGGATAAACAAGAACATGAAGTATATGTATGGTTGGATATTTAGCCTACAGAGGAAGTATTGACATATGCTACCTAATAAATGAACTTTGATCACATACTGCTACTGGAAATAAGACAGCCACTAAAAGACAAATGGAGACAGTTCTACTTTAGGTATCTGGAGCATAGAAACAGGAAGTACCCTGATGGCTGCAGGGGCCCAAGGGGAGGGGCAAATAGGAACTGTTGAATTGCATAGGATTCTGGCTTTGCAGGACCAAAAAGTGCTAGATGTTGGTTGCACAAAAATCGACCTGCTTAGTGGTTTGAATCATCCTTACAAGTAGTTGAGATTAATAACTGTTAAGACTCCTCCCCCGCCGGGCAGTGGTGGCACATGCCTTTAATCCCAGCACTTGGGAGGCAAGGCAGACAGATTTCTGAGTTCGAGACCAGCCTGGTCTACAAAGTGAGTTCCAGGACAGCCAGTGCTACACAGAGAAAAGAGAAAACCCCATCTCGAAAAACAAAAATAAAAACAAACAAACAAACAAAAAAAGACTTCCCCCCATCCCAGATTTTAAAGATTTTTATTTTATGTATATGAATGTTTTGCCTGAATACATTGCACATTTGTTCAATGGTTGAGAAAGCTGGGAGAAGGCATAGGATCCCCTGGGACTGCAGTTACAGACTATTGTGAGCCACCACGAGGCTGCTGAGAATCAAACCCGGGTCCTCTGGAAGAATAGTCAGTGCTCTTAAACTCTGAGCCATCTATCTTTCCAGCCCCCAATACAAATAAATCTTAGAGAGGAGCTAGGTGTGATGGTATGTATTTATAATCCTATCACGCAGAAACCTGAAGTTCCAGGAAAGCCTGGACTACTTAAGAAATAAATATCTGGGGGTGGGGGTGGGAGTGGGGGGTGAAGGAAGAGGGCCCAGGCTGGGATGGATTTGTAAGAAGATGAGGCAGTTCCTGTAAAAACCGGATGAATGTAATGGATTTGCAGCCGCTCCTAGAAAGTGTGTGGGCTTGGAAGAGCTCCGCTGAGTCCCTGCCTGCAGTGAGCGTGTTATCTGGGAGTACTGGACCTGGGAGCATGTGACTTGCTGTCTAGCATCAGTGCTGGGCCTAAGCTGATTCAAACTCCATGTAGGCGGCTCTGCCGTGTCTCCATCAGATATCTGTAATAATCACTCCCTATACATGGATAGCTTAGCAGTGTTTCCACAGAGCAACCTACCTCACAAGCCCTTCCCCAAAAACCCTTTGTATGAATGAAGAATTGGAGTCAGCATTTAAATGACTTAACAGGGCCAGCGTTATTTCACTTGTGAAGAACTAAAGGCCACTTTGAACAAATGTATGCATAAAGGAGGATTTATTGACTCGTGGAATCCAAGGACGAGTCAGGCATCTAAGTCCCCCCCACCTCCCCAAGGGCAGCCGCTGATGCAGCTGGGCTTTAGAACAACTGCCACCAAGGACTCAGACACTGCCAGTTCTGTCTCTGCTCTGTGCCCGTTTGCCTGCTGCACTTTCCTCCATGCAAACCAGTGCTGCCCAAATGGCCACGAAGCTCCCACACTTTGCATCCACTGCAGAGACATGGTTCTGAGTCCCAAGACTATCCCTGGTTAAAACTAAGAGGTGTGTGTTGTTATTCCCACTGGGATCAAATGGGATAGCCTGTCAACGGAGGATGAATTACCTCCCTCTGAAGGTACTTGATGAGAATGGGGCTAGGGAACGTTTTCTGAATGTGGTAGAGATTGGATGTGTTGCCATAGCAGTGACACAGTATGAGGCCGAGGTATTCCGGATGCTGGATTTGGTAACATATGTTAGCTCAGGCTTGTCTGCTGTGGCTTGCTCCATCTCTGCAAGGCTCCGGGGATGGTACATCGTCGGGTATGAAGCTGGGGTCAGACTTTGTGTCACCAAAGATGGGATAATGAAGGCGTTTGAAGCCCATGTCTGCTGCTTGTGCATCAGTGTTTAATCCAAGGGAGTTGAAGGACATAAACTTCCATATGAATGTTATCTGTAGATTCAGAAATGTCTGTTCTAGTTTGGCCTGGTGGTAACAAGGCCGTGATCTCATCTACTTGGGAGATTGAGGCAGGAGAAGATGAGGCCAACCATGACTACAGAATGAGTTCAAGGCCAGCCTGGGCAACTTAGTGAGAACCTATTTCAAAGTTTAAAAACAAACAAACAAACGAAAAGACACTGAGTGTTTAACTCAGTGGTAGAGAACTTGCCTAAAGAGGCCCTGGGTTGGCTCACTCACCAGTCCCATTGAAAACTAAAATGTCTGCTCTGCTTGCGGTGTCTCTGTACGAGGTGAAGTTGGACGGGAACTGGTGGATTCCCTTTGGCACACAAGCACCAACCCTCTCTCTAAGTCTTTACAACCAGAATTATTCTCTTCTCTCCCCTCTCCTCCCATCCCTCCCTTTCCCTCTCCCTTCTGTCTTTTCCTTTCTTACTTGTCGTTGCCTCCCCACCCCCATTGTCCTAGCAGCTAATCTGGTCTCAGGCATTCTCCTGCCTCAGGACCTCCCCATGTAGCCAGAACCAACCATTCCTGGTTGCAAGCAAACTTCGTCAGTGTGTGTGTGTGTGTGTGTGTGTGCGAGCGCGTACTGTATGGTGCCACTTTTCTCTGGATCTTTTGAACAAACCGCCAGCAAAGGTGATTGTATTTTTCTTCTATAGCATCTTAATTTGTACTGAACTAGCATGAAAATGAGTAGAGGATTCTGGGAGTCTGACCTAATAAACAGATAAAAGCTTTCTAATTAGGAATGTGTTATGTATTCAGCCAACTTAATGAGTGCTTGCTGTTCACCATTCTAGGTGCTAGACATCCAAAAGCAAGACCATTCCTGTCTTCAAAGAGTTCCAGTCTTCTGTGCTATTTGGGGGGTGGGGCGAGCATCAGTGACAAATGCTAAAGAGAGGCTATCAGGAAACACTTCCGGCTTTACCTGACCTGTGTAGAGGAGTCTGGGAAGACTTGCCCTAAGAAATGGCATCTAAGGCCGGGCCTAGTGGTGCAGGCCTTTAATCCCAGCACTTGGGAGGCAGAGGCAGGTGGATTTCTGAGTTCGAGGCCAGCCTGGTCTACCAAGTGAGTTCCAGGACAGCCAGGGC
>NC_034595.1:74160548-74165239 GCF_900095145.1 Mus pahari
AAATGGCATCTAAGACATACTGGGAGCAAGCCAGGTAGAAAAATACCTGCAAGAACCGGTCATAGAGTGTACTCTAGCCATCTGTCAGACGGTTACAACTGCCAGGTGGGTTTATGGGAGAAATAACTTGAATCTCTGTGGACAATGAATTGGCAGAGGTTCACCAGAGGCAAAAGGATAGGTACTTAGCAGTTCATTAGCTAAGTGACTCACAGGTGCAAGGTCTTGGGTTCAATTCCCAGCACAAAGGAAGGAAAGGAAAAAGAAAAAGAATCTTTAAAAGCAAGGAAGGAACTGGAAATTCAGGTTGAGCCCAAGTCTCATTCTGATCTGAAGATATGTCTGTGAGTCAGCAGAATTGACTGTATCTGAAGCTGTAGAAGATGAGATCACTAGAACAGGGGGCATAGAGAGGGGAGGGACTGTCCGAGAGAACCTTGAGCACAGACAACATCTCAAAGAGCTCTGGGAGGGGAGTAGTCGGCAAGGAAGAGGCTGGAGAGAGACCAAGTATAATGAGGATCTTAGCGACAAGGACATCAGCAGCGGTAACCTTGGGTAGAGAAGGGCTAGCTGAGAGGGCTAGAAAACAGAAGCCACAATTCAGTGACTTGAAGAGAGAAAGGAGAGGAGGTGGCGGTGTCTTTGAAGTCCTGAGGGAAGGGGAAAGGCTTGCGGTCAGAGAAAGTTTTTCCTTTGTTTCTGAGACTTCCCCAAGATTAAGTGCAAGCTGGAAGGAGCTACTGGTGACGGCTATCAGATGTGGTTTCCTCCTTTTGTGAGAGATGTAAAGGCCCGAGCTGTGCCTTGACACTGCTGTGGGCTCATCAACTCAGCCCCCTTTCTTCCTGGCACTGTCTGGTTTTAAGACTGAACTCTGGGAAACCCCTCAGAGAGGGCAAAGCAAGATGGCCGCTCACCCTCGCTTTGGAGCAGATAGGAAGTCTTTAGACTTGCAAAATGAGTGACTTCCCTGAAGGTTTTAAGAAGCTATTCACCGGGGCTGGTGAGATGGCTCAGTGGGTAAGAGCAACCCACTGCTCTTCTGAAGGTCCGGAGTTCAAATCCCAGCAACCACATGGTGGCTCATAACCATAACCGTAACGAGATCTGACTCCCTCTTCTGGAGTGTCTGAAGACAGCTACAGTGTACTTACATACAGTGTACTTACATATAATAAATAAATAAATCTTAAAAAAAAAAAAAAAGAAGCTATTCACCTCAGAAAAACCCTGCCACAGAAGAAGAGGGTAGATGACACCTGACTGATTTCCAGTAGGGTTCAAAAGATGCTATGTTATTAACTTAGAAGCAACCACCAACAAATGGAGATAAATCAGAGATGAAGAAGGATTAGAAGGCAATCAGGGAGGTGGAGGAAGGAAGGAAGGAAGGAAGGAAGGAAGGAAGGAAGGAAGGAAGGAAGGAAGGAAGGAAGGAAAGATTCACAATAAAAGCAGTGACCAGCCGGACAAACAGATGAATGCAAAGATCAGAGCAGACAGACTCGGTAAATAGCATGGATTCATGTGGTCTTTCCCCACACATAAAACTGACACAAGACCTACAAAGAGTTAGGAGGGGACAATGATGGGAAATGAAGTTTAAGAAACCATCAATGGAGAAATGGCTCAGTGGTTAAGAGCACTGACTGCTCTTCCAGAGGTCCTGCGTTCAAGCAACCACATCACATGGTGGCTCTCAGCCATCTGTAATGAGATCTAATGCCCTCTTCGGTGTGTCTGAAGGCAGCGACAGTGTACTCATATAAATAAAATGAATAAATCTTAAGAAAGGAAGGAAGGGAGAGAGAGAGAGAGAGAGAGAGAGAGAGAGAGAGAGAGAGAGAGAGAGAGAGAGAGAGAGAGAGAGAGAGAGAGAGAGAGAGAGAGAGAGAGAGAGAGAGAGAGAGAAGGAAAGAAAGGCCATTCATGGATGGACTTTGACTAATAGCGAAGGAGTGCCTGCTCACGGTGAGAACATGGTCAGCTGTGACAGCATCACCACAGGGTAAGGACTATGTCCTCCCAGTCTTGCATATGGTGAGAACGAAGCACAGAGAAGCTGTCCGTGCATGCATTGCAGGAGGTGGGAAGCCTTGCTCGGAGGTGCTGGGTTGTGTCACTCTTTGAGATCAAATTCAGGCAGGCATCAGAAGTGTTTTGTGCTGTCTCCCAGCTGCCAGACTCAGTTCTGCTGCTGGGCAAACACCAAAGGACGAGACACAGTAGGTCTCCACTGAGACAGTGCTTTCTTCTTATGGAGAGAAGGAGGGAGAATATACAGGTCTACAATCAGGAGAGTCTCAGGAAGTCCTGGGAAGCAAAACTGGAGAAGCCGGAAGCCAGTGGGCTGTCAGGGTGTGTTGCTGTTTTTACCTCAAAAGGCACAGTCGGGGAAGACCCCGTGAGAAAGTGCCATTGCCTTAATCAGGGTGGACAAAGGATCAACCACACAGTAGCACAGAGCAGAGAGAACTGTAGGCATGGCAGTGTCCCGGTGGGAATGGTCTCGGTGTATGGTCAAGGAATAGAAAGATGAGAGTAGGGGCTTGAGAGCTGGGGGGAGGGGGGGAGTCAGCAGTTAAAAGCTCTTCCAGAGGAACGGGTTCAATTCCCAGCACCCACATGGCAATTCACCACTGTCTGTTAATCCAGCTCCAAAGGATCTGAAACCTTCACACAGACATGGGCAAAATGTCAGTGCACACAAATGAAATAAAGTAAAATATAAAGATTAAAAAAGGAAGGGAGGCTGGGTGGTGGTGGTACACGCCTTTAATCCCAGCACTTGGGAGGCAGAGGCAGGAGGATTTCTGAGTTCGAGAGCAGCCTGGTCTACAGAGTGAGTTCTAGGACAGCCAGGGCTATACAGAGAAACCCTGTCTCAAAAAAACAAAAAAAAAAACAAAAAACAAACCAAAACAAAACAAAACAAAAAAACAAAAAAAAGGGAGGGAGGGAGGAGGGAGGGAGGAGAAAACACAGTGACCAGCGTGGATGCTGGCATTTGTAAAAGGTAGACTCAGGGTCTCTGGGTAGATTCAGGGAAACCCTGGTAGGCTGCAGAACACAGTTTGTATTTTAGTTCAGTTGCAATAGAAGGAGCACAAGAATCTTCTTAGTTTGTTTGTTTGCCTAGTAGAAGAGTAGAATCTGATTCACCGGTTAAGGATGAGTCTGAGCCAGGTCTAATGGCTTTTGTCTGGATTCCCTGCACTTGGGAGGTTAAGGAGGAGGGCAGAGAGTTTGACGCATGATACCCTACCTCAACAAACCAACTGATTTAATTGTGTGGTGGCGTGTGTGTTTGGAGAGCAGAGGCAGGTGGGTCTCTGTGAGTTGGAGGTTAGCTTGGATTAGGTCCGTATAGCAGGTTTCAAGCCAGTCAGGGCTACAGAGTGACTCTCAAAAAGCAGGCAAGAAAGCAAAGAAATGCAAGGGAAACCGAGGAAGGAGAAGGGAGAAGAACAGAGGAAGGGGGGAGAGAAGAAGGGAGGAGAGGAGAGGGGAGGAGAGGGAAGGAGAGAGGAGAGGGGGAAGGAAGGAAAGAGAAGAGGGTAGGGGAGGAGAGGGAAAGGGGAAAGGAGAAGAAAGCAGCTGAAAAGGATGCCTTAGCTGGGACCAAGACCTGGAGCATGAGACTGGATGGGTTAATATTAATTTATCTCTCATAGTTCATACGTACAAGCTCAGAACTCGGGAGGCCGAGGCACCTGAGTCCCAGGCCAACCTGGGTCACAGAGTGAAAAACTGGCAGAAAGAGAGAGAGAGAGAGAGAGAGAGAGAGAGAGAGAGAGAGAGAGAGAGAGAGAGAGATTTCTGTGCTGTGGGGTCCCCTCTCCCCAGTTTATCGTGTCACACTGGGCAATTTACACAGAGATGACAGATTTTCCTGCAGAAAAAGAGACTAGAGTTGCTGAAGTCCCTTGGAACAATAAGCGCTCCCCTTCTCCTCCCCCTCAGCTCTTCAGACCAACAGGTTCAGCCACTTCCACAGCTCCCAGGAAGGCGATCGCAGCTTAGTCCAGGCCGGGTCACCTCAGCACAGCCGTGTTTGGGCATACACACAAAATAAATATTTGTTGTGTGAACGGGTGCCTTGCAAAACAGAGAAGAGTGGTCCACAGAGAAGGAGGAAGGGACAGCTGTGGGAGCAGGGCTGTGCAAGGAGGAGAGATAAAGAGCTTCCTGTTGACTGTTCCTCTGGGTTCAGCAGCTCCCGAGGCCTAGCGCCACCCTCAGGTTCACAGAACTCTAGGTTCCCCCAGATAGCTATGTTCTCTAGAAAACACCCAGCTTTCCTGTGAATATTTTTTCTTTCTTTTCTTTCTTTCTTTCTTTCTTTCTTTCTTTCTTTCTTTCTTTCTTTCTTTCTTTCTTTCTTTCTTTTTTTTTAAAGATTTATTTATTATATGTAAGTACACTCTAGCTCTTTTCAGACATACCAGAAGAGGGCATCAGATTTCATTAAGGGTGGTTATGAGCCACCATGTGGTTGCTGGGATTTGAACTCAGGACCTTCTGAAGAGCAGTCAGTGCTCTTACCCGCTGAGCTATCTTGCCAGCCCGTGAATATTTTCTATATGCACCCCTGTAACTCATGTGTGTGCGTGTGCGTATAAGAGAGAGAGAGAGAGAGAGAGAGAGAGAGAGAGAGAGAGAGAGAGAGAGAGAGAGAGAGGTGTCCT
>NC_034595.1:74166389-74167949 GCF_900095145.1 Mus pahari
TGCCTCCCAAGTGCTGAGATTAAAGGCATGTGCCACCACACCCGGCCTGCTTACTTCTAAGATTGTTCATGTTCAAGTTGCTTTGGCTATAGACATCCAAACTCTTTCCAGATAGAATCAAATCTCACATTTGCATGCCTAATTCAGTTATTTGGATTGTTAACATATATCTGTTTGGTTGATGTTTTACATAAACAATAGACAAATTTTTTTCCAAGGTAATGTTTTGGTATGGCATTTTGTGGGATTTAAAAAAATTTTATTTGTTTTGGTTGTTTTGTTTCTTAGACAATGTCCCATGTAGCCCAGGCTCACCTTAACCTCTGTATGTAGCTGAGGGTGACTTTGAACTCCTGATCCTTCTGACTCCACTTCCCAAGTGCTGGATTTCACATATGTGTGTCACAACACTGACCTGACATAGATTTCCTATGTTCTCTTTCATTGCTGTGTTTGACAGAAGACGAAGTACAAAAGAACTCCTTCGTCAAACGGTCCTTTGACAGTCACGGTAGCTCCCACCAGTGGTCCCTCTGCTCTGGGGGCTGAGGCAGGAGTTCTGCAGTTGAGCTTTCAGCTAGTGTAGGTTACATTGTGAGTTCCAGGCCAGCCTGGCCTAAAGAGTGAGATTCTGACTTCAAAACAAAAACAAAACAAAAAAATCAGAAACAATAACAACAACAACAAAACCCAAGGGACTGACAAGGTGGTTGCTTTACACCAAGCTCCAAGACTCGCGTTCAGGACCTGGAAATCACATGGCAGAAGGAAAGAATGCCTCAAAGTTGTCCTCTGACCTCCACCTACATGGCATTGCACTTGATGGTTCTCTCTCTCTCTCTCTCTCTCTCTCTCTCTCTCTCACACACTCTCTCTCTCTCTCTCTCTCCCTCCCTCCCTCTCTCCCTCCCTCCCTCTCTCTCTTCTTTTCTTCCTTCCTTTCTCTGAGGTAAGGTCTCACTATATAGTCCTGGCTGTCCGGGAACTCACTATGTAGATCAGGCTGCCCTGGACTCACAGAAGTCCACCTGCCTCTGCCTCCTAAGTCGCTGAGATTACAGCATGCAACATCACACCTGGCTACATTCATTTAGTCACTCCTCGAGACCATTGTTTTTCTTAGGTGAATTTATATTCGTGTTACTTTTATCTTAAGCCCTTTCTCCTTTTTCTTCCTTCCTTTCTTTCTTTCTTTCTTTCTTTCTTTCTTTCTTTCTTTCTTTCTTTCTTTCTTTCTTTGGCTTTATTTACGTTGTTATTTTATGTATGAGTTGAGTGTTTTATATGTATGCATGTATGTATGTATGCATGTATGCATGTATGTATAATACATGTATACCTGGTACCTGACAAGACCAGAAGAGGGTATGGCTCCCTTGGGACTGGAATTATAGTCGGTTGTGAGCCTCTGTGTGGGTGCTGAGAATCAAACCCAGGTCCTCTGTAAGTGGTTTTCTTTCTGTTTTGGTTTTTTGTTTGTTTTTGTTTTTGTCTTTGTTTTTGTTTTTGTTTTTCGAGACAGGGTTTCTCTGTGTAGTCCTGGCTGTCCTGGAACTCACT
>NC_034595.1:74168364-74170710 GCF_900095145.1 Mus pahari
TCTCTCTCTCTCTCTCTCTCTCTCTCTCTCTCTCACACACACACACACACACACACACACACACACACAGACACACACACCAAAGTAAGTAATTAAACAAACACCCATTCTTTGAGTTATCCTGATGGGTAATAAAAATCTCAGAGGTCCCCTTCCCTTTCCTTATGAGCCCAAAGTTGTCTCTGGGTCCCTCTCCTCTTAGACAAGGGGTCCTTCCTGTGTGGATGGGGAGGTGGGTGGGGGGACAATGAGAGGAAGCTTGGTAAGGTTGAGCTAGGGAGTGAAGCCCTGGGGACCCTGAAGGGACAGTAGGAGCTTCTCCTGTTCCTGGCACCAGGTCCCTGTCACAGTCACAGCCCCCCATAGAGAGAGTTGTGGCCATCAGTCACGTAGGGGCAGCATCCCCAAGCCTCCCCACATGTAGATGAGACATCCCTAATATCTCAGACGAAGCCAACAGGAAGCACCTGCTGTCAGACCCCACCCCACCCCAAAACTGTATATAAGATCCTATCCAGAAGGAATAAAGGTGTGTGGGAATTACTCCGTCGTTTGAGAGAGCATCTGTCACAAGAGCTGTAACACTGCCCAGGAAGAGAACGCTCTCCTTCTCCAGGAGCTTTCATCACCGGAAGCTCGCCCTCACTAGCCAGCCCTCTGCTAGCTCATCTTGACTTCGCTCAGCACAGCCAGGGCAGTGGCACCAGAGCACCAGTGGAGGCAATTCGCCATCCCTGTTCATGCCATTTCCCTGTCGCTTAAACTCTCCCACCTGGCTGGGCCAGACATCTCCGCAGATAGCTTCCAGTACACAGTCCGGCACCTTCCTAAGCCATGTTCTCTGCTTTCAGGCCTTACCCTCCACCCGTTTGCCTGGCTGAGCAGGCTCTTCTTTATTATAAAATGATAAATGACCTTTACCCCCCCACACACACACACCATGCACTTGTGTTCAGGGTTGGAACACCCCTGACCCCACACCCACACCCACCCCACCCTGGAGCTGTTCACAGGCATGTTTGGAGTATAACAGCCTTGAACGCTGGACACCAGTAGTATCCTGAAGTGGACCAAGGGCCGGGTGATCCTCAGGAGCCCATTATGCTAACTCAGAGAGGCTCATCAGAGCTCGTCTGCTTTGACCTCTGGCCTCTGGGTACCCTGAAGGCCCTTGAGGGTCAGAGACTACTGGAGACACAGGAGGTGACAGTCAGTGAGAAGGCAGGTGTAAGAGCATGGAACAGGGACTTAAGCGCTCTGCTGCCATGTTTAGGAGAGACGTGCCTGTGGCACAGGCCTGGAGCTAAAAAGAAAACCTTGTTTAGGTTCTGGGCTCTCCTGGATGGCCCATGGGCTTCCAACGTTGCTAAGCCTAAGACTGAACACACGGTGGTCCTCTCTGCCCAAGGATTCTCCCCAACTCATTCTTCCCAGTCCTTATTTGTTACAGTGTATTGTTTGTGTGTGTGTGTGTGTGTGTGTGTGTGTGTGTGTGTGGTGTGTTTGCCTGTGTGTATATCTACAGAAATGCTACTGTAGAGGTCAGATATCAACCTGCGGTAATCATTCTCTCTTATCACCATGTGGATCCCAGGGATCAAACTCAGTGTCAGACTTGGCAGCAAGCACCTTTGCATACTGAGCCATATCACAGGCCCCTCAGTCCTGAGTCTAATGGTCTCATTCCCTGTCCCATCAGCCAAACCAAGAGCTTGTCCATCATTCTTAACTCTTCCAGTGACTCTAGCCTTTTATAGCTAACTACAAGGCCACGAGAAACCGGTATGTTGGCATCTTGAAATCCAGCCCAGGCAGAGCTCTGTGAGTTTAAGACCAGCCTGGTCTACATAGAGACTCCTAGGAGTACATAAGTGAGATACTCTGTCTAAAAAAAAAGAAAGAAAGAAAGAAAGAAAGAAAGAAAGAAAGAAAGAAAGAAAGAAAGAAAGAAAGAGAGAAGAAAAAGAAAAAAAAGAAGAAAAAAAGAAAGAAAAAGAAAAGAAAGACCACAAGAGCTTCACCATCTTTATCACTTTCCTGTTGCCGAGGTAATAATCACTACCTGCCGGCTTGATACACATAGATTTTTACTGTATATTCACAATGGCTATAAACCCAAAATGAGTTAGGAGACTAAGACTTCAGAGGCTTGCTCTTTTTAGAGGCATCAGGGTGGAATCTGTCCCTTGTCCTTTCTAGTCCCTGGAGCCACCTTCTCTGTATCTGCACTGCATCTGCTCCTGGAGCCACCTTCTCTGTGTCTGCATTGCATCTGCTCCTGGAGCCACCTACTCTGTATCTGCACTGCTTCTGCTCCTGGAGCCACCTTCTCTGTATCTGCACTGC
>NC_034595.1:74172921-74181816 GCF_900095145.1 Mus pahari
CTCTGTATCTGCACTGCATCTGCTCCTGGAGCCACCTTCTCTGTATCTGTACTGCTTCTGCTTCTGGAGCCACCTACTCTGTATCTGCACTGCTTCTGCTCCTGGAGCCACCTTCTCTGTATCTGCACTGCTTCTGCTTCTGGAGCCACCTTCTCTGTATCTGCACTGCTTCTGCTTCTGGAGCCACCTACTTTGTATCTCCACTGCTTCTGCTCCTGCCTCTTCTGGCACACAGCTTCCTCCTCCTCAGTCCTTGCCACCCTGGAGCCTCATGACTGTCTCTGGCCCAATCAGAAAACCTAAAAGTTATTCCATCTCAGGTTCCTTAATGTAGTCACACCTGTAGATCTCTTCTGCCCCCAAAAAAGACACTCACAGGTTTAAGGATTAGGGAGTGAGCATCTTTGGAGGCTCCTTTCACATCCTACCCAAGTAACCTCCTGGACCCCTTCTGGTCCACTGTCCCTGAGCTTCATCTGGGGTACCTAGTAGCCTATTCTGATTGGTCTCTGCCTCTTGTCTTGCCCCTTCCACCCATTTCCATTCTGCATCTTCTTTGTAAGGGGGTAGGTGGGGATGTGGGGTGTGGGGTGGGGTGAGTGGAGGGAGTTGGGGGTATGGGTAGAGGTAGAGGTGGGTTTGTAGGGTATGGGATAGGGGAGGTAGGTGGAGGTAGGGTTATGGGGAGAGGTGGAGGGGTGGGATGGGGTGTGGTGTGGTGCCAGGTGTTGTGGGGATGGGATAGGGGTGGGGTGGGGTGGAATGTGGGAGAGGTGCGGTGGGATGGGGGTGAGGGGGTGGGGATGGGGATGTAGGGGGGAAGGGGGTGTTAGGCTTGGAAGCCAAAGCTTCCCACATGCCAGATAAGCATCCGGCCAGAAGCCTCAGCCTTAGTTACATCTTTTGTCTTCCTATTGATGGTGACCTCTTTCTTCTGCTCACTCCCTTAGCTGACAGTCAGGGACACTCCTCAGGCTGGGGTCTCAGCATGACCCCTTGCCAGGTAGGAGTTCTTGGGCCAGTAACTTAACCTCTCTGAGCCTTTACCTTCTCATACTGGTAAAGATGTAGCCCTCAAAGGTGGCGACAGTTAAATTGCCCTTGGGAGAGTACTTAAACAGTACTTAAACAGTACTTAAACAGTACTTAAACAGTACTTAAACAGTACTTAGACAGTACTTAAACAGTACTTAGACAGTACTTAGACAGTACTTAAACAGTACTTAGACAGTACTTAAACAGTACTTAGACAGTACTTAAACAGTACTTAAANTACTTAAACAGTACTTAAACAGTACTTAAACAGTACTTAGACAGTACTTAAACAGTACTTAAACAGTACTTAAACAGTACTTAAACAGTACTTAAACAGTACTTAGACAGTACTTAAACAGTACTTAAACAGTACTTAGACAGTACTTAGACAGTACTTAAACAGTACTTAGACAGTGTTTCCTGCTTTGTTCTCTGCTCCTTCACCCTCCTGATGCCTCCTGCCATGCTCTCTCCACACCCGTGTTTCCCTGGAAACGTTTGCCCATGTCTTCCAGGCCGGCCTCACGCACGGCTGCCTCTGCACAGACCTCCCTTTGACCCTCCCACCGAAGGCAGGTGAACTGGCTGCCTGTTTCCTGCTCTACAGCGTTTGAACTCTGGGAAGTCTGTCACCCCTAACCAGGGGCCCTTGGACATTACATTTGCAATCATTTGACTACGCATGCAGGAGGAAAACATCTTGAAATACTAATATTTGTGCCTTTTCCACACTTCTTCCTATGTAACCCTCCCATCTCCTAGTCAGTCAGAGGCATTCACATTGCCTTTGCAAGTCCATACTGGGGAACTGGGAGTTTAGTTCAGCGAGAAAGGGCTTGTATGGCATGTCCAAGGCTCTATGTTCAATCTGCAACACAGAAATAAAATGGTGTGTGTGTGTGTGTGTGTGTGTATGTTGTTGTTGTGGTGGTGGTTTTCTTTTTAGATATATGTGTATGAGTGTTCTGTGTGCATGTATGTCACCATGCACATTCCTGATGCCCACAGAGGTCAGAAGAGGGCATTGGATCCCTGGAACTGAAGTTGCTGATTGTGAGCCATAGTGTGGGTGCTGGGAACCAAACCCCAGTTCTCTGCAAAAACTGCAGCTGCTCTTAGCTGCTGAGGCATCTCTCCAGGTCCTACTTCAAAGGAGTTCTACAGCAAGAAAGCAAAAAGAAATATAAAAAAAGCAGCTGGCAGCTGGTGGCGCAGACTTTTAATCCCAGCACTCAGGAGGCAGAGGCAGGGGGATCTCTGTGAGTTTCAAGGCCAAGCCTGGTCTACAGAGCAAGTTCCAGGACAGGCAGGGGTACCCAGAGAAACTCTGTTTTGAAACAACAACTATGTGTGTGTGTGAATAAATGAATGAATGAAAGAAACTATGTTTATGTTTTCAACTTCCAAACTAGGCTTTAATATAGACATCCATGTGGTCAGTTGTAACAGCCAAGGGCAAGGCTGTATGAAAAAGAGGTTTTCAGTACCCAAAGTGATATCTGGGAAGGAAGCAGGGGTCAAGTTCATGAGCTGGTGGCCTAAAGAGGCCACTGGGAGGTGTCTGGTTTATCCTATTCCCAGGGAGGCTAGGACAGGGTAGCTCAGGCTGGGGACAGGAAGAGGAGTTGGCCCTGGAAGAGAATGGCTGAGCTGAGATGGAAACAGATGTGAACAGGTGTAACATCCACATTCAGAGGATGTTCCTGGGAGACGGCTCAGTGGTTAAAAGCACTGGCTCCTCTTCCAGTTCAATTCCGAACACCCACATGGCCATTCTTATAGAGTTTGCCTTAGACCTGAGATAATTTCTCCTCTGTTAACTCCAGTTCCAAGAACTCTGATATCTTCACACAGACACACATGTAGGCAGAACTCCAAAGAACATAAAATAAAAATAAACAAATCATTAAAAAAAAAAAAGGATGTTCCCGGGGGCTAGGGAAATGGTTCAGTTAGTAAACTGCTTGCCAGTGCCAACATGAGGATCTGAGTTCAATTCCCAGCACCTACAGGCGTGGTGGAACATACCCAACCCTAGTACTGCAGAGTAAAAATGGGCAAAACCTTCAAACTTGTTGCCCTGCCAGCCTAGCCTAAAGGGGGAATTCTAGGCTGACAAGAGAGTCTGTCTCAGCAACAATGTAGATAGCCTCAAGGGACTCAACACTGGCTGCCACACACACATGCACGTGCATCTGTACACACACACACGCACACACACACACACACACACACACACCCCACAGGAGTGACCAGCTGTGTCCTCCTAGCAGTCCTGTTGTCCCTTTTGCAGGAACCCCAACGAGAACACAGTGGCTCTTCAGGGAGATGCCATCAGGAGATATCGAGGGACAGAGAGACAGAGGAATGTCCCGACTAGGCTCAGTGACTTAGAAGACCCTGGCTCTTCAGCTAGCGATTTCGTTCAGGAGGGAAAGGTACTTGCCACCAGGCTTGATGGCCTGTTTGATCCCAGGACCCCACATGGTGGAGAGGACTGACTCCCTCAAGTTGTCCGTAGACTTCCACATCTACAACAGCAGAGTCACAGCCAGAGCCTCCACAGCTCTTCATGTCCCAAGACTTGGTTCTGAGAGAGGTCCGGGCAAACCTCTAATTCTCCTGATAACCTAAGTTACAAACAAGACAGAAATGAAGCACAGGGGTTAAGTCATTTGTCCCTGTCTGGCAGGTAACACATGGTGGGGTGGGGCTGAGGTTCCATTTTATTGAACAAGAGTACACACACAGACAGACACATACTCTTAATATATATATATATATATATATATATATATATATATATATATATATATATATCCTTAGGAGAATTCTGTTTTAAATGCCAAAACCTTAGTCAGTCTTTTTGTTTAGACTTGGAGTCCCTGCCAGAGTTGTGGGCTGGGTAAGCTGGGAGCCAGCCTACTCTGTCTTCCTTACACACCCTGCCTCTCATTTTGCCGGGTCTGGCAGAGGAAGCGCGGGAAACTGCTACTGAGCCAGGTACAGGGCTTGGCGGCAAAACTGCCTGTGGGGCGGGAGGCCAGAGCCGCGCCCTGGCACCTGGCAGGCAGCCGAGCTCCACCGTTGAGAAAAGACTTGCTACAAAGGAGGCCTCCCGCCAAGCTGGCCGCCTTCTTCTCCCTGCCCACCCTCAGCTGAGGGACCTGACCTCCGGGCAGGCTGGGTCAGGTCCTTACAAGGCCTAGGGAGGCTGTCAATGGGCCTTGAGGTCATCCCCGGCCTGGGATGCTTCCCTGACTGCCCAAAGTAGGTATCTGGGTACGTAAGAGGCAATGTTACCGCAGATGCAGGACTCTGGGGGTTCTGAACTTCCCATTCTGTTCCCTCCTCCAGGGTATCCAGGCTTCACAGTGTCACCAACCTTGTGACAAGTCATTGTCCAAAGTGCAGACTAGACAGATCTGGGTCTATGATGAAGAACACAAATTCAGGTTTAACACAAAGTGGGCGTTTGGGAGAGGAAACCCGGACCAAGGGGGCATGGTTGATTGTAAAGTCGGCATGGGTTCTGCAGATGGGATAGCTGGCTTAGTTGTGGTCCAGCTCCTGGAGGTCCACAAAGAGGAGACAGGAACCCTTGTGTAGGACCAGATTCTGCCTCCCCTTGAGCAAGGGTTCAAGGCCTGAGTCTAGACAACCGATCATCTCAATGGGGCTCTTTCATTCAGATAGGGCTGATCCCAACCCAGGCTAGGCTGACATCAAGCCTCGCGTCAGTCCAGTGCATAGGGGCTGCTGAGGCCATAGCTGCAGCTACCTACAGGAACTCAGGAGGAGCAAGTGCTTCTTCTAGGTGGGTACAGCCCACTCCAGGACCCTCAGCTGTGCCAAGGAGGGCAAGGGGGTGGAGCTGAACTTCAAGGCCCATTCAATCCTCATCTTTGGGACTTTGTTGCAGATCCATCTTGCACTGCTTCATATAGGGTCAATGCCTATAAGGATGCTAAAACATGAATGTGGGCTCCTGCCCTCTGATCAAACCCTGCCCTCTGACCCCGATATTCCCAGAGCAGGACAAAAGGAGGCCAATGCAGGAGTGACCTCTGACCTTACCAGCTCATATCAACTTCACACAGAGAGATTTAGGAGTGCTAAGCTTCTTCCAACCCATGCTAATACCAATGGGCAGGAGCCTTCTTCCCAGCAGATCCAGCTAAGCCTGCAGTAGGCTCTGACTGAGGGGTAACCCTAAGGCTCCCCCCAAGGCAGGATGCGTTCTGGAGCATGCCTTGACCAGTCTTGTGGGACGTTGTATGGAGGATAAACAAACCCTGATCAGGCAGGGGTGCCACAAACCATACTCCCAGGAATGTCCTTCGGTTCCCTGGGGTCACGGCTCTGGACCCTATCTGGGGATTCTGGTAGCCTTTTCCCTGGCCTGCCTCAGTTTCTGCTCACCCATCATTTACCTCTGAAGGTCCAGGTGTGGCACTCAACCGGGCCATCATAGGGGCAGGCACAGAAGCCAGTCTGCACAGACGCCCAGCGAGGTGTGTAGCCCAGGGCTGCCCATCTCCAGCTTTAGCAACGCAGCTGTGACCGAGGCGACAGACACCTGCCTGAGTGACGGCACTGTGTGGTGCTTCTGATGATAGCAGCAGCGATGTAGCAGCCACATCCTGTGAGGTCCGTGCCTGGTGCTCCAGTCCTCGTCATTGTGTCCCAGAACAGGCCCTGTCCCGGGTTCTCAGAGACTTGATTATAATGAGCCTCACTCAGGAAATGGCCGCCCTGCCCTTTCTGTCTGCTGGGCAGTGTGGACTGTGGGGCGCCTCCATGTCTGTGGAGAGACAGGATGGGCTCAGAATCCTTGAGCCCTGTGTCTTCTCCCCTTCCTTGAGGTGCTGAGCCCAGGCAGGGGACGAAGCTGCTTCCCATGTGAGGATGCTGGCCCCATTTCTGCCTGTGATTGGTCCGGTAGCCTGGGCCAGTCACTGTTCCTCTCTGGGCCTCAGTTTATCCTATGGCAAAATGAAAAACAGTAGGTCAAATCATTTGATCGGCAAATCCTCTTGCCACAAAGAAAGGCTCAGGGAAGTTCAAGAACACCCAGGCCTGTCTGAATTTCTGACCTCTTTCTGCCCCCTGGCGGTCACAAATAGACTAGCACCCAAGGGAGAGGGCAGCCGAATGCTTGACTGTGGGGCTTGGGGACTCAGTGCGATCTCTAAGGCTGCCTCCCCTCTGTTAAACGATAATTTTCTTTTTTGTTTTTAACTTTTTATTGGAAACTATAGTTCTAAGACTACCAACGTCATCAGAATGTGCTGAGGAGTAAATTTTAGAGAACCTGTAAAACATGCTGAATCATAACTTGGAAAGCACCCATGGTCCCCGTTATCAGCACCTCTGCTTCTCCATCTCCAGACCTGAGAACTCCTCTTGATGGCTCTCCTCTCGTAACCTTTCTGCTAAGGTAAGCATTTATGTTCTTTCCTCTGAGTTTCACCACCTCTCCCCAGCCCCCAGCCCCCAGCCCCATCCCTACCCCTACTCCTCTATCACCTACCTCCAGTTCCCCAACCTACTTCCCAACACTTCCCCTATTTCAAGATACTTAAGTCCACTTCCCTCCACCCTGCCCTCGGGGCTCTGACTTCCACATCTGCCTTTCTGAACCTTGAATTCATGTGTGTTTGTGTGTGTATGTGTGTGTGTGTGTGTGTGTGTATGAATGTGACTGTGTGTGTGTGTGTGTGTGTGAATATGTGTGAGAGTATGTATATGTGTGTGAATGTGTATGTATGTGTGTGAGAGTGTGTATGTGTGTGAATATGTGTGAGAGTATGTAATGTGTATGTATATGTGTGTGAGAGTGTGTATGTGTGTGAATATGTGTGTGTGAATGTATGTGTGGGTATGTGTGTGTGAATATGTGTATGAGTGTACGTGTATGTGTGTGTGAATGTGTGTGTATGTGTATGTATGTGTGAATATGTGTGAGTATGTGAATATGTGTGTGTATGTACATGTGAATATGTGTGTGAGTGTGTGTGTGTACATGTGTGTGAATATGTTTGTGTGTGTATGTGTGTGTGTGGGTAGGAATGCATGCTTATCTGGGAGACTTTGGAAGCCAGAGGTCAAGGGCAATAGGGGCAATGTTGTTACTGGTGTCAGATCTGTGTGTGTCTGGCTTTTCCCCAGTGCCACCAGCCTTAGTCTACTGCACCAGCCCTGGGATTACAAGCACACACCACACCACATCTTGCTTGAGTTTGTTTTAAGATTTTACATTTTATTTATATATTTATTTAGGCTTCTGAGACAGGGTTTCTCTAAATAGCCTTGGCTTGTAGAGGGCACAGGGTCTTAAAGGGAGCACTAGAGAAAGCAGGTGAAACTGATGCCTGTACACCAGGAAGGCGAGAGTGTGTGCTTCGCAACCTGGTGACCTTCTGCTGTTCTGTGGCGCCAGCCCTCACTGAATCCCGGCCTTCCTCGAGCACTGTTTCTCAGCCAATAGAACCCCTGCTTATGAGAGAGGTCCCGTGCACGCTGCTTATCACAGACCTTCCTCCCTAGACCCTTATCTTAAACACCGTTTCTCAGGCAGTAGAACCCATGTTTGTGGGAGAGGCAATAGGCACTTTTAATACCTAAGGAATTTCAATTAAGGAATTTCAATGTAGCCGTGACTTAAGCTTTCGTTGTGAGAAAAGCACACGAGAAAAAAGATTGTCAGTTTTACTGTGTTTAAATATCTAAAAAATAAAATCCCTCCAGTTCAGACTCCAGAAGTTTCAACCAGCCTGGCTGAGCCACGCTGGACGGAGTTTCTTTGCAGGGATCTGCACGTTGACTGTCCTGGAACTCACTATGTAGACCAGGGTGGCCTTGAACTCATAGAGATCCTGCTGCCTCTGCCTCCCAAGTTGATCGTCATGCCTGGCGATTATACAGTTCTTTCCTTTTGTTTTTGTTGTTGTTTTTTTTTTTTTTTTGACTCGGTTTCTATGTATTGTTGCATACGAACATGTATGTGACAGAGCATGCACGTGGAGGTCAGAGGCTAGCCTTGTGGAGTCTTGTCTCTTTCTTCACTTTTTGCTTGTTTGTTCTGTTTTTCAAGACAGGGTTTCTCTGTGTAGCCCTGGCTGTGCTGGAACTTGTTCTGTAGACCAGGCTGGCCTCGAACTCAGAGACCCACCAGCCTCTGCTTCCTGGGATGAAAGGTGAGCGTCACCACAGCCCAGCACCTCCTCTTTCACCTTTAAGTGGGCTCTGGAGATTAAGCTCTGTCCTCAGGCCTGAGCCATCTTTCCAGCCAAGCCTAGTTGTGTGTTTTGGTTTGGTTTTGAGATGTGGAGGAGAACGTGTCTTACTCTGTTGTCTTACTTTGTTGTTTCAGCTTCTTGAGTGCTGGGTTCACAGGAGTGAGCCATTACTCACAGATAATTTACTGTGTTTATTGATTTGCTCTTGTTACATCCCTGTGTGTGTGGTGTTGGATTTTATTTGAGAAGATGTGTTAATCGGGGATATTGTTTTATAGTTGACGTTGTCGTCATTGTTTCTTTGGGTTTTCTGTTTTGTTTTGTTATGGTTTTTAAATTTATTTGACAGGCAGTGATGGCACACGCCTTTAATTCTATTTTTTTTAAAGCACTATGTACTCTTTTTCTTTTTTAAGATTTATTTATTTATTTATTTATTTATTATATGTGTGTACACTGTAGCTGTCTTCAGACACTCCAAGAGAGGGCATCGGATTTTTGTTACAGATGGTGGTGAGCCACCATGTGGTTGCTGGGATTTGAACTCAGGACCTTTGGAAGAGCAGTCAGTGCTCTTAACCACTGAGCCATCTCATCAGCCCCAGGCCTTTAATTCTAA
>NC_034595.1:74181848-74184864 GCF_900095145.1 Mus pahari
GGCAGAGGCAGAGGCAGAGGCAGAGGCAGAGGCAGAGGCAGAGGCAGGTGGACCTCTGTGAGTTCAAGGCCAACCTGGTCTACAGAGCAAGTTCTCAAACAGCCAAAGCTATACAGAGAAACCCTGTCTTGAAAAGCCAAAAACAACCAACCAAACAAAAACCATCTATTTTCGTGTGTGTGTCACACATGTGGAGGTCAGAGGTCAACCTGCTGCTGTGTGTCCTCTTCATTGTGTACCTCCAGGGATTGAACTCAGCTTGTCAACTTTGGCAGCAACGCCATTACCACCTGAGCCATCTCCCTGGGCTCCTTCTCTGATTTTGATATCAAGATAATGCAGGACACACAGTACAAGACTGGAGGCTGGGTGGTATGGCACAGTCTCGGAAGGCAGAGGCAGCGTGACCTCTTTGAGTTCAAGGCCAGCCAGGACTATATAAGTCCTTTTCTGAACAACAGCAAGAAAGAGTGAGTTTGAAGGGTTTCCTCTTTCTCAACTCTTTGGGGTCATTTGAGAAGAATTGGCATCTTTAAAGATTTGATGAAATTCAGCAGTGATTCTACCCAGATTTAGGTTTTCAGTTTTTATTCTCATTACTTGTTCCTGATCTTTTCAGGTTGTCTGTTTCTTCGTGGTTTGATTGTATGTGCTCAGAAATCTGAGCATTCATTGCCACACAGCCATTCATAATAACTCTCAATGGTCTTTGAATCTCCTGTTTTGTTTTTCAAGACTTATTATATATACAGCATTCTGCCTGAATGTATGCCTGCAGGCCACAAGAGGGCACCAGATCTCATTGTAGGTGGTTATAAGCTATCATGTGGTTGCTGGGAATTGAACTCAGGACCTCTGGAAGAGCATACCTCTTAACCTCTGAGCCATCTTTCCAGCCTGCCCCTTTTCTTTAAATTACCCTTAAAGATTTTCTTAAATATTCCCTTCGATTTCTTCATTGAGTTGTTTTTACTTCGTGGTGTAGTTTGTATGTTAAATTGCCTGGTTACTGAAGGAGAATGGCATTGTTGATTTTTAGTTTTGTTACTGTGGCTAGAAAAGATATTTGCTGCACTTTTTCTATTTTTGAGTTAGAGGACAGTTAACTCTGGGGTCTCACGTGTGGTACATCCTGGAGGGAGTTCTCGGTGGGGATGAGGTGCGGGTTGCAGCAGTGGGATGAGACAAGTGTCAGAGCACCACTTAATTTCCCCCTAGCCAGCTGCAGTGATATGCTCCATCACTTCACCCACTTCCTGGCAAACCCTGAGCTCCTTCATCTTCCCATTCTCCCAACAGTGTCTTCTATCAAAGGTCAAAAGTCTGGAACAGTGGTTCTCAACCTTCCTAATGCTGTGACCCTTTAATACTATCCCTCATGTTGTGGTGATCCTCAAGCATAAAATTATTTTAATTGCTACTTCAAAATTGTCATGAATAGTTAAGCAAATATATGTGCTTTCCAATGGTCTTAAGTGACCCCATGAAAGAGTCATTTGACCTGTGAGTTGAGAGCCATTGCTCTAGATGAACCTAGCTAGTCATCTCCGTTATGATGACTCCCACTTGAAAAGCACTTTTAAAAAGATTTATTTATGTATACATCATTCTGCCTGCATGTATGCCTGCAGGCCAGAAGGCATTGAATCTCATTACAGATGGTTGTGAGCCACCATATGGTTGCTGGGAATTGAACTCAGGACCTCTGGAGGAGCAGTCAGTGCTCTTAACCTCTGAGCTATCTCCCTAGCCCCTGAAAGATGATTTTAAAAATTGCTGGATAGGCTTGACTATATAGTTCAATAGTAGAGTGCTTGCCTAACACATAAGAGTGCTTGGGTTCAATTTCCAGTACACACACAGTGACTCATACTGTCTGCAACTCCAATTCCAGGGGATCTGTCACCTTCATCTGGTCTCTGTGAGCACCAGGCATGCACATGGTACATATACATACATGCAGGCAAACACTAATACATAGCAAATAAATCTAAATAATAAAGTAGCTTTAAGAACAAATTGAAAGGGCTAAGCATGATGGCAAATGCTTTTTGTCCCAGCACTCAGGAGGCAGAGGCAGGCAGATCTCTGTGAGTTCAAGGCCAACTAGAGCTACAAAGTGAGACCTTGTCTGAAAAGACAAAAACAAATGAGAAGCTTTGCCGTATGGATTGGGACAGGCTGTGGAGAACTAAGGTGAATTCCGAAGTCTCAGATGGGGATGTGGTTGCTTCGGCACTCTGTTCCCTCCTGTCCTGACTCAAGACTATCCCATCTGGCCCAGGAACAGATCAACAGATTGGCCATGTCACAGCCACAGCTTTTAAAGACAGCTTCAGAACCCGAGGTGGTGATTCAGGGAACTTGAATCCCCTTCATCAGCCCCACGCTGAAGTCTTGTGATTTGATCAGAGGCACAAAGGAAAAGAATCCAAAAGTGAGGGACCAATTCCCAAGCTCCCAGGATGCTAAGAATCACTGTGGGAAATGCCTTCTGAAGGAGTCATGAGATCCATGAGTGGCTCACTGAGTTACCCAATCCCTTTGAGGCTATTAAACAGATCGCTTCCAGCAGTTTTGAGTGGTGACTGTCACTACTGCAGATGCTCAAGTCAGCTGTCTTAATGAATTGACTTAATCTGCTGTTTAAAAAAAAAAATCCCAGAGAGAGTATAGAAATGGTTCTGCCACTGTGGAGGGCAATTAGACAATATCTGTCAACATTTCTTGTGCATTTATTCTTTTTATTTGGATTTTCATGGTGTTGAGCAGAGGCGATGCCGCGGGCAAGCCTCTCTGTGGATGAAAAGCTTCCATGTTTTCAGTTGGATGAATGAGGTTTCCGAGAGACGGAAGGAAAGCCTGACCTACAAGTTCTGTGCAGCCTCTGTGGGGTTATTCTTTTTTCTTCTGTGGTTTCCTTCTCTCTCTCTCTCTCTCTCTCTCTCTCTCTCTCTCTCTCTCTCCACTTCTCTCTCTCTCTCTCCCTCCCCTCTCTCTCTCTCTCACACACACA
>NC_034595.1:74185539-74195277 GCF_900095145.1 Mus pahari
GGATGGTTGTGAGCCACCATGTGGTTGCTGGGATTTGAACTCTGCACCTTTGGAAGAGCAGTTGGGTGCTCTTACCCGCTGAGCCATCTCACCAGCCCGAATTCCAGATCCTTTTGCCTCAACGTCCTAAGCACTATTTCAAGTACTCATGGTTTGGGTTTTTATTTTATTTTTTTTCCCCTGAGACAGGATTTCTCTATGTAGCCATGGGTGTCCCAGAACTTGCTCTATAAACCACACTGGCTTCAAACTCAGAGATATGCCTGTCTCTGCCTCCTGAGTGCTGGGATAAAGACGTACACCACCACTGCTCAGCATCTTTCAAGTTTTTTGACTCTATGCTACTGGCAAATATAAGTTTGGAATTATTTTATCTCTCTTGCAGATTGAACCTTGACATAAAATATTTCTCTTTGTCTCCAGTAATGATTGGTTTCGTCTTGAAATTTTCTAGGGCTGCAGAGACGGCTTAGTGGTTAAGAACACTGGCTGCTCTTGCAAAGGACCCAAGTTCAAGTCTCAGCACCTATAATAGTGGTTCACAACCAACTGTGATTTCCATTCCAGAAGATACAACACCTTCTGACCTCTGAGGGGATCAGGCACCCGGAGCACATACATACATATGTATGAAGCATTCGTACCCAAAGTAAATAAATCTAAAGAGATAGTTACAGCAGCTTTCTTCAGTTTGTATATTCTTCATTCATTTATTGCAGAAAGCTATGAAGTAGCGCAAAGACTACACATCTTCTCTCAGATCAACCATTTGCCGTATTATTCCATCGGATTGATCTATATTAGAGAAATTCCATTCCATTAATACCTATGTAGAATAAAGCTAACATTCAGCCCAACCCTCCCAAAGTAGAACCAGGAAGGCTGTGTCAGTACAGTTGATACCACTAATTAACCAGGAAGCTCGCCAGTTTTCATCACCATAGTCAGTTGGTCTCATCACTGTGGGCCTGAGGCAAGGGAAAACCTCGAGGCGAGCAGGAGACAGAGAGCATGGGGCCAAGACACACCTTCTGGAGACTAGCCCCGTTGACCCTTTAACCTGGCTCCACCCCCATTTAGCAAGGAACTGACCAATGGATGGATCCATTGATGAGGCTAGCATGCTCATGATCCAGTCTCCGCTCAGTAGCGTTCATCACCAGCAGAGGATCAAGCCTCTAACACAAGAGCCTTCCTTTTCCCTGGTTGTTCTGGACATTTTTTGTTTTCAGTCATTTTGTCAGGATTACGCAGCTGTCCTTGTGACTTATACCTCCTCACAGTCTCATCTCTGGTGGGAAAGTCTATTTGAGCGTTGGGTGGTCCTGCATTTCCTTGCTGATTATGAACATGGAGGCTTACCGCTCTCCTTCACCATCCCCCTCACCCCTGACCGCCACGCCAAATCAATCATATGGGCAAACGAGGAGACTGGGTTACCCAGTGTGTGACTGCTGGACAATGACACATCTCCAGGGAAGAAGTGGCTAGTTTGCCTTTGCCTGTGAGTTCAACAAACATGCGCCCCTCTGCCTCCTGTGAGTTCAGCGAAGGTGCGCCCTTCTGCCTGTACAGCCTGCATATGGGTCGACCGTGTCTCCCACAGGACTTGAAGATGGGGAAAAGTGATGGAATGTCTTTCCACTAGGAATGAGTGCTCTCTCATCGGGGTCACTTACGGTTCTCTGGAATAGTTGATAATTACACTGCCCCCTGGATCATGTGTCCCTTGCGCCCTTTATCCTGGATAAAAATCGATGCTCTGCTGAGCGTGGTGGTAGGTACATGCCCGTAATCCTAGCACTCTGGAGGATGAAGGAGGGGGAGTACCATGGGTATGACGCCAGCCCTGGTTGCATAGTAAGAGCCTGTCTCAAAAACAAAACAAAACAAAACAAAACAAAACAAAACAAAACAAAGCAAAAAAACAGCAAGCAAGCAAAGACATAATAAAAAAGGCAGGCAGTCATACCGGAAGCGTACCTAAACCTGCGTTCCATACAGCAGTAACTACGGTGCTCCACTCCAGAGGGAGTACTGAGAAATCCGCCCTTTCCTTTAGTAATCAGCAGGTTAGTCCGCATTCCTGCAAGGTGGTGACAGATAAGAGCCTGGCTTTTCAGAACTGAAATCCCAGCCCCCTCCCTGCCATCTCCATCCAACCTCCCCACCCCCTACCCCCACCTCTCCACCCTCCACCCACATACTCCCACACTCCCACAGCCTGCCACCCACCCCACCCGACACCGAGACAAGGGGATTTCAAGTTCGAAGCTAGTAAGACCCTGCCTTAAAAAAAAAAAAAAAAAAAAAAAAAAAAAGAACCAACAACAACAAAAACCACCAGGCAAAACCAGCAAGACAGAACACCGGGAGCTTCCTCTCTGCATCCCTGGTGAAGGGGAGGAACACAGACAGCTCCTGTTACGTTAGATTGACTGGAGAGTGGGCTGGAGAGTGGGCGCTGAAGTAGAAGGCAGATGTGGGAACCTAAGTGATCCTACTCCGGTTGTGACCTTTTAAAAATAGTTTGTGGCTTTAATTTTGGTGGGTCTTGTGCACTGAAAAAACCCATCACTTTCATCTAGGATTCCAGCTTTTTGGGAATATAAGTTTTCAAGGTTTTTCTCTCCTTTGGATGCTCTGGGTTTAATTAGAGTCTGTGGTAACAATACCCCTTCATCTCTAATTCTGTTAGCTTGGGTCCTCTCCTGCTCTCTTTTTGTGAGATTGTCAATCTTACGAACTTTTTTAAAGCACCAACTCTTTGAGCTTGTGTATTGTTCTCTTATTACAATCTAGATAATATCTCCCTAATCTTTTTTTTTTTAAAGATTTATTTATTATTATATGTAAGTACACTGTAGCTGTCTTCAGACACTCCAGAAGAGGGAGTCAGATCTCATTACAGATGGTTGTGAGCCACCATGTGGTTGCTGGGATTTGAACTCAGGACTTTTGGAAGAGCAGTCAGTGCCCTTAACCGCTGAGCCATCTCACCAGCCCCTCTTCCTAATCTTTATGATTCCTGCTGTCTACTTGGGTTAGGATGGGTCCCTTCTTGTTTTGTAAAGGTACTGAGGTCCATTATTAGGTTGTATATTTGAGACCTCTGAAGGTTTTTTGCTTTGTTTTTGTTTTTCGTTTGCTTTGGTTTTGACTTGTTCTGTTTTTTGAGAGAGAGAGAGAGAGAGAGAGAGAGAGAGAGAGAGAGAGACTGACTCTTTACATAGCCCCAACTGTTCTAGAACCCAAAATGTAGACCATGCTGGTCTTGAACTCACAGAGATGTGCCTACCTCTGCCTCTCAAGTGCTGGTTTAAAGGTGTGCACCACCACAAATGCCTTTTTAAAAGTTTTTAAAGTATAAACACTTATCTATAAACTTTCCTCCTCGAAATACAAATGCCCAGTAACTATTCTAAAAAATGATCAACATCCTTAGTCATTAAAAAAAAATGCAAAGTAAAAAAAAAGAAAATGCAAAGTAAAACTGCTTTGAGAGACTACCTCATGCCAGTCAAAATGACTACTACCAAGAAATCTGACAACTGTTGTAAAGGATTGTGGGAAGAGAAATCCTTATTCACTGCTGGTGGGAGTGCCAATTAATACACAGAAGTCAGTTTAGAGGCGCTTCAAAAAACGAGAACTAGCACTCGACCCAGCTATACCTGTTGATAGAAATCCATTAACAGGTGAGTGATAATGAAAGTGTGGTATATCTACACAATGGAGTATTCTGCTATAAAGGAAAATGAAATCTGTGGGAAAATAGACAGACCCGACAGTGCAATAGGAAGGGAGGTGACCCATCCTCAGAAAGGAAACACAACCACCCATGCTCTGCTTATGTGGGGATCCCAGCCTATAATGTGTGCATATATGTAAGTGTGTAAGTGTGTAAGTGTGGCTATGGTCTAAAACTTAGAAAGGAGGCGGCAGAGGGGAGGGGCTGGAGAGATGGATCGGTGCTTAAGAGCACTGACTGCTCTTCCAGAGGTCCTGAATTCAATTCCCAGCAACCACAGGGTGACTCACAACCATCTGTAATGGGATCTGACGCCCTCTTCTGGTGTGTCTGAAGACAGCTATAGTGTACTCATATCCATAAAATAAATAAATCTAAAAAAAAAAAAAGGAATAAAGGAGACAGGGAAGGGGTGATAATCAGAGCTGGGGAAGGATGGAATGTAGGCAACAGTATGAAAGATAATACTAAGTTAATTTTTTCAAGTATCAACTTCTGTCATAGTTTTTTCTTTTTCCGTGGTGGATATGCATGTTCACTTGCCTGGATACTGAAGTGTCCAGGCTCATTTTTGCATCCAAAAGAATCCCCTGTGTGCTATCCTTCTGCAGCAATGACTGTGAAGGTTGAGTCTTTTTCCTAATTCATGCACCATTAGTGCAATGGGAATTAGACACACTAGTCATTGAATTCATTTGTCACACTAATCCACTTAACAAAAAAATTTAAAATTGTTTTGAGGGGATGAGATTTGTACCCTGAAATATTTCCTATTTTTCTTCTGTTTAAAATTATATCAAATAGCTGGACAGTGCTGGCACACACGTTTGGCAGGCAGATCTCTGTGAGTTTGTGACCAGTATGTTCTACACAGAATGTTCCAGGACAGTCAGGGCTACACAGAGAACCCCTGTCTCAAAAACAAAGAAAAAAACCAAAAATTATATTAAAGCGTTCTAGTCTAGTGTTATTTGATAGGTAAACTGTATTGTTGTACATAAAATAAAGTGTTGTTTTTTTTAAAGCAAATACAAAAACAAAAGAGAGGCCCACAGGTTGCTCAGTGGGCAAAGGGGCTTGCTACACAAGCCTGGTGATCAGGTTTGAGCCTCAGTTCCTGTGTGGTGAAGGAGAGAATCAATTACTAGTAGTTCCCTGTGTGGAGAGTATCTTGAGTATTGTATAGATGCATCACCTGTCAATTTAAAAACCTATGGCCTAGGGAGCTGGAGAGATGGCTTAGCTGTTAAGAGCACTGACTGGTCTTCCAGAGGTCCCGAGTTCAATTTCCAGCAACTACATGGTGGCTCATAACCTAGAGTATACTCATATCCATAGAATAAATAAATAATTCTTAAAAAAAAAAACAAACCTATGACCTATAGGAAAGGGTAGAGCAGAAGGTGGGACATCCAGGAGGCAGAAAGAATTCTGGGATAGAGCCAGGTGTGAGATTCAGCTGGGAAGATATAAGACAGACACGTGGTACCTACGCACGGGTCACTAGCCACGTGGCAGAATGTAGGTTAAAACAAATGGGCTATTTCAGTTATGATCTTGTCAGAGAAGAGGCTAGCTATATGGCCAAGGTATTTGTAAATATATTTCGAGTCTGTCTTATTTCTGGGAACATGGGACTGGGAGGAGAAACTGGAACACAACTTCAACAGTTCCCCTCCTACTACCACATGTGCACTGTACACACACACACACACACACACACACACACACACACACACACACACCAAACGCAATAAAAATAATAAATATATACTTCCCCCAAAATAAATAACTAAGCTTTCCCCACTCTGTGGGGTACCTCTTCTGTCTGTTGAGACAGTCTCACTCTGTAGCCCAGGCTGGCCTAGACTGGATGCAGAGATTATAGAACTCACTGCCTCTGCTTCTTGAGTGTGGGATTGCAGGTGTGAGCCACCATTCTCAATCTGTGTGCCTTTTATTCTCTTGATATTGTCCCTTGACACACAAAAGTAGTGTTTTATTTATTTTTTGAGACAAGGTCTAACTTTATAGCCCAAGCTAAACTCAAGCTTGCTATATATCCCACGGTGACCTGGAACTCACACTCTTAAAGCTGCACCCCATCACACCTGGTGATATTTTAAATTTTGATAAGGTCTAAAAGTCCAATTAATGTATTAGTTTTTCTTTATTGTCTTTGCTTTGGGATCATCTTGGCTATTCTGATTATATTTCTATTTCAACATGGCTACCCTTTTCTGTTTTGTTGTTGTTTGTTTGTTTGTTTGTTTGTTTGTTTGTTTTGTAGCCCTAACTGTCCTAGAATTCACGATGTAGACCAGTCTGGTCTCAAACTTATAGAGTTCTGCTTACCTCTGTCTTCCAAGTACTGGTATTAAAGCGGTGTGCCACCTTGCCCAGCAAGGTCCTTTTCTATACAGACTTCAAATCATTTTACCCCTCAGACATCCACTATAACGAATTCCTCAACTTGGTGGGGTTTATACACTTTCTCAGACAGCACAAGTTAAGGGAATCCCTGCCATTTTCAGGCCAGTTCTTGAATGCCCTATGGCTTCCATCAACTGCTACGTGAAGCAGAGCCTCAAGCCGCCTGTGCATGGAAACCCCTGCCTAGGCGTGAAGCTCATGCACACCCATGAGGCAAAGGGTAAGAGTTGGTGGGGAGACTGTTTGGTTCCTTCCACTCCAGGTTGACCATCTAGAGGAGCCCAGCATGGTGGTGTGCACCTCTGTTGCCAGAGAGGTAGTTCTCTGCTCTGGCTGTTTATACCAACTATTACTGGCATTCTGTATCAGCCACAAAGAATTTGCCAAACTGATTTAGTTTGGATTCAGCAGTATGTAAACTTCATGATGGGAGAGGGCCCACCACCAGCCTCTGTTCTGTCTGTCTGTCTGTCTGAGCAAAACTGGTCTGTTCGTCCTCTGCTATCTCTCACTGTGGTCACAACATGAGTTTAATTTCTGGTAGGAACCTTCAAGGACACTTATTCCCACTGACTCTCAAAAGCAACACAAGAGTCTAAACCACTTCTGAATCAGACGAAGCAGTATTTACAACGGTTGCGCATGTTCTGTGGAACTGCAGTGTCCCCCTGCTTGACCAATATGGATTCTTGTGCTGGGGACTGAGTCTCTGTGTGCCAAGCACTGCTGAGCTACACCTCTGCCCCTAGAGGTACAGACTGTGGCCTCCACTGGTCACTGCTGACGTGGGGCTGTTGTTAGTGATGGCTTGTACTCTGTAGCCCAGGCTGGTCTCAGGCTCAGAGTGGAACCCCTGAGCTTTCTGAGCGCTGGACTGCAGGTGCAGGCCACCGGACCTGACTTCTGCCAATGTTCTCTAGACTACCATCGACTTCGTGTAAAAGCGGAAGAGGCTACCTCCTGACTCTTTCATTTACACAATGCAGCTTTTTCTATCCACTCAGTTATAATCTGTCTTATTTGTTTACTATTAATTAATTTAATGTATATGAGTCCACCGTTGCTCTCTTCAGACGCACCAGAAAGAGGGCATTGGATCCCATTACAGATGGTTGTGAGCCACCATTTGGTTGCTGGGAATTGAACTCAAGACCTCTGGAAGAGCAGTCAGTGCTCTTGACCATCACTGAGCCATCTCTCCAGCCCTACAGTGGTCTTTTACACACAAGTTGAACTCACTACATAGTTGAGAATAACTTTAAACTCCCAATATTCTCCTGCTTCCACTTCCAAAGAACTGAGGTTACAGGTGTGCCCACCATCCTCCGCTTTCTCCTTGCTGTGCCCACATCTTCTTTCATTAAGGCATCTAGGAATGTCTAGCTTTTAGGTGGAATTCATCAACAGAAGATGAACTGATCCAAAGGCTGGGGACAGGCAGACGAAGTGCTTATGGATTTTTATTTAACTACTTTGTTGTTATCAGGGGTTGAAGCATGAGCCTTGTTGGGTCGTTGTGCTCACTTGCTTCCTTAGGATGGGTAAGCATATGGGTTATCATATCCTGGGGATAAGATCCACTGGATTTTCTCAGCATTTCGCAGGCACCAGTCATGGAGGCACATGAGGTACCCTCTGGGCCCTCAGCAGTCATTCAAAGAGTCACTGCAGAGTCTCAACTCCAGGGTGGTCTCCAATCCTGTGGTAGACTGATTAGATTGATTAGATCATAAAATACTGCCCCACTCCCACCCACTGCAGCTCAAGGAGCAAGGTCTAAGTGCTCTTTGGCTGACACAGCAAATACATAGGTAGAGACAGGCATGGAAGATGAAGATAGGTGTGCTCATCATGCAAGAAGAAAGGGAAATCAGGAAGGTAGTGTTTTGATGTGTCCTAGATAGATGAGACTAGACAGCCACTCTCGGCCCATGAAGCCACACAGTCACAGGAAGCCACACAGTCACAGGAACAGGAATAGGAATGCAACGCCTGGGGTGTTTGGGGACCCACAAGTAGTCCCATGTGACAGTAGCAATGAGTATGAGGTAGGTGGTCAGGTGGAACAGTTGAGAAGGTTGTCACTGGGACTAGGTGACAGATGTCAGGTCAATGAGTGCTGGCCACCTGATCCCACAGTGCCTGCTAGGCCACCAGGGTGTGGTCCTCAGATAAACGAAATTATGATCCAACCTATTTGGAAAATGCTGAGTCAAAGAAAGACGTCTGTGAGCACAATGGAACGTGGAGGTAGAGATAGGTGGTTCTCTGTTAGTTCTAGGTCAGCCAAGGCTACATATGGAGATTCTGTCTCAAAACAAACAAACAAACAAACCCACCAATTATGTAAAGTTAATATAGACTAATAAGAAACAGTTAACAGCTGGGCGGTGGTGGCACATGACTATAATCCCAGCACTTGGGAGGCAGAGGCAGACGGATTTCTGAGTTCGAGGCCAGACTGATCTACAAAGTGAGTTCCAGGACAGCCAGGACTATACAGAGAAACCCTGTCTCGAAAAATAAAAAAAATTTTAAAAAAAGAAAGAAAGAAAGAAAGAAAGAAAGAAAGAAAGAAAGAAAGAAAGAAAGACTTAACACACCAATAACAAAAATAAAATAAAATAAAATAAAATAAAATAGCATCCCTATCCAAACTAAACATGTTCCTTTGCCTGAGGGGTTTAGAGCCAGGTGCCAGGTACATTTGGACTCTCCCAAGGGGTGTGTGCAGAAAACAGTGTTCACCAAATTTATCTCATAGGAAAACTTAGAACAAATCAGAATTTCAACATGTAAACTTCTGTTCTAAGAAGTAAAATCCACTGCACACTGTGTGTGTGCGTGTGCATGGTGTGTATGTGTGCTCGAGTTGCATGTGTGGGCATGTGGAGATCAGAGACCAACCTCTGGTGTTCGACCTCATCTACCACCTTATTTGAGGCAGGAATGTTCTGTTGTTCACCACTGCACATGCCAGGCTAGCTGGCCATCAAGTAACTGGAGGTTCTAGTGTCACTATGGGGACCCAGAGATTACAGATGGATGCAATCACATCCACTTTTACGTGGGTTCTGGGAATCCAAACTCAGGTCCTCGTGCTTAGCTTGTACAGCAACCGCTTTACCTACTGAGCCTTCTCGTTAGCCCAACGGGATGTTTACCTAGACATTCGTCCAAGGAGAATCAGGATAGATGGGTCTCGAGAGATTGTGGATGAGGAGATCAGGCAGTAGTTGTAGTTACCCTAGATAGGAGAGGATCTTCATGAGCCTGTGAGGGCAACTCCTGGGGTTTCATCGGGAAGCTGGGATATTTGTGAGCTCTCTGGTTTCTGGCTTAAGTCATGTCAAATCTGGCTCTGACTAAATTCAGTATTCAGCTCTGTGCTGTGACTGTACATGGCTTTAGAAGCGATCTGATTCTGTGGATGGTCTGAAGTCTCAGCAGGATAGGCTTGTCCCCAGGGCACAGTGCACTAGAGAATAGCACTGCAGAGTCCAGGGCAAGCAGGGAGGAAGTCCCCAGGGCACAGGTGCACTAGAGAATAGCAC
>NC_034595.1:74195412-74206260 GCF_900095145.1 Mus pahari
CAGGGCACAGGTGCACTAGAGAATAGCACTGCAGAGTCCCCAGGGCTCAGTGCACTAGAGAATAGCCCTGCAGAGTTCCCAGGGCACAGGTGCACCAGAGAATAGCACTGCAGAGTCCCCAGGGCACAGTGCACTAGAGAATAGCACTGCAGAGTCCAGGATGAGCAGGGAGGAAGGCAAAGCATCAGCAGGGTTCTCTTGAAGCTGGGGTCGGGTGTTTAGAGAGGAAGACAGTGCTGCGGGTTTCCCTTGGGCAGCTGCAGCAATAGAGAGATGCTCTGGCCCATCACCGTGTCAGACTCTCATACATTTGATAAGTACGCCCACTGCTGGCAAGGTGAAGCAAACCCTCATCCTATTTGAGCAAGAGACAAAAATGTGTCAGAAATGTTAATAGGTATATATTTATCCTGATCCAAATATCCACCCTTGATATGTATCCTAAAATGGTCAAAATACCTGTGGGCAGGCATAGGGTATTTTAGGAACCTATTCATAACATCATACGTAATATAAAAAACACAACTGTATTATTTAATATCATGGACTTCAGTAAATAAATGATGGCAGTTTTATGGTGAAAAGGAACCATAAAGCCAGTGTAACTTTAACTTTTTTAACCTATTTTTAATGATGGTTCTTAAATGCTTTAACCTCCCTTCTAACCCACCACCCACCAGAGGTAGTGGTAAAGAAAGGATACGGGGGAAGTGGACCTGTTTAGAAATGGTTCTTTGGAGCAATTCCCATCCTCATGGCCAGGAAATGAGCAGTTCAGCTCACAGGTTAGCAGACAGCAGCAGCTTGATCCACTTGCAAACATTTCATGGACATACCAGCAGTCCAGTTCAGTAGTGTTGGGATAGCAGCCGTGGTGGCATGACCTGGCAGGAACAGCCAGGCCTCAGGCAAACTGGCACGAGTCAGCAGGAGGAACCAGAATCACCAGGAATGCCAGGAAAAGTTTTTGGCTGTGCCTCTCTCAACCAGGTGAAGATCAGCAAAGACGAGAAGTGTTTAGCTATGCAAGCAAGCCATGCCACTGTCACTGTCCGTTGAGTCCTATTTATCTGCCCTCCAAACATCAGGTCATCTCCACCATGTATCTTGCCTCAGCACATGAGTCTTAGCAAAATTCCCCGTGTGTCTGTCTCAGCTGACATCACTCTGCCAATCAGCCTGAGTCCGCAGAAGTGGCAAGAAGCCGCACCCACCATCAGAAGTTTTTGTTGCTTTTCTCTCTATGGAGTCCTGACAAATGGAGCTCAACTACGCAGTGTAAGGTGGACCAATATATACACTTGTGTTGTTAGCAAGAAATCCTTTGTCACATGTCCTTTCACGTGCTTGCTTTAGTAGAACATCCTTTTTCACCTGTGTCCACTTCAGGAAAAAACACTCCTTCATGTGTTTAACCCAGCGAATCACCATCCAACACCTTGCGAAGAACCCTTAAGGTTGCATTGCAAGCCAGTTTCAAATATTTGAGAAGTATAACGGCAAAATGTTGGAATACGTCATTGAGTACAGCAAATGGGATCATATTTTGTGTGGTAACTAATGTGCAAGGCTGAGAGTTTAGCTCAGTGTTTGAGCATTCATTTAGCATGTATAAGGCTCTGGTTGCAATCCCCACTACTGCAACACACACACACACACACACACACACACACACACACACACACACACGAGAGAGAGAGAGAGAGAGAGAGAGAGAGAGAGAGAGAGAGAGCTCTACCCGCCTCCGGCATCAGCACCTAAGTCCTCATTTCAACCCATCCTTGCCTTCAGTATCTTTGTTCTGTCTCACCTAGTCATTTTCAATGGTTATTTGGCATATCCATTGTCTTTATGGGACTTTGAAACAGTATGGAAATTGACCTGTTGATTCAGTTATAAGACTAGTGTGTGCTTGAGGCACAACTGAAAGATTGCATTAAGGATTTACTTGACATTTAAATCTTTGAGGGGCTGTAGAGTTGGCACAGTGGTTAAGAGCACTGACTGCTCTTCCAGAGGTCCTGAGTTCAATTCCCAGCAACCACATGATGGCTCGCAACCATCTGTAATGAGATCTGATGCCCACAGGGTAGTCACAAACATCAAATAAATAAATAAATAAATAAATAATAAAACTTAAAAAAAAAACGTTTAGAGGTTCACATCAAGATGATTTTGGTGGTATGATTTATTTGGAATATTATTTTGAATCCATGCTAAAGAATTCATAATTGGTCAAAACCCTTATGTAGCGTACTGTCTATTAAACCCTTTAAAGTATATCTCTCTTGGTAGCCTCTCCAGCAGCCAACCACCCGGTGCCTGAAGCTCTCTAGTTCCATTGTTGTGCGGCCTGAGGTAAGGTGTTTAAGCTCTGTGTGCCTGAGTTTCCCTCCGGGATACTCCAGAGTCAGTCTGAGGTTGGATCAGCTAGCAGTGTGGTCTGTCTGGGCCTGGCCAAGTACTCCCCGAGGAAAGCCAATAGCTTGGCGCACAGAACCAGTGCTCATCGGTGAAGGAGTTGTCTTCCCCGGACAGCGGGGAAGGCACCTAGCAGACCAGGAGCGGCGGAGTCCGGGCCCTGGCAGCTTCTGGCAACAGAATGTGCCCCACCCTCGAGGCACGGTTGGCATCCGCCCCGCCCTGACTGCCAGTCCGATGGGCGCTTCCGGAGACATGTGGGGCCTACCCCAGCTCCCGGACTTAGGAGCTTGCCCAACTCTGAACGATCCGCCCCAAGGTGCAGGTGCCTGCTTCAGAGAAACCGACGTCTATGCGCGGAGCCCGGAGTGTCCAGGCAGCTAAATGGGGGCCCAGAACACCCATGATGGTTTCTCCCCGACCGGTGATACCTACCTCCGGGTTCCACTCGTCCCCTCCACCCCTACCCTTAGTAGTAGCGGTACAGACACCCTGTGGACCTGTGTCCGCGCTCGGGCCCGCCCCCGAGCTCCCATTGGTTGAGTTCACTAAGGGGAGGAGCCGAGGAAGCGCTCGGGGTTCTAGTCCCCGAAAGCCGGTCCTGCTCCGGACACTCGCTTTTCGCCACCGCGCGGGCCCACGTTGCTCTGCGGGCCCTACAGGCGGGGCGGCTACCTGCGGAGTGCGTGGAGCGCAGTCGTCTTAAAGCTGCCCGCGACAGGTGCGAACTCGGGATCCGCTGCGCTGTCCCATCCTTGTCGTCGAGGCGTCGCTGGATGCGAGTCCGCTAAACGTCCGAGATGGCTGCGCGTCCCGGGCTCCTCTGGCTGCTGAGCCTGGCTCTGTGCGTGTTGGGCGGCGGTCACCTCTCGCATCCCCCGCACGTCTTTCCCCAGCGTCGACTGGGAGTACACGAGCCCCGCGACATGCAGCGTGAGATCCGAGAGGTGCTGGGGCTGCCGGGGCGGTCCCGATCCCGAGCACCAGTCGGGGCTGCCCAGCAGCCAGCGTCTGCGCCCCTCTTTATGTTGGACCTGTACCGTGCCATGACGGATGACAGCGGCCGTGGGCCCACGCAGCCTCACTTGGACCGTGCAGACCTGATTATGAGCTTTGTCAACATAGGTGAGTGTGCAGAGGAACCCAGGGTGTCCGCAGTCTCCACGTGGAGAGCACATGGCTGTCTGTCTTGGAGGGACTATCCTAGCCACCTGACTGGGGATAGGCCTGTAGGAGCGTGAGGACCCTGTTCAGGGAATCGCCCAGACTCATCACCCGGGAAGCAAGGACTACAGGGGTCAGGACAGGAAGGTCTGAGTGCTAGCGCGGGTTTCCCAGGCCTTGCCTCACCATGCCGCCTAGGAGTAGTCCCCTAGGTGGCATCGGAAGACAGTCCTGGGGAGACTGATGAGTAAACAGAGGCCATGATGCTGTCACTGTGATAAACGTCGCCTTGAAGAGAGGGACAAAGTCCAGTGTGGAAACTTGTGGTCATATCAAAGTGACCAGAGCTGACCCTCATGCCCGGACAGCGAACTCTTTCTGTGTAGTAGGAACTGGGTGGGTGGGGTGCAGTGTCAGGAGGTGGAATGGACAGACTCAGACATGACTGTAGTCTTGTGGGCCTGGGCCCCAATGACTGGACCTTGGCCTGGCATGGAGACTATTCAGGCCAGTGAGTGACCTAAGGGGCAGCTGTGAGTCCATTCTCCCAAAGCGTGGTTCCTCCTTTCTCCAGGGATCTGTAGACATCAGGACCACTTTCTCCAGGGATCTGTAGACATCAGCACCACTTTCTCCTACTAGTCTTAAAGGTCTTTTCCCCAAAACGTTTATCTGTAGTCATAAGTATTTACTTTTGGTCCGGTCCCCACCTGCTTTGCTCCTGTCTGTGACAGACAGCCTGGGGCTGGGACTGGGTACCAGGACTTGAGCTGAGAGCAGGGCAAGGAAGGGCCTTAGCACGGCCACCAGCCTCTGTACCCGAGGTGCTGCTCACCCTCCCAGCAGCATAGGGAACAGGCACAGTCTCTATTTTCCCCGGCAAGGTGAGGAAGGCAGTGGCCGCCTGGAAACTACCTGATAAGACCCGGGCTGCGTGGGTCTGCATCCAGTGCTCAGTTTTGTGATATTCCCTCCGGGGGTGGGGGGAAGGAGAACTTTCCAGACTGTAAGCAGTGTGTATGTGTGTGTGTGTGTGGGGGGGGAGTAGCGGCAGGCCACCTGAAGGTAGGAAAAGGACAACCAAACCTCTGCTCTCTGGTCTACTGCTGCTGGCGGCTAAGGTGGGGTGGAGGTGGGGGAGGGGGAGGGGTGGGGGAGGAGGAGGTGGCGGAGCACAGTGAAGGACAAGTGAAGGACAAGGAGGTTCTTCAGCAGCACTGAGAGCCCATGGCCAAGAGGGTCTGCAGCCAGTGGGATTTCGATACAAGATTCCTGCTTAAAGACCAGGCTTGCGTCCTTAGGACACACTGCATGTGGGACTTGAAACTGGCTCTCCGTCCTCAGGACAGGCTGACCTATAGTTCAGGAATAGAAAAACTAAGCATAGCATTGCCCAAGAATGTCCCCAGGGGGAACCTCTGATCAAAATGAGTCACCACCCAGCCCAGGCCTTACTCCCCTCCCCCAACTTTCTCTCTGGGTCAAGACATGAACAGACCTGGTGGGAACGGCTGCTGTGAACAGAGCAGGGCCCAATACCAAAATGGGCCTTTGGGGATGTCATTTGCTCTCTCCAGGCTGGACATTACTCCCTCCCGGGATTCCTAGTAGATCACTAGAGGTGACAAATGGACAAGCAGAAAGCCAGTGGAGAGTGAACCCATTCCCAGCCCTGATGATCCCTATCTATGCTACCAGCAGCTCCACTCTGTACATACAACATAGTTCTCAAGTGAGCTGATCATGGTGACTCATGCTTGTAATCCCAGCATTCAGGAGGCTGAGACAGGAGAATTGCTACAGCTTCAAGGCTAGTCTGGGAGACTCAGAGAGAGACTCTGTGTCATACAAGCACAGAAAGGGGGCATGAGGTCGATGTTCCGTGTGTCTGTCTTGTAGACATTTAAACCTAGATTCTAAAAGTCAACCGAAAGCTGTGTCCCCTGTGCTTAGAATTTTCTTCCAGTCCAGAAGATCTTTGACCTTTTGCTTTCTTCCATTTGTTGTTGGCTCCTAGCAACAGCATGTGATTTGGGAATCCCTGCTTTATGGACTCAGGTTAAATGGCACACATAGCATGTCTAAAGTCACATCCATAGTTATGAATTCCAAACTATGGATTGTGTTTCCTACCAAGTCACATTTCCCCCATTTTACCTGAGTGTCCAGTAGGATCCATGGAATTAAAGAGCAGGTCTTAGCACGTTCATATGTGTGTGGGCATTTGTGTACATGAGTGCTTGTCAGAGGGGCGAAGCTGATGTTTGGTGCCCTCCTTGATGGCCATCCCTTTATTTACTGCCGAGTGCACTACTCCCACCAAGTCTAGCCAGCCAGCTTCCCTGCTCCCCAGGTGCTGGGTTACAAGCAGCCATCTTGCCTGTCCAGCTTTCCCCATTGGTTCTGAGGTCTGAATTTCCAACCTCACACCTCCACGGCAAGCCCTTTGCTACCAGTATCTCCCTGATCCTTGATTCTGGTCTTGTTTTGGACTTGAATTTGATTGAATGAAAAGCCCACAATTGATTCATATTAATTTGGTATTCCTATTCATTTGCAGTTTGGGGTTACTTGAATGAAGTTGCTTTGACCTGGGCCTAATGATGTTGCCTTGTAGACCGAGTCACTTGGAAGCCAAGGCAGAGGCATCTCTAGCTTTTTTTTTTTCTTTTTTTCTTAAGATTTATTTCATGTATATGAGTACACTGTAGCTGTCTTCAGACACACCAGAAGAGGGCATCAGATCCTGTTATAGATGGTTGTAAGTCACCATGTGGTTGCTGGGAATTGAACTCAGGACCTCTGGAAGAGCAGTCAGTGCTCTTAACCACTGAGCCATCTCTCCAGCCCGGCATCTCTAGTTTAAGGCTTGCCTGGGAACTTTACTGAGACCCTGAATGCAAACTCTAGTGACAAAGAAAGAGGGGGGGGAGGGAGGGAGGAGGGAAGGAGGGAGGAAGGAAGGAGGGAGGGAGGGAGGGAGGGAGGGAAGGAAGGAAGAAAGGAAGAGAAAGGGGGAAAAAAGGCAGCTCAAACCACCTCGTCTCATCTCTCCTAGGGCCTTGCCTTTCCTGGGCAAGTGCTTCTACCACTGAACTACACTCAAGACCACCTCCATTTTTGGAAAGTCTTTTTATTTATTTATTTATTTATTTATTTATTTATTTATTTATTTATTTATTTATTTATTTAATTTTGGTTTTTTCGAGACAGGGTTTCTCTGTGTAGCTCTGGCTGTCCTGAAACTCACTCTGTAGATCAGGCTGGTCTTGAACTCAGAAATCCGCCTGCCTCTGCCTCCCAAGTGCTGGGATTAAAGGCGTGCACCACCACTGCCCAGTGGAAAGTCTTGATAGATCACAACCTTCCCCAGCTTTCCTCAGTTTGAATGGTGCTACATGTCTTAGGAGGTTTGGCTTTTTCTGCCTGTCAGATCTGGGGTCACAGCCAGCCCACACAGCTTTCCTGGTTCTAGAGAAACTGAACAATATGGAAACAGGCCAGATTACATTCTCCACAGCCCTCGTCCCACCTTGGGCTACAGCACATCTGTGTGCTGGTGGTGCTCAGGGCAGACTGGCAAGAGGGGAAGGAGGTAGCCCAGCTGGAGTCGGGAGCATGGAGAGCTGTATCAGGTGGCATGAAAGCCATCCCCACCCCTGTGGTGCTAACACTGAGCACATCTCTGAGTACCTCCTGACAGCCCCAGATCCATCAGACCCAGCAGGAGGAAGATGGCTTCCTTGTGGACAGAACATGTTGAGAGTCACCTCCACCCCAATATGCCACTATTGAACTCCAGGTCCATTCATTTCCATGGCTGAGTCTGAAAGGCCATGTTAACAAACCTTGAGTGTGTGTGACCTTGACAAAGAAACTTTTCTGGGCCTCAGTCTGCTCTCTCTGAACCCCAGCCCTGAAGACCTCAGTTCTTACCCAAACTGTGTCCACCCTTTCCTACTGCTGGGGATTCCTCTTGGGATGAGTCGTGGAGTAGAGAAACACTCAGGTCACCACCTCACGGAAGCCACCTCCTCTCCCCTCAGGCAAGAGGGGAATGTGTCATCATGGACCACATTCTTGAGTTTCTTCTGGAGGAATTGGTGCTCAGTCACATCCCCTGGGAATTGTTTTGTACCTCAGCAGGCTTGATGTGGTCGCCTGTGCGGGTGTTCCTTTTTTAATTTGGGGTCTGGAGCCAGCTGAGGACTGGCCTGGTAAATATGCGTGCAGAGCCGTTTATGGAAATGGCCTGTGAAGAAAGTCAGTGAGGAGGGAGACTGAGCTGAAAATATCTCAGGAGTGAGGCTGGGCCTCGCTCACCACAGCGCTGAGGCTCCTGGTGGGAGAAATTCCTTCAGGTGCAGAATGCACAGGTCACCAACCCCAGGGCCCCGCCCTCCTGAGGTCCTTCAGGAGCTTAGGGTGGGCCCCTCAGCCTTTGGTACCAGCAGCACAGGGCAGTTAGACCCATCCCCCTTTCCTCGTGGCCTGGGGAACCTTGTCCCCACCCTCAAATGGCCCCATCAGGAAAGGAAGCAAACCTCACAGCAAGCGCAGGCACCCCAGTATCTACTAGGGACTCCCTGTGATGTAGTCACACAGACCAGCAGCAGCACCCCAGCCCTGTGAGCTGAGAGTGATGGACACTGAGCCAGAGTCCTGGGAAGAGCAGACGCTCGCCCTCTGTCCACAGAACACAGCAGCTTAATGAACAGGCTGCTGCAGGCCCTCTATCCACCGGACATGTTCAGACACTGCCCTAAAGAGCTACCATCTAGACGGGCACCTCAGTCGGGGACAGAACCCACTGATGACACAAGGGAAGGGGACAGACCTGTCTGTCACATTCTACCACTGACAGAAGTCAGAGCAGGAAATCAAGCAGGGCAGGGACCTGGTGCCAGGAACTGAGGTAGAACCCTCAGAGAAACACAGCTTTACTGGCTTGGTCACCATGGCTTGCTTAGCCTACTTACACAACTCAGGACTACTTGCCTAGGGGCGGTGCCACCATACACAGTGGGCTGGGTCCTCACATGTCAATCATAAGACAATGCCCCACAGGCTTGCCTACAGGCCAGTCTTATGGAGGCATTCTCTCAATTGTGGTTTCCTCTTCTCAGATAACTCTAGCTTTTGTCAAAAGGACATAAGCTAGCCAGCACAAATACCTGGAGAAGCCAAGTATAGCTTTCTCTGTGGCCAGGACATTTGCCCAGCACATCTGGGATACCTGCACAGCGTTTCTGTCAATGTTGCATGCCTTATCTGTGGACAGTTACCTGTCTGATCTTCCTTGTGACTTCCTCAAAGGCTGACCCAGAAGCACCCTATGGGGAGCACCCAACCCGTCTCTGTCATTCTGGAACCTGTGGCTCCTTAACACTACTTACAAAGAAATGGCATTACCTAGTTGGGGGTGGGGGAAGGCAATGAGGCTACGATCAAACCCTACACCTCACACACAAGATTTTTTTTTTTTTTTTAATCATCACATTCTATCTTTTTCTTTTTGAGCCAGGGTCTCACTGTGTGGCCCCAGCCTGGGTACCTGTGTAGACCAGGATGACTCAAATTCATAGAGCTCTGTCTCTGCCTGCGTGCTGGCCTTAAAGGCGTGCACCACCATGTCAGGGCTCCTCTCTTGTTTTTTAAAGCTCCTTAGTGCTGAGCTTAACTGTCTTGCTCACTCCACCACCACCCCCACCGCCCGCCCCCCCCCCCATGACAGTGAACAGAGAACTACATCTGTTAGAGAAAGATTATGAAGCTCTGATTGTAGAACTTCAAAGACACCCCAAGGTGCTAAGGGACTTTATCCTTTCCATCCCGGGCAGGGGTCAGAGATTCCACAGAAGCAAATCCATCACCTTGCCCTCCCCAGCCCAGCCATTACTGCCTTAAAGTCCTCACAGAAAGACAGAAAGCTGTCTCCAGGTTGACTTGGGCAGTTTAACCTGGAGAGAACCTGGCTTGAACCAGGCTTGTGATCAGTAAGCCTAGTAGCGACAGCAGGAAGTTGTTAAAGACTTGGAAAGACATAATTAAAATCTCTGTTAGGTTTGGGGAAGACACAGCTGATTTAACCCCTGCTTTCTGGAAACACAGATATTTCGGCATTTGAAAGCAAAAGGAGGATGTGGTATACGCCTTTAATCCCAGTACTAGGGAGGCAGAGGCAGGTGGATCTCTGTGCGTTTGAGGCCAGTCTGGTATACAGAGTGAGTTCCAGAACAGCCAAGGTTATACAGAGAAACTTTTTGTCAATCCCAACTCCCTCCAACCCCTGTCAAAAAAACAAAACCAAAAACAAATACAAATCAAACAAAACAAAAAGCAAAAAACAAAACAATGCAGGGATGCCCCCTAAATATTCCTCCCTAGGCGTGTCTGTGCAGTTGGATAAAAGTAGGATTTGTTCTTCAGATTTGGCCTCTGCCCTGACAGCTGCACCCACCCTGGGCTCTCCTAGTTGGATTCTCAGACTGTGTGGTTCTCCCTACCCTGCGCTTCAGCTCATTGCAGGCATGGACCGCTTGGCTCACTGCTGTGGGTCTGTGGGTAGGCAGCACTCCCCTCACCCACGAAGACTGGCTGGCCTGTGAATAGAGCACCTTTGCTAACTGCTATGACACCCTGCCATGTCGGGCAGACATCTCCAGGGTGTTATGGCCTGTCCCAGGCTTCTCATCCTACTTGGTTTATTTCTTTCTACCTCTGTTCTTCCACTTTCCTTCTGTCCCCTAGAGGAAATGTGGGTCCTTCGTCCTCTGGTCGCTGGCCCTGTGTCCCTCCCTTCCCTGAGGCCCTTCTGCTGCTGACCTTGAGATGTGGCCTGCAGTCTACACAGCCTCACCCAGCACAGTGAGGGAAATTGAAGCACAGCCCTGCCAGCCAGGCTCAGCTGTCAGACAAGGGCAGGCTCTGGGAGTCCTCTATCCCACTGAGGCTCAGCCAATTACGTCCCCGTCCGCAGGGCTTCTCCCTGGAATGGAGCTGTTTCTCTACCTTGGACCAATGTCCATCTTGCCGCCGGCCTGGGGGCTACGAGAGGCAGCACTGTGACCGTCTGTGGGTCCAGGGGCCTGCTGAGCACATCCTCAGATTCCCACTGCCCCACGTCCTGAAACCTGGTGAGCAGCCAGGGCAGGCCACGAGCCTGAGAGTAGAGCAAGCATGGGCCACACCCAGGCTGCCTGAGCACAAGCCGTCCAGGCTCCTGGTGATGACCCCACTCCCACTTTGTCTTCCAGTGGAGCG
>NC_034595.1:74209099-74237346 GCF_900095145.1 Mus pahari
TTCTACACGCCCACGGGCTACGGAACGCTGGTGCAGGAAGGGGGCTCTCCAATCGGGTACGCGCCCGATGGTCACCTGATTACTCTAAGTGAGCCTCGGGAAGTACGAGAGTTCCAGGGCCGCTTCTACGTGCTAGAGCACGCTATCCGCGCTGACTTCTCCTTGATCAAGGGCTGGAAGGCNGACCGCTCGGGCAACGTGATCTTCAGGGGCAGCGCGCGCAACTTCAATGTGCCCATGTGCAAGGCCGCGGACATCTCGGTGGTGGAAGTGGAGGAGATCGTGGACGTGGGTACTTTCGCCCCGGAAGACATCCACATCCCCAACATCTATGTGGACCGCGTGATCAAGGGGCCGAAGTTCGAGAAGCGCATCGAGCGCCTGACCACGCGTGACAGCCAGCCCGCGCCCGGGAGCAAAGACGATGACCCTTCCAGGATGCGCATCATCAAGCGGGCGGCTCTCGAGTTCCAGGACGGCATGTATGCCAATCTGGGCATCGGGATCCCTGTCTTGGCGAGCAACTACATCAGCCCCAAGATGACCGTCTACCTGCACAGTGAAAACGGGATACTGGGCTTGGGCCCGTTCCCTCTGAAAAATGAGGTAGATGCCGACGTCATCAACGCAGGCAAGCAGACAGTGACGGTGATTCCCGGGGGCTGTTTCTTCGCCAGCGATGAGTCTTTTGCCATGATCCGTGGCGGACACCTCCAACTGACCATGCTCGGGGCCATGCAAGTTTCTCAATTCGGCGACCTGGCCAACTGGATGGTGCCAGGCAAGATGGTGAAGGGCATGGGCGGGGCCATGGACTTGGTGTCTAGTGAAAAGACCAGAGTGGTGGTCACCATGGAACACTGCACCAAAACAAAGCAGCCCAAAATCTTGAAGAAATGCACCATGCCGTTGACCGGCAAGGGCTGCGTGGACCTCATCATCACTGAGAAGGCGGTGTTTGAAGTGAACCACACAAAGGGGCTGACGCTGGTGGAGCTGTGGGAGGGCTCGTCGNTAGATGACATCAAGGCCACCACAGGNTGTTCGTTTGAGGTGTGCCCCAACCTCAAGCCCATGCAGCAGATTAAAACGGATGCTTGAGGAGCCCTCCAGGGCTGATTTGCCCGTTAGTGACAACTCGACATCCTTAGCAGCACCTGACCACTGTGCCACACTGGCTCCTCCGGCTTCCTGCTGCTAGATGGTGTCTATCGAGAGCCATGCGACCTTAATTAAAAACCCTGACCTGAGCCTNTGNGTCCTGTCCCTAACCATTGAGAACACTGGTCCCCTCTCCCACTTTCTGTGACAGTCACATACCAGGCTGCAGAGGGTTCCCTGGGAGGTCTCCACACCGGTGCTGCCCTCATAACAGGGTCANGAAACATGGAGGAAGCCATGGGACAGGAAGGCATCCTACCCAGAGTGCACCTGGTGCCACTTCACGCAGCCACGAAATGCAGGCCTGTGCATTTTTGATCGGGAGGAGGAGCCCTCCATCTTGTCCCTCTGCATTGTCTTCTTGGGTCCTCNTTTCTGTTCTTAATGTTTCCCAGAATCCTGCCTGCACCCAACTTCTTCCTGGGAGCTCCCATGTGCCCCTGTGTTTCCCGTGGGATCAGACTTCAGGAAGATGCTTGGTGCTGGCACTCCCCCTGCAAGACCCACTGTGCACCAACAGTCCCAGTGTGTGTAANGGAAGAAGCTGGGCTCAGCACAGGTGGAGTCAAATCTAATCAATGGCATGGATAGACTCTTACCTAGTGAAGTGCAGTGTCCACTGTTGCCTGTACCACAGTGACATTCTGTTCTGGAAGTCCTGTTGGCNTGACTTCCTGACCCCAGTGTGGCAGTTCTGGGATCTGTCATTCTGAATCTGTGAGCTCGAAACTAAAGTGAGAACTGTGTGCGCATGTGTGCGTGTGTTTGTGTGTGTGTATGTGTGTGTGTGCACATGCTCGTGCCCTGACAAAGCATTCACCACCCCCTCATGCGTTTCTGTCCACAGCTGGGCAGCCTGGTACCCACTATGTTAGGGTCCGATCTAATGATGGGGGACAAGGAGCAGAGCTGCTAGGGCAGGTGCACTCCGGCCTGGGCAAGGAGCAGCTTCTCCAGGCCGTTCAGAAACAGAANTCTGGAAGGAGCAGCCCCAGTCCCTCGTAGCTTCTGTCCCAGCCTNCCTGGGGCCTCTGCCTTGTGCTGGGCAGGGTGGGAGTCGCTGTCTGCAGCTGCTTGCTCCAGGCACTGAGGAGTGGATATTCAGTGGGCCTTAATTTGCTAACCTGTAAAATGGGAAACTTGGCTTAGCTGCACCTATGGGCTCTCAGTCCAGCCCACCTTACTTTGAGAGCCTCCAAATGTCCCCAGCCCCCCACTCTGGTCACAGCAGCCCCCCACTCTGGCTTTGAGGAGTTCAGCCAGGGCTGCTCTGAAGCTGCTCTGTGTGCCCAGAAGAGCCTGGGAGACCAGTTACACAAAAGACAAACAAATGCCACTGAGTCTGGAGCACTGATGGCCTCTGTGTCCCCCAGCAGTCAGGGCTCTGGGACTTCTCAGAAAGTAACGGGGACACAAGGCCTGCCCTGGGTCCAAGGCTGCCCCTTGGGTCATTTGTAGGGTCAGATATTGTGGCTTTCAAGGCCCTTCCTGCTCACAGCTGCTCTGTCCTCCCAGTGTGTGGTCCTGTGCCCTCCCCAGCGCTACCTCTGTGCCTGAGACTCTGGCTCCTCACAGCCCCTGCTCCCCACCATCTTCACTCTGCACCCCAACCTTCCCGTGGCCAACCCCCAACCCCTGCCCCACAGCTCTTGGCCACATTCCTGGGATCAAGTCTCACAGCTTCCACATTTGTTGGTGGCAGGTGACATCATAGGTCAAAGGTTGAATTGATGAGTTTTTCCTTCATGTGGTTGGTGAGCATATGCTATGGAGCCCAGGTTCATGAAGGGCTCACCTCTGAGCAGACAGTCCGCAGCAGGCAGTGGCTGTGGCCTCAGTGTGTAAGGAAGAGCCTGGTAGAGTGCACTTCGTGTAAACAGACAAGTGTGCATGCACGTATGCGTGTGTTTTGTTTCATTGTGGTTTTGTGTTGGGGATTGTACCCAATGCCTCGTACTCACTAGGCAGGCGCTCTACCACTGAGCTGTGGCCTCAGCCCTTTGGGTTCTTGTACACTTCATCCAGTACTGTCGGTGGGATCCAGGGCCTTGAGCACACTAAGCAAGAACTCTCCCTCTGAGCCACCTCAGTGTCTGAGAGTTTATCTGTGCACATCCATGTATGTGTGCACATTGGTGCTTGTGACAAGTCAGCTGAGCTACGGTGCTGTGTTAATGATATATAATGTGAGCATAGTCAGGCTTTGGTGTGAGGACTCTCACACATGCAGAAGGGCAATGGTTCTGAGTCCTATTATGACCCCAGAAGGGAACTTGACTGCTGATGGGAGGTGAACAGCGCCCTCTCCTTGAAGTGAGGGGCTGCATGCCGTGGGAGACCGATTCTGTGGTTGTTATACTGTTTTGACTGTTTTGTTGGGTTTTTAGTGATGCTTTATACTTATACGTTTTGAAGATTTTATACATGTATACAATGTGTTCTGATCATATTCATCCACCACTATCTGCTTCTGCTTCCTCTAATGTTTCCCTTTCTGCTTCCCTTTCTTATTGGTTATTACCAAAGTCCAGTCTCTCCTGCCCATCTACACATAGATTTGGGGCCATCCTTTATAGTGGAGACAACCTACTAGCAACCAGATCTGGTGTTTTGTTTTGTTTTTTGTTTTTTTTCCAAAAAGCAGAATTTCTGTGGGTTATGCTGGCTTTCAGCTCAGTTGTAACAGATGACTGAACTCTTTCCTGTCCCCCACCTCTATCTTCCTGCCTTTACCTTCTGAGTGTTTGTAGGCTGGACCACCACGCCAGTGTAATAGAGTGCTTCTGCCTTTAGAAAGGACAGGGGACACAGGCAGGGTCCACTAGCAAAGCCAGAGCTGGTGTGGAGGCATCTGCTGTCCTTAGTGGCTCTGGGATGAAATCCCCCTGTATAGGTTCCATTCTTCCTGTGGACAGGGCTCTGGTCTGTCTCCCTGATGGACAGGGCTCTGGTCTGTCTCCCTGAAGCCCTTTCTTTGAAGCTCTTGGCTGGCCTAGCAAGCACACACTTGGCACTGGAATGAGCAGGATGTGAACTGAACCCTCGACTTTGTGACTGCTCTGACTTCTGTCCCGGTTCTGCCTGGGGCTTTGGTTGTAGGCATCTGAGAGGCAGTGAATGCCCTACCCTTGGATGAGCAAGCTTGCCATGCTGGGAGGATAAGCCCAAGGTTTGTCCTTGTAGAAGCTGCCATGACCTGGTGTGTCATGAACCAGAAAGTGCAGGCTGAAAGGACCGGGGTGTTGGGTCATCAGACCAAGAAAGCCCCCTACACTTGAGCATTACTGGCAGAGAACTCTGGCAATCTCTGAGTAGTAGGCTATGACTTGGGGTACCATGAGAATGTACTGAGGAAATTAATGGGCAAACCCCTGGATACATATCAAATGTTCTCCAAGTCTATGTCAGTCTGTCACTAGCAGGAATTCCTGTGGCTATGGAGGTCCCTGTTCCTGCCACCTCAGACTGCTGGCTGGAGTGCTTGGGTTGGTCTCCAGATGAGGAAACAGGTTCACAGGTGCCATGCCACCACCCACAAGTCAAGTTCCCCACCTCCCTCTCTGTTGTCTCTGCCTCCCAGGGCACAGCATGGATCCTGGCCTGGCTGGTCTGCTTGGACGGCAAGCTCCACGCTCCAGACAGCCTTTCATGGTCGGTTTCTTCAGGGCCAGCCAGAGTTCTGTGCGGGCCCCTCGAACAGCAAGACCACTGAAGAAGCAGCAGCGAAGTCCAATCAACCAGCTGCCGCAGTCCGACAAACACCTAGGAGTCTTTGGTGAGAGCAAGGCTGGGATCTGGGGCCTTCTTTAGAGTGGAGTACCTTCCAGTCCCTCAGCTAGGTCTGACTGGAGCCCCTTGTCCCTCAGAGTATGCCTGGCAGGGAGGGTGGGCTGCAGAGGAAAGCGGAAGCTCTGTGTGCCCTAGGGTCCTGTTGGGGCGTTCTCTGGAGCATCTGGAGGCCCCCCAGGCAGCAAGGTGAGATCTTGCTGAACACAGCCATAGCCTGTGATGATGGAGCCACAGAAGGACTGTTGAGCTGGGTCACGGCACGAGCAGGGATCCAGAAGTGGAACTTGTGNTTCCAGTGCTTTAGTTTCCTATTGTCCTTCATTGTAAATGTGCCTCCTGTCACATCACCACTGCGAGTACCCATGGCAACTCCGTAGAGCAGGACCTCTGAATAGACTGTGCCTTCTCGTCCGTACAGATGACGGCCACGGTTCCCGCGGCAGAGAGGTTTGCCGCAGGCATGAGCTCTACGTCAGTTTCCGTGACCTTGGCTGGCTGGTAATGTCTGCCTTTCCTCTGCCTGCTACCTGCAGACCCTGGTGCCTCCAGGGTGGGGGTGGAGCTACTGTGCCTTTAATGTGTATAAAAGCCATGAAAATGGCTCTGCCCAGTAAGCTGTCAGCACTCCAACAGGGCAACTGAGGCTGGGTGGGCAGGGCCTGTGAACTCTTCCTGCTACAGCTGCTGCAGGGGGCATAGGGGCAGCTGTGGAGGAGACAGGAGAGGGCGTGAGGGGATGAGGGTACACAGCCTCAGGTCATCCGGTGATAGGTGCTATGCTGATGATGGTCTATGGAAGGACATTGATGTGACCCCCCTTTCCCACCCACAGGACTCTGTCATTGCCCCCCAGGGCTACTCTGCCTATTACTGTGCTGGGGAGTGCATCTACCCCCTGAACTCCTGCATGAACTCCACCAACCACGCCACTATGCAGGCCCTGGTCAGTATCACAGTGCCTTTCTTGGGACCTGAGGGGCTGGACCGCATGAGGGTGGAAAGAACAACGGCATAGGAAACGTTCTCTGCAGACTCAGCCATGACCTTTGGCTTCTGCCTGTCAGTCAGTGGTGTTGCTCACATGGATGTCTCTGGACAGACATCCGAGCACACAACAGATAGGTACCCACTGGGCCTGCAGGACCCGACATGTGTGTCCTGTGTATCCTGGTAGATCTGGCCTGGAGTTCACATGTGCTCACCCATTATGCCTGGCTGGGTGACTCAGGAAACCTCAGATCTTTGGGAAACTGGCTCCTCCCCGGCCTGTTCCTCACTTCTTTCCTAGCTGCCTGCAGTCCCAGGTTTTAGTGCCGATAAACTGCAGTCCGAGACACTCGGTGATGACAGAAGTTGCTATCAGAAGGCAGCTACAACCACCTTTTGCCCATATGTTTGTGCTTGTAGACTCTGGTATTGAGACTTCCTTCTAGAACATTCTGTCTGGAATCCTAACACCCCATGGCCCTTGGCCTTGTGTTTACCTAATAGGCAAGTGAGTCAAATGACACACTAGAGTAGAAGTTCTCAACCTGTGGGTCATGACTTCTTTGGGGGTCTGGTCATATATCAGGTATTTACACTTTTTTTTTTTTTTTTTTTTTTGGTATTTACACTTTTATAACAGTAGCAAAATTAGTTATGAAATAGCAACTAAGTAATTTTATGGCTGAGAGGATCAGCACAACATGACCATGTTGTCCCATGAACATTTCTGGACTGTCCCTTCCACAGATGACACTAACCTGGGGTCCCAGAGGGTGCCCCATTGTACCCAGTGCTGAGACCAGCAAGCTTATCTGAGTCTCCAAAGTGGATATGACCGTGGACCAAAGGCTAAGAGTGCCTAGGGACTTGTGTATGAGCACCTCCAAGCCAGGTGCCAGGGCTATGTCTTGAGGGCTGTGGGCGGGGCAAATGCACAGGGCGGGGCCTGCCCTAGCGACAGGTAGTCAGAGCACTGGAAGGGGAGTGGGTGGGAACTGGGACCACCAGGCTCATCATGTGCTACCCGCATCCCTCCCACTAGGTCCATCTGATGAAGCCAGATATCATCCCCAAGGTGTGCTGTGTGCCTACTGAACTGAGTGCCATTTCTCTGCTCTACTATGACAGAAACAATAATGTCATCCTGCGCAGGGAGCGCAACATGGTAGTCCAGGCCTGTGGCTGCCACTGAGGCCATGCCCAACAGCCTGTGGCCACCCCATCTATCTAGTCAGGCCCCTCTTCCAAGGCAGGAAACCAACAAAGAGGGTAGGCAGTGCTTTCAACTCCATGTCCACCTTCAGCCCTCTTTCACAGGCTTGGCCCTCTCTGCTCTTTTTGCCAAGGCTGGGAAGATGGTCCTAGTTATAACCCTGGTGACCTCAGTCCCCACACAGTAGCCCATCTCTCATCCCCCAAACTCCCCAACGCAGCCAGGGGCATCTATATCCTTTGGGATTGGCACACAAGTCCAATTACCAACCTATTCATGAACATTACTGACCCAGCCTGACTTGAATCTGGAGCACAGGATGAAGCTCAGGCTCTTCGGTATCCATCAGAAGATTTAGGTGTGTGCAGACATGACCAAACTCCCCCTAGCACTCCATAGCCTGTCTCTCGGAGGTGCAAAATGGGATTTCTAGGGAAGAGTTTAAAAGACATGGAAAAGCCAGATATAGTAATATACATTTGTAATTTTAGCACTTGGGAGGCTGAGGCAGGATTACCATGAGTTCAAGGCCAGCCTGGGATATATATCAAGATCATGTATATATATAATAATCTTCCTTCAAAACAAACAAAACAACTCTGGTGTATTTATGGATCTCAGTCACTAAACCTCTGGCCATAGGCAGCCACAAGAGGCCAGCTAATGAAAGAAACCTATTGTGGATTTAACATCTGGATTCAGGCATTGTCATTAAAGAAAATGCCAAGTTTTCCTGATCCATAGTCCTGATTCTGCCTTGGTGCAGCTACTATAGGCTGGCACACAGGCACACACCTTGACATTAGCCAGAAAAAGTTGTGCCCTGTCTTGGTGCTGGAGCAAAGGTATCATGAACAAGGTGACCCCAGAAGAAAAGCCAGGCAGTCCTCAGATAAGAGGCACTGCCCCTCAGGTGCTCACAGTCCATGCAGAGGTGTGAGGGGAAACACAGCTGTACTACTGAGCATTCTTGCCCCGGCTCCGGGGCTATGCTAGACTCCTGCCCAGCAGAGAACCAGCATCTCATGTCTTCCCATAAGAGGACTATGACTGTCTATCAAGAACTGCAGCCCTCCCTAGCTACCTTCCAAAGCTGTCTTCCCTGAAACCCTCAGCAAGTTGAGGCTAAACCCAGTAGGCCTCTCAGGACTCTATTGGCACTGGCAATAAGCAGGCCAAGCTCCAACCTACCTCCACTGCACCATCTGGATGATCTCTGGCAGAGGTTTGGTTCATCTGTGCAGGGTTGGTGACAGCTAATCTTGGTTATCGACTTGACACCTGGGACCCTCCAATAGGGAATTGCCTCCATCGGGCTGGGGCATTTTTGTGATGGAGGAAAGTCCAATCCAATGTGGGCAGTACAATTCCTGAGCAGGTTGTGTAAGAAGCAGCATTCGTCCATGGTTATTGCTTCAATTCCTGCACTAACTTCCCTCAGCAATGAACTATGATGTAGAAGTACAAGCCAAATAAGTAAAGCCCTTCCTCACATTGTTTTTGGTTATGGTGTTCCATACATACAGGGTCCAGTATGTGTCTGTGGGTATCTAGGCAGAGCACAAGGAGAGGAAGGAATGGACACTCAGATCCTCTAAACCAGTTGAGCCTCCACAGCTGCATCCCAACCTCAACTTTTCAGGCACCGCCACAGGAATTCGTAATTTCTTGACAGTCTCTGCTAAGCTCTTTATACATGGCCTGGCCAGGTTCTTAAACAGGCCCAAGCACGGCGGTCCCCTCACCTCAAACGCCTGTGCAAAGACTGGTTTCTGCTCACGGAGGCTGACTTCTATATAAATAGCAGGCATAAAGATGACGTGGCATGTAAGGGAGTTAGCCCCAGGAAGGAAGGAAACAGAGCCACAGGGAAGGTAATGCAGCTTTCCAAACATGTCACCCCACTTGGGACAGCCTGGCCTTGGATGTGATCTCTAACAGACAACTCTCAAGACCTTGCAGGAGGCAAGAGTACAAAAACAAAGTTTATTTTAGCAAAGAAGCCACCTAGCAGCTACAGACAGTTCAGGACAGGTGGTGGCAGCACTCTGCCTATGCTGGCTTTCAGGCCCAGCTAGGACTGAAGAAGGCCCGGGCACTGCAGATGAGCGGCTGCTAAGGCAGGTGATCCCAAGGAAAGGCTTGTGTTATATACAGCTTGCTGCACAGGGCCCAGAGACCAGGCTGTTCCCCCTGTCTTACAGAGGTGGAGCAGAGAGCACAGCCTCACATGTACTCTCCACAGTCGGCAATCATCACCTTCTGCTTTGGCTTCCCGTCCTTGCTGCCCTGAGCCTGTGTGGGCAGAACAGAGAAATCAGGAGAGAGGCAGGGCGTGAGAGGCGCAAGAGCCGCTAGAGCATCATCCTCTCCCGACATTCAGGGACCTGCTCTAAATGCCCCCGTCCAGGGCATCGAGAGCCCTCCCCAACTCTCCTGCTGAGGTGCCCACCCACGCAACGTCCAGGCAGGAAGCCACTTCCAACCACCCACCTCAATCTGCCGCAAGACATCCAGGCCTTCCGTGATCTCCCCAAATACCACATGCTTGCCGTCCAGCCAATCTGTCTTATCACAGGTCAGGAAGAACTGGGAGCCATTGGTGTTCGGGCCAGAATTGGCCATAGAGAGGAGGCCTGGGAGAAAATAAATTTGTCAGCTCCTTCACACTGCCCCAGCCCATGATGCTGCCGTGCTGCCGGCTGATGGTGCTTCTGCTTACTGGCTCAGGCCACGAAAGGGTCCTAACAGACACAGCACCTTGTCTTTCCCTCACTACAGAAAAAGGATGAGTAGGCTGTTTCTGTTTTTTTGTTTGTTTTGTTTTTTCCTTCACATTCATTTGTCTTTTCATTTATAACAATGAATTGCAGTCTACTTTGTAACCAGGCCCATTAACTCTTGAAACACCGATGAGCAAAATATTTATTTAAAGTGTAAGTGAGCCAGGCGTGGTGGCACATGCCTTTAATCCCAGCACTTGGGAGGCAGAGGCAGGTGGATTTCTGAGTTCGAGGCCAGCCTGGTCTACAGGGCTACACAGAGAAACCCTGTCTTGAAAAAACAAAAACAACAACAAAAAAAGTATAAGTGTATGAGCTGGGGAGATGGGTCCACAGAGAAAGGTGCTTGCTGTAGAAGCCCGACAACCTGCATTTCAGTTCCAGAACCTATGGTAGAGGAAAGAGTTGTCTCCTCAAAGTGTCCTCTGATCTCCAGTCCAACTGTGCTGCATGGACCCCCACTTAATACTTAGTATAAGCAACCAACCCAAATGATAAGGACATCTCTTATAAAGGATACTGTGCTATGACAACTAAGATGCAGGGACATCTGTGCTGGGGAGACGCTTAAGACAGTCACATGGAGGGAAGGAGGGAAGCTGGGCCAGGAGATGAACTAGAGACAGGGCACAACTATGGGTGACAGGGGAAATGAATCCAAGATGAGCTCCAACCCCTGATCAGGCAAAAGTAGTGAACAGTTATCTACTGAAACTCATACATAAAGGGAGTTGAAGGAGAGCCATTTTAACTTGTGAAGTCTGAGGGCCCTCTGCAAGAGCAGCAAGTGCTCTTAACCACTGAGCCACCTCTCTAGTTCCTGAAGCCCCAAGTCTACTCTATTTCACAAACGGCAAGCTTTAAGCGTAGTGAAATCTTCTAGGGAGCCGTAGGCAGCAGTCCATGCCTGTAACCTCAGCACTCATGGGTATCCAGAGGTCCGTGCTAGCTTGAGCCACACTCTAAGACCCAGTTTCAAAAAGCAAACCAGGTATAGTGGTGTACACCTTCAATCTCAGTACTTGGGGGCCTCAGGCAGGTGGATCTCGGTGATTGCCAGGCCAGCCCTGTCTCTATGGCAGGTTCCAGGTCAGCTATGGTTACAGAGTGTGAGACCCTGTCTCAAAAACAAACCAAAACAAGTAACTCAAGAGTTAACACTATAATGTAAACCAATGGAATCCCATGCATCATTTCACAAAATTATGTATGTCAGCACCAGCAATACCGACTGTGGTATCCAAATTGCCAGCGACAGCCTGTCTTATTTCTAACTGCTGCATCTGAGTGCGGCACACGCTGGAATAACTCTTGTGAAAGTGTGTCAGGACATTCTTTTAAGATAAGGCAGGCAGGAAAACTTGTTGGCCCCGTACTTCAGTCTAGCACAAACTTACAGGAAGAACAGGCACAGTGAACAGGTTTCTATGGAGAAGTGAACTGATCTCTGACCCTCATCATGCTCAGTAATGGAGCAAGGAGGAAGCAGCAGGACAGAAAGGCGGCAAAGCAGATGAAGCCACTGAGGATGGAAGAGCCGCCTGCCGGCGCAGAGAGACGAGAAGCACAGCGCTGACAGCACAGGATGTAACCCGGGTGGAATAAGCTGAGGCGGAAAACTGGCTACTGGCAAAAAAGATGGTTAGTATCTTTCTTTAGCAAGAAAGGTTTGTGTGGCCAGCTGGGGCTAAAAGTCTAGATAGAAGGGCTTAGAAAGGATGAAGGAGGTGAGTTTGTACATTTTTTCTAAAAGTTTTGCTAAAAAGTAGATTAGAGAGTCAAGATGACAGCTGGAGGAAGGAACAAGAGTCCAAAGATGGTTTTTGGTTGTTTTTTTTTTTTAAGATTGAGATTGCATGCTTGAACACTGATGGACCAAACTAGCTGAACAGGGGAAACACAGTTTATAGGTCAAAGGGAGCTAGCAGGAGACATGAAGATCCTAAGTGGCAGAGGGACAAACTCCATCCAGTCCATGAGGGATAGACGGCCTCTGTAATAGGAGGGACTCAGAGCATACATCTGTGGCAGGAGGCAAGACCTCAGATCACTATGGAGACCTCAGAAGAACAGGCACAGACTATGATCTTTGGGACTGAGGGTATAGAGGGGACACGAGGCTGAGGGCACAAGGGAGCTTGCAGGGATAACCACAACCTCTACCCTAGCAGGGAACATCAACTTGTGGAATGAAGGTGGGGGAAGAGTACAAGATTGGAGGGAGGCAGGCAGCTCAGCCCAGCAGTCACGGCTATTTGCCCTGGCTCTGCCTAACTCACCACACCAGAATCAGTGCTTACCTGGTCCTGTGTGTTTAAGGATGAAGTTTTCATCATCAAACTTCTTTCCATAGATGGACTTGCCCCCTGTGCCATTGTGGTTTGTGAAATCACCGCCCTGGCACATGAACTGGGGGATGATGCGGTGGAAGCTGCTTCCCTTGAAGCCAAAGCCCTTTTCATGGGTGCACAGGCAGCGGAAGTTCTCTGGTGTTGAAAAGGAAAAGGTGCTGAGGTTAAAGACAATCTAGCTTCCAAACCAAAATTATACAAGGGGGGGGCGAGTATAAAAGGGAGAAAAATAAATTAGGAAACATGTTTTACTTGTTCAGTTTTGCACAGCTGCTCCTGGGTATCCACCCACATGGGGATGGTTCCCAGAACCCTCTTGGATCCTGTATCTTTTTTACCATCTCTATATTATCTATGATACACAATACAATATAAATACTCCATAAACAGTTGTTATATCTATTATCTAGGGTATGTAATGACAAGAGAACAATACACACACATACTTAGTAGAGACACAATGTTCTCCTCAAATATATTTAAAAATCTCTATTACATATTTATTTATCATGTATGTGCATGTATGTGTGCAGGTGTATATAGGTCTGAGGAAAACTTACAGGGCATGGTTCTCTCCTTCTATCGTATGGGCCCTAAGTCTCTCCTCAGGTTTTCATGCTTAGCAGCGTGGACTTTAACCTGCTGAGCCATCTGACTGACCCATAGGTATTTCTGCTATGTGATTGGTTAAATTCACAGATGTGGACCATGGATAGAGAGGGCTGATCATATTATATATTCTCACTGCGTGCTCCTTAAGCTGCCATGATACTGACATACTAAATAACCATATGACACTCAGATTAAGTGTACATGTGCATTCTATTTCTGTTGCATCCCCAAACCACACTAATGTGTTGATAAAAAAAAATTTTTTTTTAAAAGAGAAAAAAGAAAATTCAGAGCCAGTAAGACAGCTAAGCAAGTAAAGGCACTTAGGCACTTACTGTGCAAGGCTGGTGCCTGCGTCTGAACCACAGAATCAAAGGACAGAACTGACAGTTGAGTGGTACTTTCTTCCAAGATGAATTTTCATCTTGGAAGGAAGCTTAATAAGATTCAGGATGTTCTAAAAAGAGGTGAAACTTTCTATCCTACAGGGAAGCGCCTTATCAACTCAAATAAGTAAATAAGTCAAAAGCATCAAGAAGTTCCTGAAACTGAGCAGATTCAATAGGATCCTCTCTTGCAGGAAGGACTGCTGAGAGACACTTTCAGATAAATGGAGCTACCTGGAAAACCCCGTTCTAACTATCAAGTCGCCTGAAGGTTTCTAGCTTTCATGAGCCATTATGGGCCTTTGGTGAAGCATCTGATTTTGAGTCAATTTCTGCTTCTGTAACTACCCACCCATACTCCTGAGGTAACCACAATAAACTCATTGGCTCATCAACTTGAACTTTGTTGTTTCTTTGCTGTGTCCATCAATTTCCTAACTAGTGTGAATGAACATTTCATGTCTTTGCTGGAACTCTAAAAAGTTATCCTCTAACCTCCATGTGCCATGACATGCACATGCGTGCACACACACACATATACAACAATCTGTTTGCTTTTGACACAAGGTCTCACTATATAGTGCTGGCTGTATGTAGATCAGGCTGGCCTAGAACTCAAGAGATTTTCTGGCCTCTGCCTTCCAAATGCTCCACCACACCAGGCCACAATAATTGTTTTAAATAATGGACATGTGGTGCGTCTGTATATGAGTATATACATGTGAAAGTGGATGCCAGGAGACAGTATCCAATTCCTTGGAGCTAACATTACAGGTACTCATAAGCGACCTAACTGAAGTGACTACCAAGAAAGATGTGGGGGTGTTGAAGGGAGGCAAAGATGATTCCTTTCCTGAAGCAGTAAATCAAAAGATAACGCCTAAACTGAAAATAATTTCTGTATCATTAACAAGGGGGGATGAATATAAAGCTATTATCTCTCAGTATGGAAGTTAAAACCAAAAGAACCAGCTAAGAAATGAAACTGGCTGCCTCTGAGGTGCAGCAAATGGTGCTGACATTGGGGCAGGAAATGGAGTTATTAAACTCTATTATTATAGGGGAGTAATGATTTTTCAAAGCAAATTTTGTGATAACTACTTAAAATAAATGTAAAAATAATAAAATTTACATTAAAGAATAAGTCAATATTTTAATGAACTAGAAATTAGTACTAGTTACTTCTGGAACATAGAGCTAGATATAATATTGTTGGGATAATGTGTTTGATACACTCTTTTAAATGATGTTCACAATATTCATAATAATGCAATCCTACCATGTTATTTAAAAAAAAAGAAAAAGAAACCTCTACTATTAAAAAATAATAAACCAGCAATTAACGAGCTTCAGTGTCTGCTCTGACCTCTGTTACTATATCCGAGGATCTTAGATGCCACAAGTTAATTCAGGTCAGAAACCATGCCAAAGGTCTAAGAGCTGAGGCAGCAGGAACCTTGGGAGACTGCTCAGCCATCAGCTTGGTGGCAGCCTGAGCACTGGGTTCTGCTTACCTGCAGTCATGGGCACAACATCAGACCGTAGGAGCATCTGAATGCGGCCTGCTGGCTTGTTCCCAATCTTGATGTCCATGTACACCTGAGGATTTGACCGGGCTTTCTTTGCAGTGGGCTCTCCCTAGGTGCAGAAGTAAAATGCTGGTTAGAGGACCCCTAACTCCCTAAGGAGGTGCATAAGAAATCTTCCGAACATATCTTCACAACACAGCGCCATCAAACAGCCTGAACACAGATGTTGACAGTGAAGGTCTTGGGCCCTGATAGGGCTGTAGGAGGCAGGAACTATGGCTACAATACTCAGCTGGACACCCAGTGACAGGAAACCTCACTCAGCCCTATAAAACAGGACCACTAACCATAGACATATCTCTCCACGCTCACCCTCAGACATGCCTGCTCACCTTCCTTGTCCTGCAGCTCGTTGGGTCAGAATACTCAACCCACCTCATCTTCCGTGCCTAGGTCAAGTCATATACCTTACTACATCTAGTGGACACACTCACACGCCAGTACCTCTTTCCCATACACACAATCGTCACTGTCATAGGCTTACTCTGAAAGCACGGGGAAGCCCTTCTGATGTGGTCCAAATGCTCAAAGGACAAGAGGCTGAGACCTGCTTTGTACTTAAATAGGGGACATTAAAGCAGAGGAAAGCAGATATGGAACACAAACATCCCATTTGTTTTGGCTCAGCTGATCAAGCACATGGAATAATGTGGATACTCTAACTACTGCTGTTTACATTGGTACTAGCAATACCACAGCAGCAACAATACTGTTCTTGCTGTGTTGCGCAGGGTCTTGAGGGTAGAGATGAGTAAGACCTGAAGCTACTTTCTTCCTTCAAGTCTATGCAGTTAGATATATATTATATATATTATATACTGTGCATACTATATATATTATATACAGTATATATACATTTAATGAGCCTCAGCTCATTAAACTTATTACTAGAAGAAGGCAATGAGTACAGAAGTATCCTGTGTAAAAACAAACATGTGCATGGAAACAGTATTTCACTAAGCATGGAGTAGGGAGTACACTAGAAAAGCAGAAATGACATCTGCAAGATGGGCAAGATGGACCTGGAAGCCCTGCTGGGTTCTTACACCTTGAGATGACAGGGTAGTGAAATGCTCTGAGTGTGAGATACTCTACCTTCCTTGGGAAAGGACCGGAAGATTCAAGACTGTAGCCACAAACAACTGAAAATTTCCAAACCAAAGGCAAGGCTAGACACAGATCCCATACAGTACTAGGAAGGCTGTCAGGAAAAGCACCAGAGTATGATGATGCACTGGTTCTACTGTAAAGAAGGGACTAGGGACTCCACTGTGTGTGCTACTTTAGGTCTGCATACAAACTTCTGGCTGAGGTAATTGTGTGGCTAGAAAGATCAATAGCGCAGCAGGACAACACAAGGGAGAGCATCCACTCCAAGCCAAATAAGCCACACTGAGACTTGCAGCCGGAAACAACTCAGGTCCGGTGTCAGAAACAGAGACCATCAAAGCTGACAGTGCAGCACAGGAGGGCTGCAGACAGCCAAGAGTGGTGGCTGCCGTGTCAGCTGAGAGAGGACAGAAAAGCTACATGTACACACGAAGTGAAGTCCTGCCTGCAGCAGTGGTCAGGGAGATGAGCTGAGAACCAGGAAATGTGCCAGGCAGGCAAAACTGCCCCAGGCAAACCCAGAACACACACAGTTAAAGGAAAGTGACACTACCTGTCCTGTGACGTCCACACAGGAGGGCTGCCTGGTGGGTGTGGAGGAGTACAAACACAGCTCCCAAAGCTGTGCCCCTTCACCCCATAGTACCGCCCTCACCAAGCTCTAAGCTCACCATCCACCCTCGCGCTTTGGCGAATGCTCGGATCTGCAAGCCCCTGTCAGGACAGTGGCGAGCACAGCCTGCCTCCTGAAGGGAAGCGCCCCTTTCACCCTCACCTCTTGGGCTTCAGCTTTGGGAGGCTCAGGTCCTTCTTCTTCCTTATTCTCCTCTAGAGTCTTCCCAGAAAACTTCTTCAACCAGTCATCATCTGACCAGACTAGAAGGAAAGGACACAGAAAAGTTAAGAAATTCAGACTATTCCTCCTCTGCTGGTGGCTGCCTTGATCATCTGTGGTCCTCTTGGCCAGAGACGTTCCCTTGCTGAATCCTCAAGACCAACGTCCCACTGAGACTCCCTAGAGGTCCTGTTCTTAGCAGGACTGAGGGAAAAGGCTATATTAAAGACAGAGATAGGGTTTTGCTGGCTTCAGCTCTTTTGTAGAAATGGAGTACCAAGAAAACTGGGAGGAGACCAGACAGGGTTCTCTCATAAGAGGAACAATTACTTTGGCTTTGCTACTGTTCACTGATAAAGGTAATGTATACCCTTCACCAGTGTGAACCACCCTCTTGTCCCCCCCACTATCATCCACCAGAAGCAGCACCGAACACAGACATAGAGAAGGGCAAACCAGACGACCTGACGAGCACTCTAGGGTACCCACTCACCTGGCCTAGAAGAGCCCTCTTTAATTCTCATTGGCTTGGCCAAATTGACACGAATCGTCCGTCCAAAGAGCTCAGATTCATTCTGAAAAGATTGTAAATCCAGCTGCTTAAACTGTCAGGTTACAAAACTCTGGCAGCAGCTAGGTGGTGGTGGCATGCATCTGTAATCCTTGTACTCAGGAGGCTGAGGCAGGTCATCTCTGAGTTCAAGGATGGTTTAGAGTTTGAGGACAGCCAGTGTTATACAGAGAAACCCTGTCTCAAACAAACAACTCTGCAGCTTTTCATTTACTTGTGAGACCTGACTGGTGTTTCCTTTTAATCCCAGATCCGCCCGTTAGCAATGAAAGCTATGATCTCACCACAAACAGTATCAAGGAAGAAAACTACAGGTACTTCCTCCCTGGAGCTGCTGCAGACCTGTAATACCACCAAAGACCTGCACTACTAAGAGGAATTCTGAGCTCAAGGGATGCAAGCGATAGGGAAAAATGTATGTAGACCCTGAGTTCACCTTTGAAAACAAGACTGGCTTTGAAATAGCATACATGGAAAATGGGTGGTAGAGAATAATGAATAAAGAACTTCAGCAAGATATCAGCACCAGGAAAGGCCACTTAATGTAAACCTTATGTCAGCAGTGAAAACCTTGTGCCCCCCCCAAAGTCTTATTAGAATTTTATGATGAAACCAGAAAAACATAAAAGTGTAAATTTCTTAGTATGAGAATTATGTACTAATTTCTAATGGAAATATGTAACCAGAGATGATTAATTTTATAGATTTTTTTTTCAGCAAAGTCCTAGCAACAGGATGACACCTTTGTACTTCACCTCTGACATGACGACAAATAAGTGTCTTAGGCAGGCCACAGATCTTGAAGTGTGCTATCATTTCCAAGGACTCTTCCAGCTATTCTAATCCCCTGCATCAGTAGCATGGCCTTTGGTTAACTCTTCCTGAATTTCTCTTCTCTGTTATCAACTGGTCTAATATTTCATGAAACCCTTCCTGTTTGCCATCACATAGGGAGGCAGCCAGTGAGAGAGAAGCCAAGCGGGATGAACAGGAAGTGCTCTAGTAAATGGGGAGGCGGCTGGGTGGGAACTAATTTTACTACTGACCAGTCCACAATGGATGTTTTTACTTGATGGCAACCTTTACCTCCCCACCCAACCCTGACACTTCAGAGATTCAGAATACCAGTATCTGAACAAGGGCCCTCTGTACCGGCAAAAGGCACCTTCAGTTAGAATGAGGATCCCCAGCCATACCATGTTGTCGATAGCTGCTGCAGCATCCTGCCAAGGAAATGCAAAGTGTAAGTTTAGGCTTGTAGTGGAATACTTCCCGTGTGTCTAAATGCACTCTTGGTAGCAAAATAAACAGGACAAAGTCACCTCTGTACTTCCTGCCTAGGTTGGGTGTGTGACCAACAACACTTCCTGGGCAGTTTTTGAGCTCACAGTACCACAATCTCTTTCTAGTTGAAGGCGTAAGAGATCATCACCAGCACTGCCAGGCAAGAATGTTCTATGAAGAGAGCTGGAAGAGCCCTGCAGAGCACGACAGGCAGGGTCTGACTGGCTCTGAGCTGTGACTGACAGGTCAGTCTACTAGGAAGCCTTGCTTCAAACAGCATTCCCGGACCTCGGAAGGCATTACCCTGGGACTCGGAACCTAAGTAAATGGGAACCAGCTTCCTCTATAGCAGTGGTTCTCAACCCTTTAATACAATTCCTCATGCTGTGGTGACCTCAAGCCATACAATTATTTAGTTGCTATTTTATAACTGTAATTCTGCCACTGTTATGAATCATAATGTAAATATCTGATATACAACCCCCACGGGTTGAGAACTGTTTCTCTGTAGGAATCAAAGACTTAAACAAAGCACGAAAGCCTCACCTCTGCCAACTCAAACTCAACAAAAGCAAATCCTCGGTGTTTTTCTGCAAAAAAAGGAAATAAACACAAAGATATAGGTAATTGCTATGTGAGGCAAGGGAATATAAAAGAACAATCACAAAGAAGTCACCCCATACCATGTCCAGACACCAGAAAGCCTACCCACTCATGATTTACAAAGAAGGACCCGCACCCTTTGATTCCTCTTAATACTTGAAGCAATAATAAACATTTTCTAGAGATAAAGCTACATATTGAGGTGCTGGAGAGATGGCTCAGCGGTTAAAAGCACTGACTGTTCTTCCGAAGTTCAAATCCCAGCAACCACAAGGTGGCTCACAACCATCCCTAATGAGATCTGACGCCCTCTTCTGGTGCATCTGAAGACAGCTACAGTGTACTTTGATATAATAATAAATGAATCTTGGGAAAAAAAAAGCTACATTTTGAATTTCAACTTCTCATGCAGTGTAAACTGGCAAGGTAAGTTATTTAGCAAATAAACTATGCTAACTACTTTGGAAGCTAAGACAGAGGATCATCAGTTCGGAGGCCAACCTGGACAACACAATTTAGATCATTTTGAAATAGAAACAAAATAAAAACAGGCAAAAAAAGCCGTCAACCAAATATATAATCTGATCAACTACAGATAGATTCTAAAATCTGTAAGGAGATTCAGTTTTATCCTGAGACAAATTCTGATCTAAGAAAAAGCCCCCACACAACAGTGCCAACCAGAAGGTCAGCAGACCATTTCTGCATGTGTTTCTGCTATAGCCCAGACTGACCTTAAACGCAATCCTCCCGCTTCAGCCTCTGAATTGCTAGGCTTATAGGCATGTGCCACCATGGCCATCCACTCCTGGACTGGTTTTTTAGGGGATGGGGAGATCCCCTAGACTCAGAGAGTTTAAAGATCTTGCTGTTCCCACCCTGTCTCTCTCCTCTCTCCCGCTCTGCTTCTCTTTGTGTGTCTCTGTGTGATTAATGCTGGGAATCGAAAGCAAAGCCTCACATCACCGGTGGGCAAGAACTCTACTAGTCTAAGAATGAAAGTTTAGAACTGGAATGTGACTTTAATTCTTTCCCTATTGAAGGGTAATGAGCGTTAAAGACACCCAAATGACCCACCTGTTTCATAATCCAGAGGAATCTGAATATCTGTGATGTCTCCAAAAGGGATAAACGCAGCATGGAGAACCTTGTCGTCCACCTCTTCTGCCAGTCCACCTGCAAATAAGCCAAGGGCCTTCTGAGCCGCTGTCCTCCACACTCAAAGGTCCCTGCACACCAGGGACTCTGCCTGTCACTGGCATGACAGGCAAAGGAGGGATATTTACATCCAGCATTTTGTTTACACAAACATCTCTCTCTACAGCCTACCCGCACTATGTTCCTTTCTTCAATCTTCTTTCAAACAGATTCGAATCGATCTCCAACTCTTGCGAAAGCTTTGTAAATGACCTCTCTGCCTTAACTCCCTTCCTCCAACCGCCCCCACCGCGCAAACCAAATATAGGTGGAAATGAATCCATCCGTTCTTAGACTTCAAAGTCTTAAATGTCACTGCCCTCAAGATAAAATGAGAGCTCCTTGGTAGTGTACACTGGGTTATCATCCGACTCTCGCTGATCTCTCTTATATCTTTCATTTTGTTTTCCCCAATTTCCCTGAGTTTCTCGAAAAATGACCCAGCTGCCCCTAGGCGTTAGGCTCTTTTACGCCTTTGAGCTTCGGCTCCGGTGCAGCGAACAGCTTTGCCTCTGCTCTGATCCCTTACCCAACTCCTGCTCAACTTCTGCATCCCGGCAACGGAAAGTTTGCCCTCACCCAAGTTCCTGTCACCACTGTCAGTCCCTATAACAACGCTAGGGTGTGTGGGTTATTCCCACTTTCTTCTAGATAGTCTGGTAACTCCTTCCTTTAGGGCAGAGACCCAGCCATTCCGCACTGAATGTTTGTAAAACGAACGGGCGGGAGGGATTTGGAAGCCCATAATTCTCGTCCCTCGTCGGGGCTCCTGTGGCTTAGTGGACTACGAAGGTCGCCGGAATGGTCCTTCCATCTCGGGCTCACACCCTCAGGCCCAGCAAGCCCTCCACAGGCCCCGGCTGCTCTCCCCTTTCCCACATTGCTCCGACTAAGTCTAGCTCCCGCGCCTGCTCACCCACGTACAGCACACGCTTGGTGGTGGCCATCTTGCTCGCGCCCGTTTCCGCCGGAAGCCGGCACTCGGCCGGCCCCCTCGCCGTCGCCCCGCCCCTTAGGTCGGGGCGGGTCTTTGTGCGGCTGCAGGCTCCACCCCTTCTTGGTTGTGGCTCCCAGGGCTGGAAGGAAGCAAACCTTGGTCTGATCAACCTGGATATTAACGGCAATTGAAACACTACCAACACTGGTCCGGGCTGTCCAGGCAGCTGATTTTGGCCAATTCGGGAGCCAAGAACGGTTTTTACACTTTGAACTGGGATGAAGCGAAGGATCAAGACAATATTTCATGAGAAATGAAAATTACATGAAATTAAAATTTCAATATCACGAAGTTTAATTGTTAGAGTATAGCCACATCTGTAGCTTTTCTATTGTCTGGCTGCTTTCATGTTACAAAGGGAAGAGACCTGTTCCTCCCAGGGCCAATGATATTTTACCATCTGGCCCTTTGGGCAAAGTGTTTGCTATACTCTTGTTCTAAAGTAATATTTAAATTTATAGGTTCTCATTAGCAGTACAAAATAGTTGGATCACATTTGTTTGCTTGTTAGAGTATCCCATTATGCCCTCAGCCTCTCCAGTGCTGAAATCTCAATTGTATTCCACCAACCTACCTCAAATAGAGACTTAACAAGTTTTATGTATTTATTTTGAGACTGGATCTTCCTATGTAGTCCTCCTGGCTATCCTGGAATTCACTATGTAAACCAGGCTGGCCTTGAACTTACAGAGATCTCCTCCTGAGGGCTGGGACTAAAGGCATATACCACCACAGGAAGCTTTACTGTATTGTTAAAGGGCTCTAGCAGGCCCAAGCTTAGTAAGCACAGGTCTGGCAGGCCTTGCCCTTCTCCCCATTCTCTCTGCCTTGCTAATAAACAAACAAACAAATAGGGTTATATTCCTAAAGCTAGCCACCAAGGTCTATTCCCTTATTTGGCCTCCTCCTGAGGAGGGAGGGGGAGAGGGGGAGGGGGAGGGGGAGGGTGTGCCACCACACCTTTAATCCCAAATGACTTTGAACTCTGAGATTTCCCCGTCTTAATCTTCTGGAATCCATAGCCACTATGCCTCAAAATCTCCATACCAAGATCCAGGTCAGAAACTTGTATCACCCAGCTCCAGATTAGGGTCACTGGTGAGCCTTCCAATTCTGGATTGTAGTTCATTCCAGATATAGTCAAGTTGACAGCCAGGAATAGCCACTACAACAGTCAAATCCCCACTTGGCCTACCCTAATTAACATGATCGACCAAAACACAACCACCGCATCCTAGCCATTCTAACACACATTCCCCTCTTTTTCCTCTCAAAAAAAAAAAAAAAAAAAAAAACAAAAAAACAAAAAAACAACAACAACAAAAAACCACACCTACAAGGTCATTTGCTGCTGCTCTCTGCCTGAGCAGAAAACAGTCACTTTTTCCCTGCTTAATAAAGGATCTCTATGAAAATAGGTGTTTGCGTGTGGTTTGTGCCTAACCCAGGGTTCAAGAGGGAGCACTGTATGCGGGTCCCTTCAGTTACGGTGCTGGAGATCAGACAAAGAGCTGTAGCCCATTCCTCGGCAAATATTCTACCACTGATCCATATCCTCAGCTATTGTAGGCAGAGCATTTAGATTTTCCTGAGGTAACTTTTATAAACTTTGTTATTCAAATGTGTGTGTATGTATGCATGTATGTATGTATGTATGTATGTATGTATGTATGTATTATGCTCATGCACATGTGTGCATAAGGCCACATACGCATACTTGTGGAAGCCAGAGGACAATTTGATGGAGTAGATTCTCTCCTCCTGCCAGCTCTGGTCCCATGTTTGCAAGGCAGGCACCGTTACCAGCTGAGCCACCTCACTGCCCCTTGAGGAGACTTTTAAGATGAAACCTGAACTGAGAGGTAGGAGCACAATGAGGTAGAAATGGAGGACATGAATTCAGGCAGGAGAGATGGGTAGAGGCCACCTCATGTCAGGGCCTGCAAGCTTTGTGGAAAACTTGGGGACTTTGAGAAGCTATCATGGGGTGATAGCAAGGAAGTTACATGGTCACATTTACATTGATCTTTTTCCACGTTTTAATTTTTGATATTATTATTATTATTATTATTATTATTATTTTGGTTTTTCGAGACAGGGTTTCTCTGTATAGCCCTGGCTGTCCTGGAACTCACTTTGTAGACCAGGCTGGCCTCGAACTCAGAAATCCACCTGCCTCTGCCTCCTGAGTGCTGGGATTTAAGTCATGTGCCACCATGCCCGGCTCTTGATATTATATTTTAAATATAACATTTCTCTCCTTTCCTCCTCAAAAGCCCTCCCGTAATCCTCTTCCCACTCTCCTTCAAACTTATGGCCTCTTTTTTTTAAAGTTAATTGTTACTGCATGCCAACTATATATATATATATGTATTCCAAAATATAACCAGTTGAATTCATATAATGTTACTTGTATGTGTGGTTTTAGAGCTGACCATTTGGCACTGGAGCTGGCCATTTCTTCCCTGAGGAGGGCCACCGTTCCTGCTCCCACATTCACTCAGTTGCCTGTAATTCTTTATGTAGTGTTGAGGTCCTGCTGGCTTTTTCCTGGGATTGGCTTCCTCCTTACTCAGCTCATATTTGGGTGGCCAAGTTGTTGAGACTTTATGAGTGTTCTTCTGATGTTACTAGAAAACAATCTTAGAGCAAAGGCCCCAATTCTATGGCTCCTACAGTATTTCAACCACCACCACCCCTTCTGCAATGCTCCCTGGGCCATAGGTGTAGAAGTATTTTGTAGATGTATCCACTGGGACCGGGTTCCCCAACTCTGCATATTGATTGGTTGTTGTTTTCTGTAATGACATCCAACTGTTGCAAACAGAAGTTTCTTTGATGAGGGGTGAAGACTACACTTCTCTGTGGGTACATATTAATTTTTTTAAAGATTTACTTGATGTATATGAATATTTTACATGCTTGTATGCACATATATGCACCATGTGCATATCTGGTGCCCACAGGGGTCAGAAGGCAGCATCAAATCCTCTATACTAGAGCTATGGATGGTTGTGAGCCACCACCTGGATGCTGGGACTTGAACCTGGGTTCTTGGCAAAAGCAACAAGTGCCCTTAACCACTGAGAGATCTCTCCGGCCACCGCTCCCACTAGCAGCTGGACTTTTGGATGTTTTATGGGTTCCTTTTCCTATCACCCTTCTCCACCCTTCTCCCTTCCACCCCCAACACTAGGTAGGAGAGAAAGAAGACTAGAGGAGAAAGAGGGCATCAGTATCATTAGACTACCTCCTGCTGATTAGAAGCATCAAGTTCCTTGGGGTAGTTTTGATCTTTGTATTAGTTAGGGTTCTCTAGAGTCATAGAACTTTCGGATAGTCTCTATATAGTAAAGGAATTTATTGATGACTTACAGTCTGCAGTCCAATTCCCAACAATGGTTCAGTAGTAGCTGTGAATGGAAGTCCAAGGATCTAGCAGTTGCTTAGGCCCACCCTGCAAGCAGGCAAAAGAGGAAGAACCAGACTCCCTTCTTCCAATGTCCTTATATGGTCTCCAGCAGAAGGTGTAGCCCAGATTAAAGGTGTGTGCCACCACACCTTTAATCCCAGATGACCTTGAATTTGGAGATCTCCATACCAAGATCCAGATCAGAAACTTCTATTTCCCAGTCTCCAGATTAGGGTCACTGGTGAGCCTTCCAACTCTGGATTGTAATTCATTCCAAATATAGTCAAGTTGACAACCAGGAATAGCCACTACAATCTTCATTGTCTTCAGGATAGTTGCAACCAGCAACCAGCAACCAGCAACCAGCAACCAGCAACCAGCAACCAGCAACCAGCAATGGTAGCAGTAGCCGCAGGGGCGATAGCAGCTGCTGCTGCCACACCACTCTTAGGGCACTTGCATTTTGACACCCTCTCGAGTCCCCAGAATTCCAAAATCATACACTTGCAAATATTGCAGCTGGCAAAATCAGGCTCCTGCTAGAGCATGAGGCAAATCATAATCTGCTGCTGTAGACAATCTAACACGACCCCCCTAGCCCATACCTGGGATTAAAACAAAAACATATTTCTGTAACATTTCTGTGTTTAAAGCAACCAAAATTCCCACTACACCCCAACCCCCACAAATATCATTTTCATTTTAAAACAATAACCTGACTGTTGTGATTTGAATATGTTTGGCCCATGAAATGAGGTGTGTCACAGTGGGCATGGGCTTTACAGCCCTCATCCTAGCTGCCTGGAAGCTAGTCTCCTCCTAGCTGCCTTCAGATGAAGATGTGGAACTCTTAGCTCCTCCTGCACCACGCTTGCCTGGACACTGCCGTATCCCCGCCTTGATTATAGTGGACTGAACCTCTGAACTGGTGTCAGCCCCCAGTTAAATGTTATCCTTTATAAGAGTTGCCTTGGTCATGGTGCCTGTTCACAGCAGAAAACCCCAATGAAGACACTGCCCATTGGGTCTAGATTGGATTGAGTGGAGCCCAGGAGAACAAGATGTTAATGTAGCAGACTAGGGAAGAGCTGGTGGTGAAGGTTTTCTTTCTCCAGCCCATCTACTATTTCTGGAATCTTCCTTCAAAATAAATGTAATCTACCTCGTGCTTCCTGCTTACATCACTGATGCCAGCAACACATCCTTTGACAAGAGGGCTGTGCATACTCCAAGTCTATCTTTACAGCAGCTCTTCACCTCCTTACCACAAGCCTATTTTCCTCAACTCTGCCTTTGTTTATTGGGTTCTCTCCTCATCTGTGGAATCACACACCAGTTCTTGCCAGAGGTCCTATTTACTCTGTATTCACTTGTGACCCTACAGAGTCCATAGCTCAGAAGTCCATTAGTTGACTGGTAACTCCCTGTAACTGTAGTCAGGAGTGTGTCTCTCTTCACATCATGGCCTGTACCCATTTTGTTCCTAGAGCTAAGCAGCTAAGCAGCGCATAGCTGACTTCACTGATCTCATGCATATGATACTTATGGGAATAAGACTTGGGGTCTGGTTAGGAGAATTCTTTGTGTACCCAGCACTATTTTAGAACAACACAGTCACTGGAAAGTTTGTTCAGGTATCCTTTATGTGGGTATGGTGTATTAAGAATATATTTGTGGTCTGGTGAGATGGCTCAGTGGTTAAGAACGCTGACTGCTCTTCCAAAGGTCCTGAGTTCAAATCCCAGCAACCACATGGTGGCTCACAACCATCTGTAACGAAATTTGATGCCCTCTTCTGGAGTATCTGAAGACAGCTACAGTGTACTTACATTAAATAAATAAATAAATATTTAAAAAAAGAAAAAAGAATATATTTGTGTAGTTGATCTTTGACCAAAGTTCCAAGCACTTAAAACCCCTTGGAATTGCCTGGATGATGGGATCAAGTCACAGTTAGCCCATTTTGATCATTTCTGAGTTAATGCTCAGCAGTTGACTCATAGTGGGGCCCTTTCACTGTCTCAAGATGGGAACTGGTTAGGAGAGGAATCGGTATCTTCATCAGAGGCTGAATGTTTTAGCTCCACCTCCAGATCCCTCAGAGAAGGTAGGAGACGGGAAATTGAATTCTACCATCAGTGATTCAGCTGAGCCTGTGTAAGGAAACCCCATACCTGGGGGGCTTTGGTTAGCTGACAATGTTGATGTATTTTGAGGATGGCAGGCCTGGCCATGCTTGAAGAGTATGAGAGTTTTACATGTCCCCTACAGCATCCTCTTGGTCCATGAATCTTCCATTAGGCTCTTCCTTAGTTGTACCTTTTATAATAAATTGCTATCATAATGTATTCTCTTTTTTAAGCATTGTGAGTATTTTAGAGAATTATTGAATTTGAGGAGGAGGATGGGGTCAGGGGAACCCCCAAATTTGTAGTCAACCGGGCGGAGTACAGATAGCATAAGGACTTCATTTTGGCTAGTGTCTAAAGTGGAAGCAGTCTGATGGGGCTGAATCCTTAACATGTGTTGTCTGTGTTAGATCTGAATTGAGTTGAATTGAATTCTGGGACATCCAGTTGGTGTCAGGGGATTGTAGAATTGAGCATTAGGAAAAAAGCCACATAGTTAGCCATGCTGAAGAGGTTGAGGCAGGAGGGTTTCAAGTTCAAAGCCAGTCTGGGATACACCTTGTCAGGGTATCGTAGCACACATCAGTAATCCCAGCATTAGGAGATAGAGGCAGGAAGGTCAAGAGCTCAAGACCAACCTATGTTTAAGATAAGCCTTGTGCTAGAGGAGACTCTGTCTTAGAAACAAAACCACAGAGTGGGAAACTTTCCCCCCCTTTTAATTCACAATACATCTCCTTTCTCCCTACTAACTTCACATGGCAGTAACAGGTGAGTCACAAGGACAACTCTTCTCTTCGCTGCCCACTGATGCACAAGGACACATCCCATACCCTTCAGAACATAGAGCTGAAGTCCAGGAGTCTATGAAGCAGCTCAGAAAGGACTGTTGAGAGACTGGTGCTGAAACGCCAGGACTGTACCTCTGTGCCCAGTGCCATATAAACTTAAGAAATTTGTATTCGGTGTGTGTGTGTGTGGCGGCCGGGGGTGGGAGGTAATGTAGTGTGTTTATGTGTGATGTGAGTGTACATGCATACCACAGTGTATGTGGAGAGATTCTCATCTTCCTAGCCCTGGAGCTACAAGTTCCTGGTGCATCACTATCCTTGGCTTCTTCTTCCTCCTCCTCTTCTTCTTTCTCCTTCTCCTTCTCCTTCTCCTTCTCCTTCTCCTTCTCCTTCTCCTTCTCCTTCTCCTTCTCCTTCTCCTTCTCCTTCTCCTTCTCCTTCTCCTTC
>NC_034595.1:74237531-74248093 GCF_900095145.1 Mus pahari
TCTTCTTCTTCTTCTTCTTCTTCTTCTTCTTCTTCTTCTTCTTCTTCTTCTTCTTCTTCTTCTTCTTCTTCTTCTTCTTCTCTTAACATAGATTCTAGGAGTTGAATTCAGGTCCTCATGCTTGTTCAACAAGTATTATGTGGACTGAGCTATCTTTCCAATAACATGGAAGTTTCTATTTTTAGACAGTCTCACTATTTATCCTTTACTGGCCTGTAACAAGCTATGTAAACCAGGCTGATCTCAAACTCATACATCCTTCTGCTTCTGCTTCCTAAGTGTTGGGATTAAAGGAAGTGGGCCTCTATACCAGAACCCCCTCCCCTCCCCCACACATTTTGAAGTAGAGATTATCATCTCCTTTTACCTAGACATCCCAACAGTTTGCTCACATTGGCAAAATAATCATTTAGTTTGTTCATAGAACATGCAGTGCCAAGGTAACCATCTTTAACAGCACATTTTTTTTCCTAAGCCCCATGTGCTAGCTAGTTTATGTCAGCTTGACACAAACTAGAATCATCGGGGGGGGGGGGACTTGTTGAGAAAGTACATCCCTGAGATCTGGCTGAAAGGCATTTTCTTACTTAGTGATTAACAGGAAGGGTCCAGCCCGTCATGGTGGGGCCACCCCTGGGCCGGTGGTTCTGGGGTCTATATGAAAACAGGCTGAGCATGCTATGTGAAACAAGTTAGTAAGCAGCACCCCCTCCATGACCTCTGCATCAGCTTCTCCCTCCAGGTTCCTGTCCTGCTTGAATTCCTGTCCTGGCTTCCTTTGATGATGAACTGTGCTGTGGATGTGTAAACCAAATAAGCCCTTTCCTCCCCAACTTACTTTTTACATGGTGTTTCATTGCAGCAATAGAAACCCTCACTAAGACAGACCTTGTTATCCCCTTTAGGAGTCCCAAAAGTGACTGGGCCAGACAGCATAACCATCAGGACAATAGAAGTTGTGACAAACCAGACCTGCCTATCTCATTAAATGCTCTGGAAATCAGCCTACGACATTAGCGATGAACCCAAGCTCTGGCAGTAGATAGGACTCATCTTTTCACCTGGTAACGGACTTTAGAATTATTGGTCTTTACAGTGTTCTGGGTCTTGCAGTGAGTAGGAAAGTAGGAAACATTCTTTTCTGTATTACACAGAGGGAGGTTACATATCACAGTCACGCTTGACACAAGCTGTATTGTACTCTTGTGCAAGGACCTTGTCAAGTTATTTAGCACAGTATCCTCAGCCCACTGCACAACTCTTTGACGTTTAGTAGTTTTAATATCTGATGAATGAAGCAGAGAAAAAGTTTCTTTTCAATAAAGTTGGAATGGAAAATTCTATTCTTAGCACATTGGGTGCCTGGGCCTCTCTCACTGAGGCTGAATCACAGGCTGTGGGTTGCTGTCATAGGAGGTGTATTTATGTGAAGCAACAGCCCTGGCGGGAACAGCAAACATGAATGTTGGGGGTAGGTGCTAAGAGCTATACTGCAGCAGGCTCCTAAAGAAAAGAACGAGCTTGAGGCTAGGGATGTAGCTTAGTTAGAGCATTTGCCTAGCATGTGCAAGGATGTGGTGCCATCTTCAGCATCAGAGGGAAGAAAGAAAAAAGAAAGAAAGAACAAACCAAATGGAAGCCTGCAGCTCTTGGCAGCCACAGTCACCAGGGGTCCTTTGAGTCCTAACTGAATCAGTGTTTGTGGCTTGGAGATTGTTTGAGGGATTAGAAGCTAAAACAGCCTATCTGTGAGCCAGGAACACATAACTGTGTAGGCAGGAGGAAGTCATGTTCAAGTCTGTCACAGTCTAGAGCTGGTGGCCACTTTCCTGCCTTACGTAGACATCTCACAGCATCGGGTTCACTAATACCCCAGGCTTCTAGCTCTGTACATGGAAGGTTCCATATCCCAGACAGCAGTGCTAAAACCTACACATGCGGGGCTGGAGAGATGGCTCAGTGGTTAAGAGCACTGACTGCTCTTCCAAAGGTCCTGAGTTCAAATCCCAGCAACCACATGGTGGCTCACAACCATCCATAATGAAATCTAATGCCCTCTTCTGGAGTGTCTGAAGTCAGCTACAGTGTACTTAAGATATAATAAATAAATCTTAAAAAAACAAAAACAAAAACAAAAAACCTACGCATGCATGGGAACCATAACACGGGTTTGTTCAGATTGCTGAACTCCACTCCCAGAGTAGATCTTTGGATAAAACCAAGAAGGTTCATTTCTTTTTCTTTTTTTGGTTTTTCAAGACAGGGTTTCCTCTGTGTAGCCCTGGCTGTCCTGGAACTCACTCTGTAGACCAGGCTGGCCTTGAACTCAGAAATCCGCCTGCCTCTGCCTCCCAAGTGCTGGGATTAAAGGCATGCGCCACCACGCCCGGCTCATGGATCAGCTCTTAACAGCGCTTCTTGGCCAGGTGTGGTGGCGCACAGCTTTGATTCCAGCACTTGAGAGGAGAGGAAGGGTGATCACTGTAAGATCGAGGCTAGCCTGGTCTACATAAGCAATCCAGAACAGCCAGGGCTCTGTTACACGGAGAAACCCTGTCTAAAAAAACCAAACCAAACAAAAAGACTTAGGTTCAATTCCCAGCACCAATATGGCAGCTCACAACCATCTGTAACTCCAGTTTCAGGGGATTTAAGCCCTTTTATGTCTCCATTGGCACTGACAACACACATTCAGACAAAACACTCATAAACATATAATAAAAATAAAGAAATATTTTTATACAAGAGGATGCTTATAGACAATCTTATTACATTTATATTTATAAATTTATTTTAACCAGAATTATATATGGTTGTAAGCTGTGGTATGGATGCTGGGAATTAAGCCCAGGTCCCCTGGAAGAGCAGCAAGTGCTCTTAACCAAGGAGACCTCTTCAGTCCCCTTAGCGTTTCTTTTATTTCCTCTTATTTTATCAATGCTGAGGACTGAGTCCTGGGAATCTGTCTTATTTACTTTCTTTTGCTGTAATAAGACATTATAACCAAGGCAACTTGCACAAGAAAGCATTTAATTGGTGTCTTAGTTAGGGCTTCTTCTATTCACGTGGTGAAAACACCATGACCAAAAAGCAAATTTGGGAAGATAGGGTTTGTTTGGCTTACACTTCCACATTGCTGTTCATCACTGAATGAATTCAGGACAGGAACTCAAACAGGGCAAGATCCTGGAGGCAGGAGCTGATGCAGAGGCCATGGAGGGGTGGTGCTTACTGCCTTGCTCCCCATGGCCTACTCAGCCTGTTTTCTTATAGAACCCAGGACCACCAGCCCAGGGAAGGCACCACCCACAATAGGCTGGGCCCTCCCCCATCAATCACTAGTTGAGAAAATGCCCTAAAGCTTGATCTCATGGAGGCATTTCTTCAGCTGAGGCTCCTTCCTTTCAAATGACTCCAGCTGTGTCAAGTTGACATACAGTTAGCCAGTGCAATTGGGCTTACTATTTCAGAGTTCACGGTGGCAGAACAAAAAGGTATGGCAGCAGAAATAGCTGGGAATTGACATCTCCAGTCACAAGTAAGAGGGGAAGAACTTGTGGGAGTAATATCAGACTTCAAACTTCTAAAATCTCAAAGCCCACCTCCAGGGACACACCTCCTCCACCAAGGCCACACCTCCCAATCCTTCCCAATCATGTTTCTACAAATTAAAACATGAGCCTATGGGCACCATTCTCATTCAAACTACCACTGCCTCCTTCGCTCCAGGCATGACCCTTACAAGTACCCAGTGCATAAGAAATTAAACTTTAAAAATACCTAGGGGGGGCCGGGCGGTGGTGGCACATGCCTTTAATCCTAGCACTTGTGAGGCGAGACAGGCAGATTTCTGAGTTCGAGGCCAACCTGGTCTACAAAGTGAGTTCCAGGACAGCCAGGACTATACAGAGAAACCCTGTCTCAAAAAAACCAAAAGGAAAAAAAAATGCCTAGGGAGGACCTGGAGAAAAGGCTCAGGGGTAAGAGCACTTGAAGCTTTTGTAAAAAGCCAGGATTTAGTTCCCAGCGCTCATCCTGGGTAACTAACTGCCTGTAACTCCATTTCCAAAGTGTCTGACGCCCTCTTCTGGCCTCCTCAGGCAAGTGGACATATACTCTCAGGCACATACATATACATAAAGATAAATTAATGACTTATTAAAATGCCCGTGGAGGGCTCATCAGGTAAAAGGCCTCCTGCCCGAGTCCAATCCTGGTGGAAGGAGAGAAACAATTCCTTCCCAAAAGTTGTCTCTGATCTCCATATTTGTGCTGTAGCATAATGTTCTCTCTCTCTCTCTCTCTCTCTCTCTCTCTCTCTCTCTCTCTCTCTCTCTCTGAATAATCATTCAATCAATAAAATGTAATTTAAAAATTTTGGGATTTGGCAAAATTTCCTTGATAAAATATCAAAAGTACAAGAAGTAGCAGCAACAACAAAAATAGACAAATTAGACTTAATCAAGATTAAAAACCATTATACACCAGTGGACCCTATGGAGAAACAGCCTACTGAACGGCAAAGGACGTTTGTAAGTAATATCCAGTGAAAGTCTACTATCCAGAATCTATAAAGATTTTTTTATTGGTTATTTTATTTATTTACATCCCAAATGTTGTCCTCCTTCCTGGTTTCCCCTCCACAACCCCCCATCCCATCCCCACTCCCTGCTTCTATGAGGGTGCTCTCCCACACGCCCACCCACTCCTGCCTCAATACCCTAGCATTCCCCTACACTGGGGCACTGAGCCTCCACAGGATCAAGGACCTCTCCTCCTGTTGGTGTTAGATAAAGCCATCCTCTGCTACATATGTAGCTAGAGCCATGGATCCCTCCATGTATCCTCTTTGGTTGGTGGTTTAGTCCCTGGAAGCTCTGGGGGGGGGGCAGGGTTCAGTTAGTTGATACTGTTGTTCTTCCTATGGGGTTGCAATCCTCTTCAGCTCCCTCAGTCCTTCCCCTAACAATTCCACTGGGGTCCCTGTGATCAGTCCAATGGTTGGTTTCAAGCATCCACATCTGTATTGATCAAGCTCTGGCAGAGCCTCTCAGGGGACAGCTATACTAAGAATTCTTAAAACTCAATGACAAAAAGATAGACCAATGAATCTAAAAATGGTCAAAATGCTTGAGTAGTCATTTCTCTGGAGAAGATAGACGTATCTATCTTCTTCGCAGTCCACAAGTGCATGGCAAGATCAGCATTAGTCATTAAGGAAATATAAATGAAAACCACAGTCAGATGTGGTGGTGTACCCCTTTAATCCCAGCACGTGGGAGGTAGAGGCATGCAGATCTTTGAGTTCAAAGCTAGCCTAGCCTAGCTCTAGGCCAACCAAGTCTACAGAGACTCTGTCTCAAAAATCCTAATACTGCTACTACTAACAAATGTATAAATAAAACCCACCTCATATCCTCTATGATGGCTTTATCTTAAAAATGGACAATAATAACTATTGGTCTTTGGTAGGTGTACTGGCTGGTTTTGTGTGTCAACTTGACACAAGCTGGAGTTATCACAGAGAAAGGAGCTTCAGTCGAGGAAATGCCTCCATGAGATCCAGCTTGTCTTAGTCAAGGTTTCTATTCCTGCACAAACATCATGACCAAGAAGCAAGTTGGGGAGGAAAGGGTTTATTTGGCTTACATTTCCATACTGCTTTTGATTCACTATAGAATGCAGGACTGGAACTCAAGCAGGTCAGAAAGCAGGAGCTGATGCAGAAGCCATGGAGGGATGTTCTTTACTGGCTTGCTTCCCCTGGCTTGCTCAGCTTGCTCTCTTATAGAATCCAAGACTACCAGCCCAGAGATGGTCCCACCCACAAAGGGCCTCTCCCCCTTGATCACTAATTGAGGAAATACCCCACAGCTGGATCTCATGGGGGCATTTCCTCAACTAAAGCTCCTTTCTCTGTGATAACTCCAGCTGTGCCAAGTTGACACAAAGCTAGCCAGTACACAGCTATAAGGCATTTTCTCAATTAGTGATCAAGAGGGGAGGGCCCATTGTGGGTTGTGCCATCCCTGGGCTGGTGGTCTTGGGTTCTACTAGAAAGCAAGCCGAGCAAACCAGGGGAAGCAAGCCAGTGAGTAGCATCCCTCCACGGCCTCTGCACCAGCTCCTGCTTCCTGACCTGTTTGAGTCTCAGTCCTGACTTCCTTTGGTGACGAACAGCAATGTGTAAGTGTAAGCTGAATAAACCCTTTCCTCCCCAACTTGTTTCTTGGTCATGATGTTTGTGCAGGAATANAAACCCTGACTAAGACAATAGGGATGTGGCGAAGTGGAAACACTTGGGAATTTACAATGTCGAGTCTCAATAATTAGGCTCTTCTTCAAAAATTTAAGCATAGAATGACCATATCCTCAAGAATATTCACTCTGGGTTCCTATCCTCAAAAACAGATATCTCCGCTATTCATTCACAAATGTTCACGAACAGTATCTTTCCTACTCATGATAGCTAAAGGTAGAAACAAATAAATGCATTTTTAAATGTGATATGTCCAATCACAGAATATCAGTCTGTCCCAAAAGGAGCAAAGCGCTCATGTATACTAAAGATAATGAACTGTGCTGGAGAGATGATGGATCAGTGGTTAAGAGCTTTTGTTTTTCTTCTAGAGGACCTGAGTTCAGTCCAAAGCATCTACATGATGTCTCACTGTGTTTAATTCTAGTTCTGGAAGATCCAAAGCTGACTTCTGACCTCCAAGGGCACTAGGTATGTGTGTGCTGCAGGTGAATACAGTCAAGACAAATTACTTTTACACACAAAATAAATATATGTTAGGAAACAGAGCATGATGAACCTTGACAATATCATACGAGATGAAAAAGACAGATAACAACACCACACACTATGTAATTCTATCATAGGAAACGTCCGGATGGGTAAATCTATAGTGAGAAAGGAGTGTAGCGGTTGCTGGTCCTGGGCTGACTGTTTACTGAATACAGAGTTTTCTTTTGAAGACATGAAGACCTTCTGAAGCTTCATAGTGATGGTGGCTTCATGATGCTGTGAATAGACCTAATATACAAATGCACACAATGTCACTTTAGGGTTTTTTAGAATTATTATTGTGTGTATACTGATGTTTTTCCTACTTGTATATCTGTGCACCACATGTGGACGGTGTTTTTGGAGGCAAGAAGAGGACATCAGAGTCCCTGGAACTGGAGCTACAGAAGGTTGTGAGCAGCCTAGTGGGTCCTAGGAATCAAACCAAGGTCCACCGCAAGAACAACCGTACTCTTAACCACTGTGCCCCCTCTCCAGCCCCTGAATCATGCACTTTAAATGGTTAAGAGGGCAATTTTTATATTAGATATGTTTTACCACAATTGAAAAAAATGTCTGCTAGAAGGTACAAATCAATATATCTGCCCAGCATGTACAAAGCTCTTGTCCTAGCACCATACACAACAAAGTTTTTTATTGTGTTTTCAAATATATAGACATAGCAGATACAGTCATAATGATAACCCAAAGAAGATGTTAAGAAATACAAGTATACTTGGGCACTGGTGGCATGGGCCTTTAACACCAGCACTCAGGAGGCAGAAGCATGTGGACCTCTGGGAGTTCCAGGCCAGTCTGGTCTACAGAGTGAGCTCTAGGAACAGCCTGGGCTGCCCAGAGAAACCCTGTCTCAAAAAGCAAGCAAGCAAGCAAACAAACAAACAAACAAACAAAACCCCCACAGATATAGAAGAGCAAACTTGCCACATTTTAGCCAGCGTGATGTCTGTTTTGAACTGAAGTTGGGTTGCTCTGTGTTCAACAACTATCATTTAAGTCAAGATCTGGAAGAGTGACTAACAGGTATTCCTGTTACAGGCAGCTAAATGGGAGCTCTGGGGTAGAAAACATGTAAGACTGATAGTTTAACATCATAAAAAAATAAAATATAAATTTTTACATACCTCCACCACCCCCAGCCCCAAGCACACACACAAAGTCAGGAATGGTTAGGGGCTATCAATTACCTACAAGCCTTACAGCCTGAATCTGACCCCTGGAATTCCCACGGTGGAAGGAAGAAGAGAACCAATTTTTTTTTTTTTTTTTCCAAAACAGAGTTTCTCTGTGCGCTCCTGGCTGTCCTGGAACTCACTCTGTAGACCAGGCTGGCCTTGAACTCAGAAATCCGCCTGCCTCTGCCTCCCGAGTGCTGGGATTACAGGCGTGCACCACCACTGCCCAGTGAGAGAACCAATCCTTCAGAGTTGTCCTCTGATCTCCACACGTGCCCTGCAGAATGCATGTATGCATAAAGTGCTTGTCACACAAGCATGAGAACCGAGTCTGGCGCTGGTACCCCTGTGAAGATGCCAGGCGTGTGGTGCACACTTACAATCTGAGCACTGGGAAGGAGGCAGAGCAAAGTGGATCCCTGAGGCTCGCTGGACTGCCGGCCAGCCTAGTCTGGTTGGTGAGCTCTGGGCCTGAATCCTTTCACTCATCACGCTTTCTGGTTTCTTAGTCTTTTAAATATGAATATACTGGATTTGGCTGTTGTTATCGATCACATTCTTTTTTTGTTGTTGTTGTTTTGTTTTGTTTTGTTTTGTTTTTCGAGACAGGGTTTCTCTGTATAGCTCTGGCTGTCCTGGAACTCACTTTGTAGACCAGGCTGGCCTCAAACTCAGAAATCCNCCTGCCTCTGCCTCCTGAGTGCTGGGATTAAAGGCGTGCGCCACCACGCCTGGCTTATCGATCACCTTCTTAACCATTCTGCAGAACTCTCCTAGTTCAATTCAGTTTTTCTCTGGATTTTCCTGAATTGGCAGGAATATCATCTACATGGAGAGATAGTGCTGCCTCGTTCTCTTTAGTTGGTTTGCTTGTTTCGTTTTGTTTTTTGAGACAGCATCTCATCATGTAGCCCTGGCTGTCCTGGAATTAACTTTGTAGACCGAGCTGGCCTTCAAATCACAGAGACCTACCCACTTCTGCCTCCTGAGTGCTGGAATCAGAAGGCGTGCCACCTTGACTGGCCCCTGCCTTCCATTTTTAATCTGCTGTCAAGTTTTTAAATTTTTTATTTATTTCTTTATTTATATTTCTATAAGTGTCTACTTACACTTTTCCTGAGTGTATGTAAATTCACCATGTGCCTGCAGTGCCCCTGGCAGCCAGAAGTGGGCACCAAACCTGGATGGAGTACAGATAGTTGTAAACTACCATACCCGTGTTGTGAACCAAACCCAGGTCTTCTGCAAGAGTAGCAAATGCTCTTAAGGGTTGAGCCATCTCTCCAGCCCTTGCTAACAACTAAAATAACAGTGACGACGACGACGATGACTAACTTTCTTAGTGCTACTTCTGTATCTTTGAAAAACTCCTTAGGCTGGAGAGATGGCTCAGCAGTTAAGAGCACTGACTTCTCTTCCAAAGGTCCTTAGTTCAAATCCCAGCAACCACATGGTGGCTCACAACCACCCATAATGAGATCTGACTCCCTCTTCTGGTGTGTCTGAAGACAGCTACAGTGTACTTACATATAACAATAAATAAATCTAAAAAGAAAAGAAAGGAAAAACATGTCATTTCCCCCGCTTTACCATCTAACTGGCATCCAGAGTGACAGATTTCCAATTTCCTAATTTTAAATTGTCCATTTGTGAACAAAGGGAAAATGAGTATCAGTCTGCAAGCTCTAACGGCACTGACCTTGGTCTCCAACTCTCCTGTTTCCTAGGAGACTGCAAAGGGAAGATAAATGGAAGCATTGTGTATGCAGCCCTTGCTGTGTGGGCTTGGAGGTGTTGCCGGTGGGCGTCAGGCCATCTGCTCACACAACTAGAACTGTAGGAAGCAATGAGAGATGCAGGCCAGCATGATGAGCCAGAGTGAGCCCCTCAGGCCTTGCTGTCCACAGTAGCTGTATGTTCCCCGAGGATGTAGCGACAGCAGGGCTTGGGTGGTGAACAACTGCTGGGTCTCTCAGTGAGATGGAAGTGTCTCATCTCCTGTGTCCCTTGGGCTCTGCAGTGAGCTTGAATCTCATGATGACGCTGCACTTCCATCCCAACGATCAGAAGGCGTGTGTGCACGTGTGGGAGTATTAGTGTACTTGTCTGTGTATACATGACTTGTGTGTACATGTGTGCGGGTGTGTACACACATGTGGAAGCCAGAGGTTGAACGCAGGTCTCTCACTGAACATGGAGCTGGGTGAATATGCTGGGCTAGCTGGTGAGTGAGTTCCAGGAATCCACCTGTTTCCACCTCCATCAGCGTGATAGGTACTAAAGCCACTGAACCAGTTATGCTTTTGTTTTTGTTTGTTTGTTTGTTTGTTTGTTTTAACATGGGCTCTGGGAACCCAGACTTGAGTCCTCACACTTGTATGGTAAGCACTTTGCCAACTGAGCCAGGTCCCCCGCCCTAGAACGTATTGATTTTATACAATACCAGGTTCTATTTTTTAGTGTTTACTTTAGTATTTCTGACAATATCTTCATGACTAACTTCGGATTGAATTTTCTTTCTTTCTTTCTTTCTTTCTTTCTTTCTTTCTTTTTTTTTTTTTTTTTTTTTTTTTTTT
>NC_034595.1:74248128-74256066 GCF_900095145.1 Mus pahari
TTTTGGTTTTTCGAGACAGGGTTTCTCTGTATAGCCCTGGCTGTCCTGGAACTCACTTTGTAGACCAGGCTGGCCTCAAACTCAGAAATCCGCCTGCCTTTGCCTCCTGAGTGCTGGAATTAAAGGCGTGCACCACCATGCCCGGCGAATTTTCTTTTTTCATACCATCCTGGGTTAATTGGGCATTGGTTGTGTAGGTCTAAAATCCTTTTCAGTAATTCCAAAATTAATTGTTTTTGAAAACTAGAAGCAGATACTTTTGTTGTTTGTTTGTTGGAGGTAGAGAAAGATTTTGAGTCAACCTGCGGGGCATTAAAACCTATTCTGAGCTTCTGGGACGCGCTTAAACGTCTATGTATCTGCTTAATACATTTTGTCACTGGGACACTTGACTATGTGAAGCTACTCCAGCTGTACTATATTACTATGGAGTCCAACATACATCCCTTTAAACTCCCAAACTCACATAAATGTAAAGATATATACTATGTGTGTGTGTGTGTTTGTGTTCACACAAGTGTGTGTGCATTTGTGCATACGGGTATTCTTGAAGGCCAGAGGATGCTGGGGTTACAGGGAGTTGTGAGCCACCAAACAGATGCTGAGAGTTGAACTTGGGGCCTCTGCAAGAGTAGTATGTGCTCTTAGACACTGACCTATCTCTCTGGTCTCCCAAACTTATATAAGTTTGGGATGAACAATTGTAAACCTTTTTTAGCCTAATAAGATGCACTGGATCATATTCCTTTGGGTTTCTGTCTGGTTTTTTTGCGTTTGTTTAGTTGGCTGTTTGCTGTAGTTCGCATAACCCAGGGGTAATCTGTTTCTTTAAAGCATGGTTGTTGTTATTGGTGGTGGGTAAATCTTCATAGGACTTGGTTCTTCATAGGCTCTTCTGTCTGCCTGTACACCCACACTAGCCAATTTAAACACAAGCATATTCACGCATGCATGCATTCTTCTGTGTGCATTCCCTACCCCCTGCAGTGTGTGTGTGTGTGTGTGTGTGTGTGTGTGTGTGTGTGTGTGTGTATGTGTGTGTGTATAAACATGCGTCCATATGGTTGGAGGCCAGAAGACAACCTCAGTGTTGTTACTGAGGCACCGTCTACTTACATCTACTTAGTTTTGAGACACTAGGGTCTCCCAGTAATGTGGAGCTACCCAATACTAGGCTGGCTGTCCTGTGGATTCTAGGGATCGCCTGTCTCTGCCCACCCCCATGCTGGACTGCTATCACACCTGTTTGGTTTTTTGTTTGTCTGGTTTAGTTTGGTTTGGTTTTTCAGGATAGAGTTTACCGATGTAGCCCCAGCACTCATGGAACTAGTTCTGTAGAACAAGTTGGTCTCAGACTCAGATATCTGACCGGCTCTGCCTCCCAAGTGCTGGGATTAAAGGTGTGTGCCACCCTATCCTGAAACACACCCTTTTTGTGTTTTGTTTTTGTTTTTTAAAACTTGGCTTCTAGGGAGTGAACTCAGGACCTGTGCTTTCAGGATAGGATTTTGCTACCTGACTGATATTCCAAGGCCTCTAACTCTTATTAATCCCTACGAAGAAGCACGGACTTTCCATTCAAAGATCACAGAGACCCCGATGACTAATTATCAACCAAGGGGCTGTTTGACTTGCAGAAACTGCTGGCTTTGGGGCTGGACAGTTCTGAGATTATAGTTAACACATTTATGGAGCAGGATTTTAATGTTGCCTCTAGAGGGCAGTCATAGACCACAAATTGATGTCCTATCTTTTAAAAAAATTATCTTGTGCAGATATTCAGAGAATAAATGGAGTTTAACAAAAGCAGAGTGATCTATTTGATTCCTGTATGTTGTAAGTAGTAAAAGGTAATTCTGAGATATTACTCAAGATCTGTTTGCCACCAAAGTCCAATCTTAACAACATGCAAATGTCTTTCTTCCTCCTCGCCCCTCTTCTTTTCTCCATTCACTCTTCCTTTCCCATAAAAGCAGAATACCACAATGCTGAACATACTGCTGAGAGAACCTGATAGACTAAAGGATTGGTCCATTCAGGTACCTGCAGAGTATGACTACAACAGGAAACTGAATCATATGAAAAATAGATTACCTATTATATCTATCAAAGTATGACTGTCACCAGCTCTGTGACCAACAGAAGGTGACTTAATTGCTCTGTGGGCCAGGTTCCTTATCTATATCAATAAAACGATAGAAATACTGGCTAAGCCTGGAGTATATGAAGACAGACATACCCACTGCACGGCTTTGAGGCAAGAAAAAAATATCTTGGAAACAACGATTCCAGGAGCTTGAGATAGGAGAACCAAGAGAAGATGTTTAAATGATCGAAACTCAAGCTTAACTAAGGAGCCCTGTGTAGTGAAGCTCAACTTCTTAGAAGGGGCACTTCTCAGCCCCTGTTACTGTAATTTTTAACTGAAGCAGGATGGAGTTGGTCTGCAAGAATGGGAGAGCTGTCAGCCGTCTTCAGACATCCCACAGGAGGCCTCTGCTGAGGCCAGGGTGAGGAAGGATTGCTGGGTGATGTTCATAAACTCAGATAACCCAAAGGAAGGAGCCAGCCCCCTCTTCCTCTCCAGGCTCCTCCTATCTGCTCACTAATGGGGAGCCTGCTTTGGCAAGGCAGGGACTTGCAGAGTCCCTGCCCCAATAGAGTAGACACGGGTGGTTTGGAGCTAATAGATGACAGCTAAATAATAATTAGCTCAGCACATTGCTTTGTGTGTTCAGTCATTTGCACTTCTCTCCACATATTTAACTTCTAAAACTCAACAAAAAACACCGCTGACGCGTGTCATTTGTCTGCCTAGATAAACCTTCAAATTTAGCTCTCCTTGTTGTTTTGTTTTTTGAGAGAGGGTCTTTCTGCATAGCCCTGGCTGTTTTGAAACTCATTACATAGACTAGGCCGGCCTCAAATTCACAGAGATCTGCCTATCTACACAACCATCTCTAACTCCAGTTATGAAGGATCTGAAAACCTTCACCTGTGACAGAGCCAGCTCAGTCAGTCAACAGGTTTTCCAGAGCAGGAGTGAGGATTAAAAAGAAAAAAAGACAATTAAACAACACTGTAGCATGACCCCAGCCAGCTCTGAGGCTGAAGCAGGTTTATTTTTTTTTTCCAGTCTGCTTTTATATCACTTTAAGTACATGCAAAAATGATAAGATCAGTTCCAGGTCAAGGACCAAGCAAGGCAATAAACAAAATCCAGTAAATACCTTTCTAGGAGCTAGTCAGGATGACCAAGACAAAAAGAATGTCACTCAAACCTCCGACGACGAGGCTGCTCTGAGTTTTGCATTAACTCAAATGTAAAAGTTCTTAATCTGGGCCTTTTTCCTGGGTCCAGGCCCAAAGTCAGATTCCTACCTTGAGCGAACACCAGCCAAGTGTCTGCCCAAGTGTCTAGAAGTGGCCCCAAAAAGCTCTCCACACTTCTGGTGCCTGCAGACACTACGTGCATATTGTGCACAGACATATGTGCCTGCAGAACGCCTCACACATAAAATAAAAGTAAAGGCTAATTTAAAAAAAACATAACAAAGATTTAATGTGCAACTCACAGAACCCAAAATTCATAAGAAAGATTAAAGACATGTCTAGGAATATCCAAGATAATCCTGAGGAAAAACAGAGAATAAAATACAAGATACCAAGGTATGCACAATGGGAATTTGCAGCCTCCTCCCCTGGGGCTGCTTTTTGTTGCTGTTTCAAATACCAGAGAAAATCAACTTAAAGAAAAAAACATTTTGACTCACAGCATTAGAGGTTTCAACCCATAGTCACTTGGCCCTCCCAACCCAGGTCTCTGGTGAGGCAGAACGCTGCAGCAGGAAACACGTGGAAGAATGAAACTACGCACATTGTGCTGGCCAGGAAGTAGGAAAAATTAGCCTTTATTTTTACTTTATGTGTGCAGGTGTTCTTCATGCTCGTATGTCTGTGTACCATATGCACATAGTGCCTGCAGAGGCCAGAAGAAATTATCAGATCCATTAAACCATGAGCCCGTAAACAATGTTACTCTAGTCATGAGAGGAAGCCATTCAAGACCCAGTCACCTCCCAGAGGCCTCATCTTTGAACACTGCTGCATTAGGGACCAAGTCTTCAACACACCAGTGTTCTCCCAAACCGCGATGATCTGGTAGCTTGCTCTTGTTTTCAGGTTTTTTTCTCAGGTGTTCTTGCTGTCTTTCTGGCTAACAAAATAGAACAAACATTTGCTCCTTCAGGCAAGAGTGTTGAATCCTCACCTCAAAGGGGAAATACAAAGTTTTAATACTCATTTGGAAGACACTCATGTTTGTTGTCCTCTTCTCTGGTATGTTAATCCTGCTGGCTAGTCTGATGTCAACTTGACACAGAACTAGAATTATCTGAAGGGAGGGAAGCTTGAGAAAATATATGCATAAGATCCAGCTGTAAAACATTTTCTTAGTGACGGATGGAGGAGGGCCCAACCCATTGTGGGTGGTGCCATCCCTAGACTTGTGATTCTGGGTTCTATAAGAAAGCAGGCTGAGCAAGCCATGTGGAGCAAGCCAGTAAGCAGCACCCCTCCATAGCCTCTGCGTCAGCTCCTTCCTCCAGGTTTCTGTCCAGTTTGAGTTTCTGTCTTGACGTCATTCAGCGATAGACTACAATATGAAAGTGTAAGCCCAATAAACCTTTCCTCCCCAACTTGCTTTTTGGATCAGGGTGTTTTGTTACAGCAGTGGAAACCCTAGTTAAGACATTAATCATCTGTCAAATTTGATCATAATTCCACACAGTCAGCCCTCCCCCTCTGACAAGACTCATGGATACTAGGCAAATTCAATAAGCAGCAAAAGATAACCTTGAACTTCTGATCCTCCTGCTTCTACCTCCAAATCCCAAAGAAGGTTTGGATTACAGCCGTGGGCCACTGTGACCAGTTTATTGATGTTGGGATTGAATGCAAAGCTTCATAATAGGCAACCACTTTACCACCAAAGCTCCTTTGCCTTCCTATAAGCAATCTAGCCCATTCAAAAGAATATGGTCCACACCACAGAGACCATTACTACCATAATGATTATGTGGGACACCACTTTGTCCCTCAGGGAACGTTGAGTGGGCACATCATCCAATCAACCTACAGACGACCATTTGATTGGGATGTCACAGATTGCTAGCTAGCATCCACATTTCTATGATCATGGAGTTCAGCCTTGATTTTTCAGCCAAGAATCAATTCAGTGTCGCCTCTTTCAAATTTCCACTTTAAGGCTCTGTTTATTGTGTCCACTTCTGGCACTGATTCTAGCCATCAGGACACAATGGACAGAAAGAATCTTACCAGTAATTTGAACAGGGAGAACTCAATATAAATAATTGCTAATTATATCTCTGAGCCCATAAAAGGTTTGGGTTCCATAGGGTTGAGATTGCTGGGGATCAAGAATGGCAGCCGGTGGCGCTGTCATCTCTGAGAAGATGGATGGGCAAACTGGCTTCTGTTGCTGCTGCAGGAGACGCTGCTATTGCCAGAAAGTAGATTAGAAGCATTTTTAAAGGTGGTCATAGGAACTGTGAGCATAGCTGGGCCTGCTGGATTATGTCTATAATTCCAAGATTCAGTAGGCTGAGACAGCAGTATCCCACAAGTTTTCTAGCCAACCTGGGCTACACAGTGACTTCAAGGCTGGACTGGGCTACAGAGCTAGGTGGTCTCAAATAGAAAGAAAAAGATGATTCTAGCAGTTTTTTATTGCTGTGATAAAATGCATGGCCAAGGCAAGGAAGGGTTTCTTTGGGTTCACAGCTCCTCTTCACCCTGGGAAGCATGGGAATGGGAACGGGCATGGCCTCAGCAACAACTGAGAGCTCACATCTTGACCCTCAAGCGGAAAGCTAACTGGGAAATGAAGTACTTTCTCCAAAAGGACCATACCTCCTAAGCCTCCTGAACAGTGCCACCAGCTGGGGACCAAGTAGTCAAATACCAGAGCCTATGGGGACATTTAAACCAGGAGGAGCTGAGCTGAGAGGAGAAAGGGATGCTGTTAGGGAGCCATGGGAAATTCACAGAGAAAGTTGTTCTACCTGGGAGAAGAATCCCAGAGCCTTATCTGTCTTCAGGCAAAGGACTTATTGGAACAGCCTGCCAGAGCCACACAGGCTTCCATCCTCTCAGTAGAGCTGTCAATTATGAGAGGTAGGGAGGGGAGAAACGTTGAGCCCTAAGGTGGGTTGGTCTCCCCTGACTTACAGACATGGTATTTTCTTATTTATCTGGACAAAACCAGGTATTTCAAAGGTCCCAAGGCCATGGATCAGGGGCATCTCGAAGAACAAGGGGACTAGTTCATATGTAATGAGACAATTCTGTCTGTTACCCTTTCTGTTTGAATCCAAGGAGGAAAGAGGATAAGACCGGTTCTTGTGAGACAAGACTGCGGGTCCTTGTGGCCAGATCTGTGAGGCTCCTCATAGCAGCTAGAGGGCCTGTGATCTAACAGACTTGAGTCACCGCCCCCGTCCTTGTATACTCTCACACTGTAAATTTATGTCTTCTGATTGTCCTCCTTTGATGCTCTTGGGGCCTTCCTGACGGTGATGAGTTAGCGCCACTGTCAGCTTGGTTGGGCTGAGAGCCATCTTGGAGATTAGTACTCTCCTGGTAGAGGAAGGAGGAAGGAGGCCAGCAGAGCCGAGATGTGCACTCCCTGTTCGTGCTGAAGCTGGCAGACAGCAGATTCCAGCTTCTCCAGCCACTCAGTGTGGGCTCACACCAGTAACTCTCCAGGTGCCCAGGCTGTCTACCCCAAACTGGAGCTGTATCTCCCATGTTCACGCTCTGGCACTTCCAGCTATGGGCAGTGGCAGCTTCTCACTCCAATCTTCATTATTTGGACTCTCCAACCTCCAGTGATGTAAGCCAATCTGAACTACCTATAATAATCCATACCTGTTTTATGTTCATTATCATTTATTAATTACATATAGTAATGAGTTCCATTATACTTTTGTACATGTATATATTATATTTTGATCGTATTCACTCCCCATGACCCCCTCTAGACCTTCCCCCCCAACAGAGTTTCTTCCTCTTAACTGGCCTTTTTCTAATTTAATGTATCTAAGTATTTATTCAGTGACCCAGTGAGCTTCACTAGGGGTGGTGCCTACAGGTTATTTACAGGAGTGTGGGTACCTCAGTAGTGGCTACACCACTGAAGAAATTGCTTCTCCCTTCCCTAGTAACTATTAAATGCCTATAAATCTCCAGGGAGAGGAAGTGAAAAGGTCAGCTCAGGAACTTTGGGAAGGTCATGAAACACTCGCCCATCAGGAAGGGAGAGGCTAATTTGCATTTCTCAGACCACAGGCCACAGGGCTGGAACCGACCTGCAGGTGGGGACACATTCTGCAGGACTGACCATTACTCACGTTCAGACAAGGGAAGTCCTTGTCACTTCATTCCCTAAAGACCAATCAGTTTAAAAGGTGCCTAGTTGCTGATGCTCCCCTGGAAACCATATAAAAACTAGCCAACCGGGTGCTGGGGGCCGCCGCCTCTCCTTCAGGTCTGGGATGACCCCCAGTGCACCATAACAATAAATTTCTCTTGCTTTTTGTATCAATCCCAGTTCCACGTGGTTCACTCAAGGGGTCCCCAGTAAGCTAAGGCTCCCCGGAGTCTTACAGAAGAGCCTCCTGAGACTGTCCTCTCCATTCAGGGTATTGACAGGCCCAACCTTGTGCAGCCATGTGATACTGGGCAGGAGTCAGTGTTTTACAACACTCCACCCCCACCTTAGATGTGTAGATTCTTCTCTCTCTCCCATGATGTTTCTTTTTGTTTGTTTGTTTTTTGTTTTTGTTTTTTTCGAGACAGGGTTTCTCTGTGTAGCTCTGGCTGTCCTGGAACTCACTCTGTAGACCAGGCTGGCCTCGA
>NC_034595.1:74256077-74257744 GCF_900095145.1 Mus pahari
CCTGGAACTCACTCTGTAGACCAGGCTGGCCTCGAACTCAGAAATCTGCCTGCCTCTGCCTCCCAAGTGCTGGGATTAAAGGCATGCGCCACCACTGCCTGGCTCCCCGTGATGTTTCTTGAGCCTTTCAGGGAATGATACAGTTATGGCTGCCCACTGAACAGTCTCTCAGCCCTTTGATCAGATATGAGTCTCTGAGTTACCACTGCCTGCCTTGAGGTGAGGCTTCTTCAACCAAAGCCAGTTCTGTTTTTAGAGAACCCTAATAAACCCACCTAGATGACAACCCTCCCTAGAACCTACCTTTCGTGTACACATAAATTAAACAAAGAAGTGCTTATAATCCTAACTCTGATTCTATTAGGCTCCAGGGGTGGGAAGTCGGGGGCCGGGGGGGGGGGAGGCTTCCTGACTGCATTAACCACAAAGGCCAAGTTCCAGACACTCAAGGAGAGCCCCTGTACCCCCAAAGCCTGCTGAAATTATTCAATCCAGTCAGCCTTAAGACAGATGCAGCTCCGTCTTGTTCGGTTCTCCTAGGGAAAACCACAACACTGTTTTTCAGGGTGCTCCTGGGCTCCCAGCTGATCTCGGCAGAGCTTCCCCGTGTGATCATGGGATCGCGGCGTTTGATCTCTGCGCGTGATCGCGCGTGATCTCTGCGCATCTCCGTGTGCTCCCAACCCAGCTTTGCAGTGCTAAGCCTCACATTTCCAGGAACCTGGGAGACACTTCTCTTTTCCTCACAGTTTATTTGGTGTTTTCCCACTGCCTCTGATTTAAACAGTCCCACTCAGCATCCTCCATTGACAGTTTGCAGAGCACAAATGTGTTTCCCAGAGCCCAACCCCAGCCTCACAAAGCAGATTATGGGAGCGTGGGGGAGGGGGCTGCGGAGCAGAAGGATAACAGCTTAATCACTGGCACAGTGCTAAGTTAGATAAGGCCCAAACTATTAAGGCGCTTATAGTGCGGGGCAAACTGTTCATGACTCAAACGTAGCAGAGCAGAAAATGCATCTCAAAGGCGTGCCACGCTCGGAAACACCATGCATAGGGAAGCTAGCAGAGACCGGTGTGGAGCCGGGGGGGTAGGGTGTAGAGGATGTTGACAGTGGGGCTATTAGAGAGGACTGCCTTACAGACACCTGGCAAAACCCAAAGGAGATGAGGAAAACCGATGTGTGGGTAACTTACAGCTATGTGGATGTCAGGGAGCAGAACCTCAGGGGAGGGGAGAGGAAGTAGAAGGATCCTGAGATGAGGCATGTATCAACCCTCAAGCATGGCAAAGAGGCCATACGATGTTGATTTTATTGTTAACATAGCCTGAGTACGGTACTCAGCTGTTTGGTTAAACGGTAGTCTAGCTGCTGCTACTGTATTACTTGGGGTCTGATCAATCTTTCTATCAGTAAACCTTGAGTAAAGCACACTGTCCTCAACAGGGTGGATTGGTCTCATCCAGTCCGCAGACTGCGATTCCCTGAGGAAGAAAGAATCCTGTCTCCAGATCCCAGTGTAGAATTCCTGCTTGTCTTCCCAGTCTTTTTCTTTTTTCTTTTTCTTTTCTTTTTGGTTTTTCGAGACAGGGTTTCTCTGTATAGCCCTGGCTGTCCTGGAACTCACTTTGTAGACCAGGCTGGCCTCGAACTCAGAAATCTGCCT
>NC_034595.1:74257755-74316221 GCF_900095145.1 Mus pahari
AACTCAGAAATCTGCCTGCCTCTGCTTCCCAAGTGCTGGGATTAAAGGCGTGTGCCATTGCCCGGCCTTCCCAGTGTTTCTACTCCACAAGAACGCAGCGCCAACTCCTCCTGCCTGACCTGTCAGCCACCCTGTCTTGGACTCTCCTGACTCCCGATCCCACGAACCAGTTCCCACCAAGGCGGTGTCCCCATGCATGTCCCAACACATCCCATTGGTTCTGTTTCTCTGAAGTACATTAAGCTAAGCCTGTGAGATCCATGAAATGGGCCCTAGGTGCAGTAGGAGACCGCAAGGACAGGTTTTGCTTTTGAAAGAGCATGTCTGTTTAGACTGTTATGGAGGAAGACAACCCACTTCCAAGGCTGTTCCCAATCTCCAGGCAATTGACAGCAACTGTCACAAGAGATGTGAAAGCTGACCCCCCCCCACCCCACCCCAATCCTCCTTCCCCTACCTTCAAGACAGATTCTCACTGTGTAGCCTTAGCTGACCTGGAACTCATTATGTAAGTCAGGCTGGCTTTGAACACGCAGAGATCTACCAGCCTCTGCCTCCTGTTTTTAAATGTTATTGTATGTATACAGTGTTTTGCCTGCGTGTATGTTTGTGAACCATATGCATGCCTGGTACCAGTAGAGAACAGAACTTCTTCCAACCTCTGGTGACAGAGTCATCACGTGGATACTGACAATGGAACCCAGGCCCTCTGGAGGAGCAGCCAGTGCTCTTAACAACTGAGCCATCTCTCCAGCCCTGGCTGTTGTCTCTTTATCCCAGGCATCTGACTTTAGATTCTGGGTCTTTTAAGAAAAGCATCCCTACACATACTACAAATATTAGGATGCACAAACAATGAAGCTAACGCAGAGAGGTGGGACTCTAGTTCCTGGCCAGACCGCTGCCCTGTTTCAGTGTATTCTATAAACGATTCTTCCCAAGTAAGATAAAATAGAAAGCTGAAGTGAAGGTTGGCTTGTTACGGCACTGACAAGTGAGTAATTCTGGATAAAGATAAACCGATGACTTCTTACAGCAGTGAGCAATGCAGTGCGTGCCGACAGCCGCAACGTGGGCGAAGCGGCAGAGGCTGCTGTTGTTTCTCAGGGGTGGCTATTTTGGGAGGCTCATTTATCAATGGTCACGATGGTGCTCTAATGAATTTATAACTTGTAAAGCGTTCCTTTTGTTCTCCCTCACAGTTACTATGTGCAGTGGCCGGGGAGCACAACAGTATTTTCATATCTCGTCACTCTGTCTCCAGCCCTGCTTCCCGCAATGACAGGCACTGTGGGGTTATGGGGGAGGTTGTCAGAACTAGGGTTTTTTTTTTTTCATTAAAAATTGTATTGCATTTATTTATGTGTGTATGTGTGCCGTGGAACGCATGTAGAGGGGAGAGAACAGCCCGAAGGAGTTGTTTCTCTCCTCCTGCAGTGAGGAACAGAACGCAGGTCATCAGGCTTGGTAGTAGCAGCCATGACCACTGAGCCATCTCACTAATCCGGCACTGAGAGGTCTCTCCTCACATGCAAAGGCTCCTCTTAGAAGCAAGTTTGACTGTTTGCAACTTTTGTTTTACTTTATTATTATTACTACTATTAGTAGTAGTATATTTTGGTTTGGTATAGTGTTTGTTTGAGACAAGTTCTTACTTGTAGCTGTATTTGTCCTGGAACTTGCTGTCCTCAAACTCAGAGATCTCTCTGCCTCCACCTAAGTGCTGGGGTCCAGCATTTTTAGTGAAGCTTTTGTCTGTTTGGTTTTGTCTTAGATTTAGTTTTTACTTTGTGTGGATGCCTGCCTGTGTATGTGTATGCCACATGACTGCCAGGTGCCCATGGAGACTAAAAGAGGATACTGGACTGCCTGGAGCTGGAGTTACCGACGGTTGTGAGCCACCTGCTGTTGGTTCTGTTCTTGGTTTTCTTTCCATTGCCGTGACAAAATACTAGGACAAAAGCAATTTGTGAAAGACCGTGTTTCATTGGGCCTATGGTTTTAGAGGTTCAGAGCCCATGAGGTCGGAGTAAAGGCATAGTTCGAGGGATATCTGAGAGCCCACATCTTCACCTGAATGTAGTAATGTAGTCTAGAGGTCTTGATCGCGTTTGTTTTCCCTGCCAGTAAAAGAATTAAAAGGCAAGAAAAAAAAATCCCCAGGGCAGCAGATAATGGGGGAGAAACCATAGACACCGCAGACAGGAGCAGTCAGAACCAGAAGTTGAAAGGAATTTACTGGGTGTGAGGAAACACACACACATGCAGCCGACACACAGAGAAAAAGACTCGGCAGAGCAGAAGGGGGCTCAGGAAGGAAAAAAAATAAAAATCCAGGCTCTACTCAAGGGCTCAGTTTTTAAAAAGTGTCTAAAGGATTTCCCTCCCTAATTTAGGGTTGGTCAGTTTCGAAGGGAGGATGAAGAAGTTGGCCATTTTGGAAATTTACCACCTTTTTTTCACCCAGCCACAGCCCCTCTTCCTATTTGTCTATCAGTGAGTCTATCTAACTGATAGCCTCTCAGGAGGAGACAGAGAGAGGCACACTGGGGATGTCATCAATCTTTTGAAACCTCAAAATTTGCCCCCAGTAACACACCTCCAACAACGTCACACATTCTGATCCTTCCCAAACAGTTCCACCACATGGCAAGAAACAGGTCACATGGATATGCATGTATTTCTTCTGGTCTCTTCCATTCTTCTTAGGAAGCCATTGGGGAATCCTCACCAGAGATCTTATATAACTTTAATCACCTCCCAAAGCCCTACTTCTAAACATCAGTCAGATTCAATCTCTACCCTCCTAATAGCTCACAATGAGGATTAATTTCAACACATGAACCCTTAGTGACACTCTCAAACTAAAGCAATATCCATTAATGGGAGAATGATTAAATGAATTATGAGCAAGTTAGTTCAGAATGTGTGTTGTGGTGGGAGTGGTATGTATGCATGTATGGAATGTGTTTGTGGTCTGTGTGGTCTGTGGTCTCTATGTGTGGTATGTATAGTATTGTGTGGTGTGTATATGGTATATGTATGTAATATGTGGTATGTGTAGTGTGTGTGTGTAATATGTTGAGGATGTGTAATATGTGTGGTATGTGTGGTATGGAGTGTGTGGTGTGTATGTGAGGTGGTATATATGTATGTGGAATGTGTGTTTGTGGTCTGTGGTCTTTATGTGTTGTATGTATAATATTGCATGATGTGATATGTATAATTTGTATGTGGTATATGTATGTAATATGTGGTGTGTGGTGTGTATGTAATATGTGGTGTGTGAATAGTATGTGTGGTGTGTGGTATATGAGATGTGTGTGTGTGTGTGTGTGTGTCTATGGTATGTGGAGGGGTAGAGGGCTTGCAAGTGAAATAATGACAAAAAGAAATAAAGATGTCAAGTTTACCTGAGGCTGCCCCCCATAAAGCAGCAGGATAGAATTGAAAGAGAAACCCTTTGTTCGTGTCCTCTTTTACTGTTTGAACTTATTACAATGAACCTGAACTCTGAACTAACTCTCTCTCTCTCTCCCCCTCTCTCTCTCTCTGGTGAAAATCTCATTATGAAATATAAACTGGTTTCAGTCTTGTTACTCTCCTGCCTTAGCCTTTCAGGGTGTACCATCACACTTCAATCATGAATTATTCTTGTAACCAAGGAACAAACAAAGAAAACTGGGCATGGTGCCTCATGCTTGCAATCCCAGAACTCAGAAGGCTGGGGCAGAAGGATTTCAGTGAGTTTGGGGTCAGCCTGGACTATATGGTGAGTCCTAGCATAGCCTGGGCTAGAGACTGACTCAATAACAAAACAAAGGGTTGGAGAGCCGGTTCAGTGGTTAAGAGCACATGCTGTTCTTGCAGAGATCTGGGCGTCAGTTTCTGCCCCCAGCTGGCATTCACAACCACCTCTAATTCCAGTTCTGGGGATTTGCATGCCCTCCGTTGGCTTCCCCGGGCATGGCACGTATGCAGTGTATACATTTGAGCAAAAATTAAATAAAACAAACAAACAAAACCCCTCAAACACATACAAAGAAATAAATCTTTTTTCAAAGAGAAAAAGAGAGAGGGGTTGACTTTAAAATTTTTAAATAAACTTATTTAAATGTAAAAAAAATTTTACTAAGTTGGGTTGGGGAATGGCTTAATAGTAGCTAAGGCAAACACGAGGGCCTGAGTTGGTCCCTAGCTTAGGTAAAACGCTGGGTCTGTGGTTGTGTGCTTGTAATCTCAGCGCTGAGAGGCAGTGACAAGAGGAACTGTGGGTGGTGGTGGTATCCCTGGCTAGACAGCCTAGGCAATCCCTGGTCTCCAGGCCCAGGGAGAGACCCTGGAGGGAGATCAGGGCGGACATCTGATTTGATTTCCTGCCTCCGATATTCGTGTACAGGCATGCACACACACACTCACACCCAAACACCAAACTGTATTTTGGTACCGCAAAGCTGTGGTGAGACCTGCAGTCTCTGGAGAGCAAGTTGATGTCTTCTGTTCCTAGGAACTGATTACCCTGGGGCAGAGAAAGTGGACAAATGGCTGGGATTTACATAGGGAAGTGAATGGCTGGGATTTATATAGGGAAGCAAATACACGTCGTTGTTCACTCCTGTTTGAATATTGAATTTTAACCATAAGGATATAGTTCATATAGTTCATAGAAATATTTTATATTTCTAGACTTCGTACTGAGGACAAATCACAGACATTAGCTAATGTCTAGCCAGAAGAATGTTTTTTTTTTTTTGCACCATGATTTATAATAGCAGAGAGCTGTAAGCAATACCTCATAATCTAGCAAGAGCAAACTCTCCAAATGCGCTATCATACACGAAGAATGGGGGTGGAAAAGGATGGCTCAGTCAGTGAATCACCTGTGGTACAAGCCTGAGGTCCTAAGCCAGCACCCTCAGACATTAATCCAAGCTAACAGATACCAAAAGGATAATGTGTTTTAACATCTTAGAAGTAATAACATCATCAGGCTGAGATACTGTGTATGTGTGTGTGCATGCTCATGTGTGATCACATATATGCCTAGTTAAAGTAACCACACATTGAACGGAGATTAGGAAAAGTTTTCCAACACCAAGAACCCCGTGAAAACAAAACTTAAAAAAAAAAAAAAAGAAGAGGGCTGGAGAGATGGCTCAGAGGTTAAGAGCACTGACTGCTCTTCTGAAGGTCCTGAGTTCAAATCCTAGCAACCACATGGTGGCTCACAACCATTCGTAATGAGATCTGATGCCCTCTTCTGGGGTGGCTGAAGACAGCTACATATAATACTTGCATATAATAAATAACTCTTAAAAAAATAATTTCAAAATGGCAACAGCTCAACACAGAATCAACGGTGGGATGGGGCTCTTGTGTGGCTGCAGTTTGTATACTCTGGAAACCAACCCTGTGCAGGGGTCTGTCTGAGCTGTGAACAGCCGTGAGAACTCTCAGCTCTGATCCAGTCTAGACAGAAGGAGAGAAGCTGGCATCTGAAATGAGCCCCACCAGGTTCCCCATCTTGAAAATTGAAGGAATCCTGCCTGCAGTTATATAGAACTACAGTGCTGAGCAGTGTGACAACTGGTGTTAGTTGAATGTTGACTATGTACCAGATTTTAACTGTTTTATGTGGTTAAGGCTTTAAACATCTTTACAGTAGCCTGATAGTGAAGACACTATATTGAAACTATTTCTAATGTTGAAGAAATGGGATCAGAGGAGCCCAATGTAGAGCATGCTGTTTCATTAGCTGGACCCTTGATTTCAGCTACTGTTCTAATCTCCCAGGCCCACAATACCATGTGTGGCAATCCCTAGTGTATATATTATGACACCTACACAACCAGTACAAAGACCAATTCTCCTACTTGGGTACAACCTTTTAGCTTTCCCCTGGCCACCAACACGTGTATCTAAGTACCCTTTCCCTCCGGCCCTGACTCCTGTTTGTCAATCAGATCATTCCTGGTCTTTACAGCAAAGAGCCCTTCTCTGGAGGCCATAAACACCAAGAGGTGGATGCCTCACGTGGGATCTGGACTGCATCAGACCACCCTAAGTTTCAGGAGTGGGCTATGCTCATGTTCTGGTCTTAGGACTTTCCATTTCCAAGTCTACCACAAACTCTTCCGGGAAGGTGATAAGCTATTCCACCTGCCCAGCGTAGGAACTGCCTACTTAGTCTGAAAGAGCCCTGTGGTCTTGAGTATGTCTCCATCTGGAAAATTCTGATTCTATGCTCAAGTGGAATGAGAGTAATAACAATAGCAGTGTCCCTCTGTGCCTTCCCTGCCCTTGCTGGGCTAAAACGTGAGGATGAACCCTTTTGTCACCGCCTGGCTCTTCCACCCACCTTTTAAAACCCTTTAGGGCCACTCAAAACCCCTTCAAAGAGACCCCACAGTCCCCTCTGCTGGCAACTGTTTTTCACTGCAGGCTCTCTCTGACCTTGAATGGCCTCTCTGTGAGTCAAGATGCCTCTGGCTGCAAGCCACAATAACCAGCTCTGGCTATCTTAAGGGGAAAAGGGCAGGGTGGAGGGGTGGGGTGATGAAAGATGAAGACAGGACAGAAGAGGAGGGGACAGCCAGGGATGATGAGTTAGAAGGGTTATGGGGTATCTCAGGGACTAAAGAAAGGATTAAACGGCCAAAAAATTGTCACAGGGAAAAAGGGCAGGTCCCAGCCCCACCCCATAGCTAGAAGTCATGTGACACGTGGATAGTGTATAACGTCCTTATACAAGTGATTCAACTCTAACAAAAGATCCCTGTGTCTCTCAAAGTTCTAGACAATCAGGATATAGCTTGGGCTAGCTCGAGCCAGGCTGGACCCTGTATATATCTGATCACGAGCTCTCAAAGGGCCATGGAAGTATCTACGACCAAGGATTCTGTTCCCAACATTGAACAGCCAGAATGGCACTGGCAAAGACCTGTCAAAAGACACTGACCAATCTCTAAGCAGTGTCCTAAAAGTTCTGCACTCTGCCAGGTTGGAGGGAAGGGAAAATAGAAACTCCACTAGGTAGCTCATGTGACAGCCTGTGGCAAGTGGCTCCTAGCATACCCAGTGATACTGAAGTGCTTCTGTATGTTAACCGCCAGTGTGGCTGTTCTGATGTGGACTCAGCCCTCCATCCTATACTAACTCAATTCACCATCCCTACTCTCATCGTCAGTGAAGCCCCGGGTGAGGGATACTATTCCAAGCCATTCTCTCAGGTACTGATGGCCCGTGAAACACAGCTACATTTTTTTTCTGCAGATGACCAACTACATCATGACATGGTCCTTAACAAGGGTCCCAGTAATCTCACAGCTCCTAATCTTTAGTCTCTGTACCTCTAGAAGAGCCACACTTCCTGGGTAAGACACTAATGACTTCTGACCCACTCAGTAAGCAACTACTTTCCTAGGTACATCTGCAAGGGCAGGGGTGGGATGAGATGTGAAGAAAAGTTGGGGACAACAGGTGGTGGGAGTGTGAGAATGGAGGCTGTGTCCTTGAATGACCAGTGTGATGGTTAGTCTTGATTGTCAATATGCCTGGATTTGGAGTCATCATGGCAGATCCACACATCCATGGGCCCAACTGGGAAGATACAACTGGGAAGTGAATGGCACTGCTCTTTTTGGGAATATGCCAAAACATCACCAGCTAGTCCTTTGATGTCTCTCATTTTAGACTTTTCATTGTTGTGACAAATACCCAAGAGAAACAAAGGAGAAATTTATTTTCATGATCTCAAAAGTCAAAGATTGACTGAATCTATTGCTTTGACCCTAAGTCCAGGCAGAACATTATGACAGTCAAAGCGTGTGACAGAGGCTGCTCACTTTGTGGTGGCCAAGAAGCAGATAGCATGCCCGCATTAGTTTCTTCCTTTCTCCCCTTTACTTTTATTCCATCCAGACCCTTAACCTATTACATGATATCTCCACACTCAAAACAGCCCCGGCCCCAAAATGACTGGAAGCCTTTATCAGCTGAGTCACTGTTAGGCTATAGCAATGAGTGACGCTGGCAGGGTCTGGATATCAGGGGAGGGACACCTATATTTCTTTTCACAGCAATGGAAGGAGAAAGCACTGACAAGGCAGCAAAGCCACAAAGGTAGACGCAGGCTCCCTGAGCTCTCGCAGCAGTGACAGTGACTGCAGGCTGCAGTAGCCCCCGCAGCAGGGACTCTAGTTCTGGTTGTGACAGCAGCAGCAGCAGACTCCAGACATCTATACTGCATCCTCAACAAGAGTGTGAACTCCTGGGTACCTGTAGGGCAGTAGCCAGAGCTGCACTTACAAAGGTAATATGTGGGCTCTGGAGAGCTTCGTTTGTTTGTTTGTTTGCTTGTTTGTTTGTTTGTTTGTTTTGCCCCTCCAGTGCCCTAGAGGTGAGTCTCTGGGTAACCTCAGGAGCCGCACTTCGTCCTCCAGCTCTTTTTAACATGTATATCCAGTTCCTGGTTATTACATTCCTTCTCCAAAATTCTAGAATGGATTTTGGGTTTCAGGGGGAGGTGTGTTTTGTTATGTTTTGTGTTGCTGTTTGTTTGTTTGTTTGTTTTGGAATGCAAGAAGAAGTGAGGATGCCAGCTAAGCCTTTAGTGCCAGGTCTGCCTCTTCCTCCCTCTTCCTTTTTTTTTTTTTTGTGGCTAGAGACCCTTGGGGATGGTACAAGTACAAGAGGGAGGGAGCCAAGGTCTGCATATCCCCAACTGGATGGAGAACCATTTGTCAACCTGACATTGACCATAGACTGCACACAAATAAGAATTAAATTAATCTACTGCCCCTGGATCACACTAACAGTGGGTCTATTTGTTACAGTGGCTGAGCCTCTGCTAGGATGACAACCAAGATTAATACATTCCTGGCAATGTAGTGCTTCCTAATGGCAGGCTCTGCTAAGCACTTTATCCTCACTGAATCTTCACAAGGCAAGGGTTCCCATTCATTAGGGATGAGGACACACACGCGCACACACACACACACACACACACACACACAAAGGCAGAGAGATTAAGTACCTTGTCTAAGGTTCAGCTGACTTGAAAGCACACATGCTTGGAGGTCTCTCGGCCTATCTCCACTCTGCTTCACTCTGCTCTGCAGGAGGCTGTCTGAATTGCATCCCCTGGCTTTGCACTCCTGACTATTCCTTAGGTTTGGCCAGTAGGCGACAAAGGAGGAACAAGGCACGTGGGAACGTGGGAACGGAGGGCGGAGGGCAGGAGGTTTACCCCACCCACTCCAAGCTCCCTATCAGACACCTGAGAGAACTGGCTGTGTTCCCTTGCCCAAGGCAGCAGCTCCCGGTCGGAAAGCCATCTGGGATGGTAGCAGCTTACTGGAACCGGCTCGCCACTGTCTTGCCTCTGGGGATGATTGACAGTATTTTGTTAATTTCTCCCAACTGATTGCACCCGTGTAAAGAGCTTCGCCCACTGACTTACCTTCACTGGTCCGTGCCATGGATGGTGTTGACAGGCTCTAGGTCAGCAGTTCTCAACCCGTGGGTCTTGAACCCTTCTGGGGGTCGAACGAACTTTTCACAGGGGTCGAGTAAGACCATCAGAAAACACAGATATTTACATGACAATCCATAATAATAGCAAAATCACACTTATGAAGTAGCAATGAAAATAAGCTTATGGTTGGGGGGGATCACCACACATGAGGAACTATATTAAATGAAGGGTCTCAGGGTTAGGAATTCACCAAGGAGACAAGCTTCCAGGCACACCTGGGCATGGACTATTTAGATTAGGTTAGCTTTGGGGCATGTCTGAGAAGATTTTTCTTGACAAAGTTAATTGAGGTGAGGAAGCACCATCCATGGGCTGGGGTCCTGGAATTCATAAAGAGGAACAATCTAGCAGAACAAAGCATTCAATGCTTTCTGCTTTCTGACTGCATATGCAGTGTGACCAGATCCCTCAAGCTCCAGCCATTCCCTACCCTGTACTATGAGCCACAATCAGCCTTTTACCTTTTCATTTCTTTTTTTAAATTTTTATTTCATTATTTTTTTTATGTGCATTGATGTTCTGCCTGCCTGCATGTCTCTGTGAAGGTGTCGGGTTCCCTGGACCTAGAGTTACAGGTGGTTGTGAGCTCCCATTTGGGTGCTGGGAATGGAACCCTGGTCCTCTGGAAGAGCAGCCAGTGCTCTTAACCACTGAGCCGTCTCTGAGGCCCGATCTTTTCTCTACTAAGTTGCTTTTGTTAGAGTGTTTTATCACAGCAGTGTGAGAAGCAATTGGCAGATCCCGTTTGAGTGCTGTTTGCAGTTAGTACCCCGATAGTACAGCATATCTGTGTTTTTACAAACATCGGGGACCCCTGTTGTTCTGTTACTCCCTTCTTCCTTAGAAGGAGCACCCACCTTTCAGATTTGGGACACTTGCTCAGGGAAGAATTGACTCTGCTCTGGGTTGTAGGGGTAGGCAAGTGCTTCAGCCTGGCCAATCAGAGCGATACATCCCTGGGGCCTTCAGTGATGGACTCTGAGGTTAGCACCAGTCAGGATGCTGAGTGACTTAGAAAGAGATGCAAGATGCTGGTAGATATTGTATCTATATGTTGATTCCAAGGAAGAAGGCGACCCTCAGGAGACAAAGCCAAGTTTCAGTTAAGTATTATTTATGTTGAGTAAACCCCTGGGTCCAGAGACCCCCTCAAGTCCAATCTACTCCTGTTTTGTTTGTTTGTTTGTTTTGTTTTTCCCCCACCCTGAGCTATCACAGTCCCCTTTTGCCTAACCCATGGCAATCGTGGTTTTCTGTCACTTGCAACCAAGCATGATAACGATAACTGTTAGAGAAATATGTCAAACTTACATATGTTCTTTGCAAGAAAACAGAAACCACTTCTGTCTAATCAATGATGTATTTGGGGGGGAGGGGAAGGTTACAAGAAATCAAAGGCAGAAAGCACAGGTCTGGGAAAGGACACGTGTGCAGTGGTTCTGGGGCATTCAGATACCAGGAATGAACAGACAGTGGCTTTAGAGCACTGTTCCCATTGGAATAAGCCAATACTGACCAACTGCCACCCAAAGACACTGCTGGAGATTCTCGTTAGTTTGGAAGTGGGGAGGGATGCTATGGGCAGATAGGGGTAGGGACATAGAGGACAGAGACACAACATGACTGATTTACTTGAGAAATTAAGAACAAAGTCATGCTTAGCAAATGTGGGGAAGGGAAGGAACTCAGCTTTGCTGACCTCATTCTCTCTCAGACACAAAAGAGACAGTGAAATATCTAGGACCCAGGGGAATTCCAGCTGTCACCAGGTCGCACTAGGCACTGTGGAGAAAACACAGAGAATCAGAGAAGCATTATCCACATGGGCAACGCTGGGGACCAAAAGGGAGAGGAATGACAGCTCTTTAGTGAAGCTGACTGAAGAGGCCAGGGCTCTCTCCTCCCTGGACCCTTACAGGCTCCACAGCCCATTTGAGAGCTTCCTATACAGCCATGCTGTCCTTCTACACAGCTTGTTCTGCCCCCTCCTCCTTCCTCACAGAACAGGTGTCTGCCAAAGTGCAAGGCTGAGAACGCTGAGAATGGCAGAGCTGTGACAAAGCCCCAGAATTTTTGACTGTCTCTGTCTCTCTGTCTCTGTCTCTGTCTCTCTCTGTGTGTGTGTGTGTGTGTGTGTGTGTATGTGTGTGTATGCTTGTTTGTTTATGTGTGCAGGTATGTGTACACGTGTATGCTTTTTCATGCAGAGGTCAGAAGTCAATGGTGAATGCCTTCTTCAGATAATCTCAATCCTACTTTTAAAAAGATTCTTATATTATTGTTGCTGTTGTCATCATTGACAGGATCTTGTTATGTAGCTCTGGCTAGCCCAGAACATGCTGTGTAGACTAAGCTGGCAACAAACACAGACACCCACCTGCCTCTGCTTCCTGAGTGCTGGGATTACAGCTGTGAGCCACCATGCTCAGAGATTTTTATTATATTTTATTATAGGTGGGTGTGTAAGTATGTGCACATGAGTACAGGTGCCTACAGACGAATACGAAGTTACAGGCAGTTGTAGTCCACCTGAAATAGACTCTGGGAGCCAAACTCAGGTCCTTTAGATGAGAATGAGCAAGTTCTAAATCGCTGAGCTATCTCTTTGGCCCCTTCTATGTATGTATGTACTATCTATCTATCTATCATCTATCTATCTATCTATCTATCTATCTATCTATCTATCTATCTATCTATCTATCATCTATCTATCTATCTATCTACCTATCTATCTATCTATCTATCATCTATCTATCTATCTATCTATCATCTATCTATCTATCTATCTACCTANCTATCTATCTATCTATCATCTATCTATCTATCTATCTATCTATCTATCTATCTATCTATCTATCTATCTATATCTACCAACAGTGTCTCTTGCTTGCCCAGAGCTAACTGAGGAGGCTTGACCAGCCAGTCAGTGAATCTATCTATCTATCTATCTATCTATCTATCTATCTATCTATCTATCTATCTATCATCTATCTATCTATCTCTCACTGGCCCAGAGCTAGCAGAGGAGGTTTGGCCAGCCAGTTAGCGACCCTCAGGGACCCACTTGTCTTTGCCTCCCCAGCACTGAGATCACAGACATGTGCCGCCCACCTGGGTTTTTGCACTTTACTGACTGATCCATCTTCAAAGTTCTAAGCTGGGGAATTTAAATCTGGTGGGTCTGCAGCTGCTGAACAGTAGACTCCAACCCAGCAGGGGACCGCACTCCTAGGTACATAGGATAGCCTGTGGTGGCAAGTAGGGAATCTGAACTGAAACAAAGGTTGGAATCTTAATTTTGTTGCTAATAAGCTATGTGATAATGGACAAGCTATCTACCTGCCCCAAACCTTTGAGCATCCATTCACTACTGGGAAGAAATGATCCTAGGGATGAAAGCCTGTTGCCTAGGCACCAGCATAGCTCAAGTATTTGTGGAAAACATCAAAATGCTTCCAAGCCAATCAGTAAACAGATAGGCAGAGCCTGGGGCATCCCAGCACACTTGCTTCTCCCTTGCCTGTCTTTACTTGATCCAATAAGTCTTGTTAACTCTTGGCAGAACACGGTTGAGACCTTAATCTAACCCGAAGGCCAGCATCCTCCATTGTTGGTGGTCTTAGTTAGAGTTTCTATTGTTGTGACAGAAAACTATAACCAAAACAAATCAAAAACAAAAACAGCCCTGAAGAGGAGAACATTTATTTCAGTTTGCAGCTCTTGGTCACACTCTATCACTAAGGAACCATCTTGCTCCCCAAGGCTTGCTCAGTCCTCTTTCTTTCTTTCTTTCTTTCTTTCTTTCTTTCTTTCTTTCTTTCTTTCTTTCTTTCTTTCTTTCTTTTTAAGATTTGTTTATTTATTATATGTGAGTACACTGTAGCTGTTTTTAGACACACCAGAAGAGGGCATCAGATCTCTTAATTGATGGTTGTGAGCCACCCTGTGGTTGGTGGAATTTGAACTCAGGACCTTTGGAAGAGCAGTCAGTGCTCTTAACTTCTGAGCCACCTCTCCAGCTCCCTCAGTCCACTTTCTTATACCACCCAGGACCTCCTACCTTGGCACAACCTCACCAACAGTAAGTTGGACCTTCCCACATCAATCAAGGAAATGCTCCTTAAAGCTTACCAAGAGGCCAATACGGTAGGCACAGTTCCCTCTTCCCAGATGACTCCAGTTTGTCTCAAGTTAATAAAACACCAGCCAACACACTGGTAATATAAGAACCTAAATGAGTTGTTGTGGTTTTCAATATCAGCCCTGAGTGGTCATCTTTGGGATTGAGATGCCTTGGGTAAAGAATAGCAGTCTGGCACACAGTGAAGCAACTCAGTACATATCCGCTGTTACTATTTTAGACATCAGAACTCAGGGGACACGATCAGGGTCGAGCACCGTGAGCAAGTGGGTTGGGACTGGCAGTTTAGAAACAGTATGGGTCCTGAGATGGCTTCGGGGACAAGGCTGCTAGGCAGTTTGATCCAGGACATGTGTATAATCAGGACAACCACACCCTGGCCCCTTCACGGTTGAAAAGGACTCGCTATTGCCAGCTCTGCTGGGATGCTGGGATATATCATTTCTCTAAGACTTGGAAAGTTTTCCCTGTAGACATCACCTTGCAGAAAGCAAAATTCTAATCTGAGTTTGTATTATACTTGGACATGAAATATCTCACAAACTGAAGGTTTGCTCCCTGACGGCATATTTAGAGGTAGACTTTGGGAAAGTAACTGTAGCTTAAAGGCTTTTAACCTAATTGATGGATCCATTGATGGATTATTGTCTGTGGTTTGTTTTGTTTTGTGGTTTTTTTTGAAAGATTTATTCTGTGTGTGTGTGTGTGTGTGTGTGTGTGTGTGTGTGTGTGTGCCTGAGTGCATGTGTGCGTGTATGTGCACCATGCCTGTACAGTGCCTGAGAGACCAGAAGAGGGGTCACTTCCCCTGGAACTGGAGCTACAGGTAGTTGTGAGCTGTCATGTGGGTGCTGGGAACTGAACCTAGGTCGACTGGAAGAACAGCCAGTGCTCTCAATTACTGAGCCATCTCTCCCGCCCAGGGATAGATTCTTAACTGAATGGACTCTTGAGAGAAGATGAGAATTGTGGAAGAAGGCCCCCTGGGAAAGTGCCTTTGCGTGTATATTTAGTCTCCACCTCTTGCCTCTGCTTCTTGGCTGCTGTGATATGATCAGCTTTGTTCCGGCATACACTGTATGCCATGACTTGTCTCAGGCGCAGAGCAATGGGGACAAGTGGCTGTGGGCTGGAACATCAAGCCAAACTAAACACCACCCTTTCTTTGAAGGTGTTTATGTCAGATGTCTTGTTTTGACAATAAATTAAAAACAAAACAGACAAACCTAGGTTGTGCTGGGCCCTCACCTTCAATCCCAGCACTTGAGAGGCAGAGACAGGGGGACCTCTGTGAGTTTGAGGCCAGCCTGGTCTACAGAGGAAATTCTAGGATAGCCAGGGCTATACAGAGAAACTCTGTCTCAGAAACAAGACAAAACAAAGCAAAGCAAAACAAAACAAAACAAAAACAAACAAAAAGCCCAAACTAGATTTCATTCCTTAGGGACTTGAAGGACTTGAAGGGGGGAGCAGAGCTGTATACCAGCATTACAGGTCCCACAGAAGCTTGTGTGCTGCAGATGTGCTCCAGATGTGGTCTCTATGCAGCCATGCACACAGGTAGAAGGTGAGTGGCTCTGACCTCATGGGTGGACCCACCCATTCATGGATTCACAACTTGGTTTCTGAGGCAAGGCTCAACCCCTGTAATTTAATGCCTCTTTTTGTCCTAACCAAGGCATGGCTTTTCCAGTGTGGTGTACAAAAGCAACTCTAGCACATGGTTCTTCTTCCTTCGTCATAATTCCACGGATTTGTTCTTCCTGTAGCTCTTCACTATCGACATATACTTGCCTCACTATGTCAAGAACTCCCATTTTTCACTTACAGGAAGACTTTTACAGCTTCTCTTTGAGACATCTAAATTGCCAGCATTGTTGTTCTGGTTGGGCTATTAAGTAAAACATACTCACTTACACATACTCACTAGCATAGCTGATCTCAGTGACTAAGGGACAGATGGTATACACAGAGTGGATACGCTGGACAAGAGGACAGAAGTTTGAAAGGAATGGCAGAAGATTTCATTATGGCAATTAGGATAGTCCACCACTTAAAACTTGTGGATTCTGTATTTCTGAAATTTTCCATTTGGTGTTTTGGGGCTGTGTGATTGATTGCAGATAGTGAAAATTGTAGAAACTAAGACCACAAATAAGGATGTACTGCTGTGAAGTTCTAGCACAACGCAAGCTTTCAACAAAGTAAGCTATTGTTAGGGACTCTGGAGTCCAAGGAATGCCCTCGGATTCATGTCCCTATAATTCTAAAACAATCACACTTTCTTTATTCTCCTGCTCAAGTCTTTCCACTGAGTCTCTAGTACCAGCTCCCACATTTTACAGACTGGGAGGTCGTGGGTGAGGGAGGGCTTGCTTGAGATCATACGAGGGTCCCTAGAAACAACCAGACTCCATTTTAGGTGTTCAGGTATCACTTCCAGCAACCCACGTTCTCGTCGCTTCCCTGCATGTTGGGTTTTATATATAGTTAACTGTAACCAAGCAATCTTGCTTACCACTCGAGGGTTTAAAGCACGGAAGGTACGCGGGAAGGACTTAAGGCTTTTAAGGAATTTCATGAGTCACCAACCAAAGATGCCAGGGATGCACCTCTTCTTTGGCTCCCAACCGTGTGCTGCAGCCCCTGAGAGAAGGCATGCCCAGTTGCTAGAACGCAGCGCAACTGGCTAAGAGGACATGGATAGCTCTCATAAGGAAGACGCAGGTCCTACGGTTTCCCCTCGCTGTGCTTGGTTTGGGAGTTTCTAAGACCAAATCTCCAAAACCGGTTCTTTGCTGGGGGTGGGCCTGTCCCTATTCCCCCAAACAGCGCTCATCTCCACCATTTGCTGCCTGGACAGAAATCCGGCCTCTTCAGTATCTGCAATCCCATTTAACCAATCCCCCACACGTCCCGCCCCCACTTTTGGTAGATCCCTTGAAGTCCCTCCTCCGCACGTGGCCCAGCCCAGGGATCTCTGCTCCCATTTTGCCGGAGTTTGGCGTTAGAGAGCTCTTTCCCACCACCTTGGGTTGTGAGCTCTCAGACACCAGTACATCCGTGGCGACTGAGCGGGCTGTGACGAGACCCCCAAGTGCGGGAAGGAGGTGTTTTCGCCTCCCTGAAACCTTCCAGACCCGTTCAGTGTAAACCGCCTCCGGTTTGTGTCAACATCCGAGGCCGGAGACTGGCGGCGGCTGGGAACCGGCTCCATCTAAGCGACGGGAATGCGGGAGGGTGGGGAATGGAACGCTTGGCGTACGTAAAGGCTCCTTCTGGAGGAGAACCAATGAGTCTTTTTAGGGGTCCTCGAGAGGTAACGATAGAACCTGATAAGAGATCTGACTTAGGGTTGTAGGGGGTGGCTGGAGGGAGCCCACACCCTCGTGTGTCTAGGTAAAGGATACTTCTACATCCAACCAGCTCGTGTCGCACCCACCCTCCCCTCTGCTAAACGGCAGGAGGGGAGTGGGTTGGAGGGGCACTGGTGCAAAGCCGCGAGTTCTTGACCACCCCATCTTCCCTTTTCCACCTTGCCACTCCGCAGCTCCTCGTTGATCCCCCTCCAGGTTCGGGCGGGACGAGAGATGGGGTCGCATCTTATGAATCACCCCCTATCTTACCCCCACCCCCGCCGGGGCCCAGGAAGAGAAGGCTTAGAGATTCAACTGTGGTTCTTCTGTTCCCATAGCAACGGTGAGGGCTTTTTTTTTTTTTTTTTTTTCGAACCCACTTTAATCATCGGTACTTTTCGCTCCAAACTGTGACCCAGGCTCTGAGCCTCAGGGTTGAGGAACAGATGGGGGTACAGCCCTCTACAATCCCGGCGACTCGGGGAAGGTCAGCGCGGGCGGACGGGCGGGGCGCGCTCTTGTGGTAGCCTAGACTCACAGGCCACCCCATCCCCACCTGAAACCCCGCCTGTCACTCGGTGTCAGCCGAACCAATCGATGTCCAAAGTTGCTGAGAGAAGGCGGGTCTTATGCAAATCGTGTCGCCTTCGAGAAGCAAATAGTGATACAAGAACTGGGGAGGCGGCTCCGACGCGGACCCTACAGAGCCTGGTGTCCGCCTGATAGCCAGCCTCGTCCCCGCGGCCGCCCAAGCTCGGAGCCTTCTAGCGACTCGGCGAGCGGCCTCAGGTAATGAGGGTGGGGCCGGGTCCTCGAAGCAACCTCTCGGGGCGGAGGCCCTGAGCCCCTCCTCCTCCGCCTTCATTTCCCATCCTCATCTGCTCAGATCCATCTTTCTGACCCTGGGTCTGTCATAGGTGGACAACCATCTGGAAAGCCCGCCTTGGGCCAGGGACTTTCACTTCAAGCCGGGTCTCCAGTTCAAGAAGGAGGTACAGCTGCCTCCTTAAACCTAGCTCAGGTAAGAACAACCATTCCTCTGGCTCCAGTGCAAATACACACACACACACACACACTTACTTGGGGGGTGTGCGGTGTCACTGGTGCTAGAAGAGAGGTTTCAGTCACCCTGTCTTCTCTTGCCTCTAGAGTCAGTGGTTTGCCAAGCCTCATGGAAACCTCTACTTGGAGGTAGCCCACACCGACACCAATAGTTCACTGCCATTCACATCTCAGGGTCTTGTTCCCAAAAAGACCTCGATAGCAAATACATTCTCTGACTACACTCTCTCTGCCCCTTATGCTGACAGCTCACAGCGTACCTAAGGGAAGGATGAAGACCCCCAGCCTCCTACTCCAGACCCAGTCACCATCTCCCTTCTAGTAGCCTCCAAACTAGACAGAGGTCCCACACTCTTCCACCTTTATCTTGCCTGGAGCATAAATCAGGGATGCTCCTCCCAGGAGACCACCCCATAGCTCTAGTCTTTATACCTCATCACCCCTCACCCAGGAACGCACTGGGTCCTCTCTCTGTAATCCTGTCTTCTCTGTCCCTTTTGTGCCTGTTGCTCCCTCTCTCGGCTTCCTGTTGTTTGCAGAGATGAAGCCAAAGATGAGTCCATGTGGGCTCATTTTCTCCTTTCCCTATGTCTGAATGAGGAAGCAGAAGGGTGCAAGCCTTGCCTTCGCCTCGATCTCTGCTTGACTTTAGCCAAAGCTTTTCCCTCTCAGATTCCTCATGAGATGGGCAAAGAGAAGGACAGAGGAGGGTTCGATGAAATGGTCTTGAGCAACCTTCCAGGTCTGACATGTTCTGGTTCCACAGCTGATTACAGGAGAACAAAGCCCTGTTCAAACCATTAGGATATTTCTCAGAGTAGACCTGAGAGGCCCCAGCCATCACTGTAGGGACATCCTTTTCACTCAGGCCAAGGTTCAGGCTACTCCCTCCTTCATATCCTACAGGCTCATTCTCTTAGGGGTCTTTTCCAGACCACCAGGCTACCCTGGCATGAAAGCTCCAAATTATAGGTGGTCAACACAGCTCACCTTGTATGAGTCACTTTTGCCTTTTATTATGAAGGGGAGGAACAAGACCTGGTTGTCACTGCCATCACTGCTGCTGCTTGTAGAAGAGCAAAGGGAGGAGAGGGAAAGAGAAAAATCTCCTGACCAGGGAGCTGTTGTCACCATAGCAACCGCTTCAGCACCAGCTCCTCTGAAGCTAGGCGAGGGTGTGGGATTATTGCCTCCTTCAGTCCCTCCTACTTTTTACTGCCACCTCTCCACTTGAACCCCCTAACCCTGAACCCTCTAGAAGAAACCTCTGAGAACGGAGGGGGGGGCCAGAGATTTTTGATGCTCCTCAACTGAAGCATGGCCCTCCAGAAGATACAACTTCATCAGAGCACGCACCCAGATAGGAGCTGGTCTTTGCTTTGCAGCTGATGGGCTCCAGTTGACCTTGGGTGAACCTTTCCTTTCTTTGACTCTGGGTTCTATTGTCTTTGAAGTAGGCTTGATAAGGAGATCACAGACAAACAAAACAGTGTGACATCGTTCCAAGAGGAAGGGCCTGTTGCTCTTCTCTCATAATCTAAGTGACGTTCACTGAGCGTGACTATATCCTAGGCTCTGCCTTCAAGCTTCTGCAGGATGCTCATGTGCAGCAGGCACAGGAGAAAACTTCCAGAAGACAGACTTAGAAACAGTAAGAAACAGGCACCTTTCCCCCTGTCCAAGATGCTCAGAAATTGTCTAAGTCCCATTGGAAGGGAGAAAGCTTACTTTGGGGCAGAAAGACCTGGGGACTCTCCCCTCGAGTCCTAGATCATTAGATAAGTGTCAGAAGACAGGGCATGGGTGAGGGTTCCACACCATAGCCTCACAGGGTCTGCCTGTGCTCACAGGGCTGACTTCATGCTGCTGCCTGACCACTGCTTCCTTGCTGATTGCAAGGAAGAATGTTTCAGGGAAGGAATGAAGGCAGCTTGCAGCTTGTGTCAGCCAAGAGAAGGGGGAAGGCAGAGGAACTCTTTAAGCATATAGGTGAGGTGGAGTCTAGCTGAGAGACACATGGCTCAGGAGGAGGAAGATGGATAATGGATAGAACAGCAGAGGATGAAGAGCAACAGGTGGGCAGTTTGAAACAAGATTCGAGATGATTTTTGGAGTTTTAGAGTCTGGTCATGAATGTGTGGGTATAGCTATTTCTACCCTACCCTTGAGATGAGATTCTAGAAGATTCTAGAGTTTCAGAGGGCCACCTATACCATGCATTGTAACTATGGGAAATCATCCCTTGAAACAGAGGTATCAGAAGGAGGGCCCTTCCTGTGGGACAGGTAAGCCCTGTAACCATGGGCCAACATAAGACCCGATGACAAGCAGGACTGAAGAAAAAGGGGGAGGGGAATCTGAAATAATCCATAGGTTCTTTTTTCCTTCTCCTTAACCTCAAACCCAGGGGTGAGAGAGAGAGAGGGGTGGTGGGGATCAGTTGTTCAAATTGAGGGTGAATCTGGCTGTAGCCAAGGTGCTTTTGGGCATCCACTAGGTTGGATATACAGTTTCTGCCAGTCAGAGATTATGGGCTGCAACTCCAGCAAAATGATCCCACTGAGACCACAGGAGCAGAGGTGTTTTTCCCAGAAGGCAGGTGGAGGTGGAGAAAGTCTGTGCTGAGAAAAGACAGCCATGGTGTAGAGAGAATGGCTCAAGCAAGTGGTAGGGGTTCAGCCTGGATGCTCATTGGAACCCCTCCACTGTTCTCTCTCTCTCTCTCTCTCTCTCTCTCTCTCTCTCTCTCTCTCTCTCTCTCTCTCNCTCTCTCTCTCTCTCTCTCTCTCTCTCTCTCTCTCTCTCTCTCTCTCTCACACACACACACACACACACACACACACACACACACACACACTAAAGTAAGGATGGGGGAAGTAGTCTCAAAGGGTGCTTCCTATTTTGCATTTCTGACAATCTAAGAGGAGATATTTTCTGAACCTCACTGGGTCCAGGGCCAAGTAGGGGTAGGGCACGGACAAGGACCCTGAAGACAGAAGGTGGAAAGGTAGCACAGGAGAGAGAAGAAAGGGAGCAGAAAGTGAGGACCACACAGACACCATGACACATACAGACGTGTGTGCTCTGACAGATTTGCAGCCTCATCCTTTGACAACCCTCCTACACATAGACCCAGCCCCTCGTGCAGAAACTCAGGCACATCCTACAAGAGCCAGGGGAAGAGGTTCGGCCTCCCCCATCAGACACCATTGCTCTCCTGGTTTTTAACTTCCTTATGTATGCCTTGAGCTTACTCAGTCTTTGGGGGAGGAAGCAGCTGAGGATGGTCCTTCTACTCCACCTATGGGTGGTCCAGAAGCATCCTTGACTGTGCCACTGGTGCAGTCCCAAGCTCCTCAAGATAGCATGCTAGGCTTCTCCTGTAGAATTTCTCATCTTCTGGGGCTGGGAGGTTAGTAGCTCTAGAAGCGTGTTGCCAGCTTCGCTGCTCCTTGATCTCATGCACAGAAGAGGATCTTGAGGTTCAGAGATATCCTGTAACTAACTTGCAGACCATATGCCTTGATTTCTGTGTTCATCTCAGCCCTAAATCCAGTCAGTAAGCTCCCTCCTTAGGACCTTTCAATCCTTCCGCCTCTCTCCAGTTGAACTGTATGTCAAGTCCTTGTACTGCTCCGTCCTCTCTGCTCTAAGTCATCTTTTATTGAAGATTTGTTTTTAATTATTTGTAATGATGTGTAGGAGTGTGTTTCTGCCTGAGGACATGTGCACATGAGTGTAGGTGCCCTTGGAGGCCAGAGGTGTCAGATGCCCTGGAGCTGGAATTACAGATGGTTGTACTTGGCATGGGTGCTGGGTCCTCTGAAAGAGCAGCAAGTGCTTTTAATCACTATGCCATCTTTCAGCCTCAAGTCGTCTTGCACATTGCAGCCAAAGGAAGATTAAAATAAAAATCTCTAGATGTCCAGGACCTGGCATATTGTAAGCATCCCGTGTTGTGGAATGAATGTTATCTTGCAAACATTTTAAAGCAAAGGCTTTAAAGCCTCCAGGTTGGCATGGATCGAAGGCCCTTTAGAAGCCGTCATCTATCTCTAGAAACCTCTTATGAGCTACTGAAAGCTGGGTTGTCTTATCTTTACCTTCACATGAAGCCCAGGCCCTCAACAAATACTCGGGGAGTGAATGGGTTAATGAAAAGCAAGATGGTTAATCAGGGTCACGTCTGCTCCAGGCTGGGACTTCTATTTGTACACAGGAAGGAAGGAGAGATGCTTCCTGTGTGGGGCTCCCAGGAAGGCCTGGAGGAAGAACTTGAGAAACGGTTCCTGGGGGACATTGGTAGGAGAGGAGCCTACCCTGGGAGGAGGGTGCTGAGCCTACCCAGGGGGAAGGGTGCTGAACACAGACAACTCTTGCTAGCAGGAAGTTAAGTTGAGGCTTTGCCCTATGGACCAGGGGTACTTACTGTGAATGACAGGAAGGTAAGGATGAAGATTGGGCCATATCCTACCCTCATTCATTGAGGGCATCAGCTGCCACCTGGAAAGACTGGAGATGTCCTTATAAGAGAGGTCTGCTCTGAAGTACGGGGTGCTGTAAGAGGAGAGGATGTCCTCTTGTGGGGAGAGAGAACCCCACTATCCAGAGAGTGGTCTCTATCTGAGAACGGGAGATGGGGAGCTGAGCACCTTGAAGGGAGGCGGAGCTTGCTGAATGGGTGGCTGGGGAAATGAGGAGGGACAGATGCTGACAGATGTTAGGAAGACGGGCTCCTTATGGGGCGGGGAGTGTGAAGAAGGGCCCAAGTTGGATGAGGTTGGAGAGCCACTTTGCCCAGATGAGCTCCTACCTTGGGCCATGTTGAAGGAGCCCTTTGTTCTCCAGGCCCACCATGGGGAAAAACAACAGCAAGCTGGCCCCCGAGGTGCTGGAAGACCTGGTCCAGAACACGGAGTTCAGTGAGCAGGAGCTAAAGCAGTGGTATAAGGGTTTCCTGAAGGACTGCCCCAGCGGCATTCTCAACCTGGAGGAGTTTCAGCAACTCTATATCAAGGTACTCAGGTGGGGCGTGGCATGGCGGGGTGGACAGGTATGGGGACCCGAAAGCTGGCAGAGCTCAGCAGGTTGGGCTAGGTGGGGAGGGTGAAGTTGTTGTTGCGCCCCAATAATCCGCACCCCTGCCTCAGTTCTTCCCTTACGGAGACGCCTCCAAGTTTGCGCAGCATGCTTTCCGCACCTTCGACAAGAACGGAGATGGCACCATCGACTTCCGGGAGTTCATCTGCGCCCTTTCTGTCACCTCCCGTGGCAGCTTCGAGCAGAAGCTCAACTGGGCCTTTGAGATGTACGATCTGGACGGTGACGGGCGCATCACACGGCTGGAGATGCTGGAGATCATCGAGGTGCGGCTGGGGCTGGGTGGGCGTGCAGTGTTCTTGAGCCTAGCCATTTCCCAGCATTCCTCCACCACAGTCCTTCTGGTCCCTTGCACAGTATTTAACCTGTGCGGTAGATGGTGATACCCCATTTTCCCAGATAAACAGAAGGTAGCATGTGGCAGCCATCAGTGAATCAAATCTAGGGTAGTCGAGTTCATTCATTTGGTTTTTCAAGAAATAAGTATTGAGGTTTGGAGAGATGGCTCAGCACGTAAGGGTGCTTGTTATTTAAGTTTGCCCTGGGACCCCATATGGTAGAAGGAGAGAACCAATGTCTACATATTGTCCCCCCCAGACATGCCATGGTTCTTGCTGTAGTCTATACCACACACACACACACACACACACACACACACACACTAAATGTTTGTTTTTGTTTTTTAATTTTGCTTTCTGTCATGTGTTTTGATAGGAAACTCCTTCTAGTGAATTAATAAGTAAATTTGGGTCATGCCAGGCAGTAAATGGTATGGAAATGAGCAAAGTAAGGGAAGGGGGGGGGGGAATGGGGAGGAGCTAACACGTCCAGGCTGCAGAGTGAACCACTCAGGGGGGTGAAGCTGGGTTTGCGTGGCTCTCAGTGTGGTAGGAGGCCCTGGGGCAGAAGGGCTGTGAGCAGAAGTGGGAATGGTGGCAAGATGATCCGACAGAGGGCATTGATCCTTGAGCCATTGAGGCAGAGTGTGGCGATTAGCTGATAGAGAAGCTCGTTGGCAGCAGAGGCCGAGAGACCAGTTAGAAGACTGCCTCAGACACCCAGTCAGGAGCTGGAGGAGGCTGCCTTCACGCACAGACTGTGGGAACAGTGGACAGCAAGTCTACGGAGCGCCCATTAGAGAATTCAAGCTGGCGTGTTTAGAACGGAAGAACTGGATGTATGTGTGAGGAGGAGGGGAGAGGAGAAAGACAGAACTAAGCATGGTGGTGCACTTCTGTAATCCCAACACTCAGGAAGCTGAGGCACAAGGATTGTGAGTTCAAGGCCAGGCTGAGCAACATCCTGAGTTCCAAGCCAGCCTGGGCTACAGATGAGAAACGTTGTCTCAGAGAATGGCTTGGGTTTTTTGTTTGTTTTGTTTTTTGTTTTTTGTTTTTGGTTGTTGGTTGTTGTTGTTGTTGTTTTATTTTGTTTTGCTTTGAAATCTAGCAGAATAAGTCCTTACCTGTTGAGACAGGGAATTCTAGAGGCATGACAATTGGGAAACGGGTTGAAGAGCTGAGTTTGAGGCATGATTCATTTAAAGTGCTTATTAGGTTGATAACATAAACAATATTATATATGTTGTTTGGGTGTGGTAGTGCATGCCTTTAATCCCAGCACTCAGTTAGGCAGGGGCAGGTGGATCTTTGTGAATTCAAAGCCAGCCTGGTCTGCATGGTGAGTTCAGCCTTGTCTACATAGCGTCATCCAGGCCACTCAGAGTTACATGACTGGACCCTGTGAGGTCAGAGAACAACTTTGTGGAGTCAGTTCTTTCCTTCCACCTTTATGCAGGTTCTGGAGACCAAACACAGGTCAGCAGGCTTGTGTAGCAAGTACCTGTTCCCGCTAAGCCAGCCAGCTCTAAAAAGTCAGTCTTAATGGTCCTTGTCTCTTTCTAGTGTCTCCACCCTCCTCCAGTGTGCCCCCAGCCCACCCCAGATCCCTTGTGTTCATCCCCAATCCTCCCTGCCAGTTGGGTGTTCACACCCCTGTCTTCGCCCCATCAGGCTATCTATAAGATGGTGGGCACCGTGATCATGATGCGCATGAACCAGGATGGGCTCACACCCCAGCAGCGGGTGGACAAGATCTTCAAGAAGATGGACCAGGATAAGGATGACCAGATTACACTGGAGGAGTTCAAGGAGGCGGCCAAGAGCGACCCGTCCATCGTGTTGCTGCTGCAGTGTGACATGCAGAAGTAGAGGCCGGTGAGGGGCAGGGCCCCTGGCCAGGAAAGGCATGGCAGCCTCCCAACCCGATGTTCTCTCTGCTGCCCCGCCCCCAGGGGGAGGGGCGTCCCAGCCTCACTCACCCCCCGGGGGGAGGGGCGTCCCAGCCTCACTCTCTAGCTCACCCACTCCTCTGTCCAAGCCTTTCTCTCCTCAGTCAAGTTCCTCGAGCGACCACCTCATCCTGCAAAAGAGACAGGTTCTCTCAAGTAGCCTGTCCTCAGATAGTCTGTCATTAGCTCCACCTCTAGCCTTGGCCTAGAACCAACATCCTTTGGGCTTAGGAGAGTTGGCTTTTGACCCAAGAGGCGAGGTTAAGGAGGGGCTGAGGACTTGCTTTGCAATCCTGTTGTTCCCAGGATTATGGTCCAAATAAACAGCATGGTCCCACAGGCCCCCAGTCAAAGGGCCAAACCGGGTCTGTCCTGGGCTATCGGGATTCCCGGAGAGGTGGTCTCTGCCCTGCCCCCTTGCTCTACCTGGCCCCTCTGGCCCCAGCCTTCGGAACGTTCAGTGAGTCCTTTCTTCAGCTAGTACTTGTTGAACACTTGCCCCATGCCAGGCACCTGAAGGTGCTAAGAATACGGTTGTTTACAGAAACCCATCCCATGCCCTCTGGAAGCTCACAGGGTAGCGAGACAACTGCGGAGGATTGCGGTCTCAGACAGGGAGGTGGAACTCAACGGAGATGAAGGTGCGAGGCAGCTGGCAAGTTGTCAGAACTAGTGTGTCCTCCAGCTGGTGCCACCCAAAGCTGCAGAAAGACCAACTGAAAAGCCTGTGGAAGTTTAGGTGCCACGTGGGTGGAAGTTTTAAGAAAAACAAAATTTTATGTAATATTTATTTTTTTAGTGCCCTTTCAAAGAGATAAGATCATTTTATTAGACTATTAAAAATATACTCTATATTACTTGATTTCTTAAAAAAAAGATTTAAATGAATATAAAAATGCTGATGTTCAAGGGGGGAAAATGTTTAGGCAAAAGCGGTAGGGCCACCATCAGGCCTGGAGAACCCATATTCTCGCCACCAGCAGTTCCTGCTGTCTCTGCTATGTCCCTTTATTACCTTTTCTCAATTCCACAAGTGACTTTTCTGTCGCACACCTCAGGTGCTGACGTCAGAGTAAGAAACGAAGCTTACCATAGGCAAGCGCAGTTCATACCCACATCGCGGTACCATGGGCAGGCACAGTTCATACCCACATCGCGGTACCATGGGCAAGCGCAGTTTATTCCCACATCGCGGTACCATGGGCAAGGGCAAATGCAGTTCATTTGCACATCGCCGTACCACGGGCAAGCACAGTTCATACCCACATCTCGGTAGCTGGTTTCTGAGTTTGGGTTGGTTTTTCAGGGATCGGCTTATTCTTTCACAGCCTAAGATAGAAGGAGCTAGAAGAAAGGGATCTTGCGGCTGCTGTTCAGGCTTCCGGGCTGCGCTTATCTATGGACCAAATGCTTAAAGAATGTGCTGGGCGTACTCCGCGCGAAAGGCTTTTCCTAAACCCTTCCATCCTAGATCTGCCAGGTAATCTACTTTGTCACCTTCCAAGCTCACCACCTTCGCTTTCTGAATTTTAAGGTCTATGAGCTAACTAGTGTGCTGCATGCTCTCCAGAAAAATCCACCTGCTTCTTCCAGTTCCTCGCTTCACTTTCGCCTGCGCTTCCTCGCGATCAGAGGTTGGCTTTGATGTGCGATGACAGTTGGCTTCCTCTTGAACTGCTTGTGAAAACAGTCTAGTACAGAGATGCCGTCAGCCAGGGTGGGCGTAGAGAGCGCTTTGTGAAGCTGGGGGCGTGTGGTGGCGGAGACTGCCCTGTAGAAGATACGCTATTTGCCACTTACTTCCAAGTGCTCACCTCCCTTCTGGTAGAAATGTTTGTAGATTCTGACCTGTGGTCCAAAGTTCTGTCAGACTTTCCTTCTTGTGGCCTTTGGAGGGAGCAAGCCACCTTCTTCCTGACCTGTCCATCCAGGCCACGTGGTAAGGGTGAGGCATTCTTAGCCTCAGTAGTACTGCCAGGGGTTTCTCTGGTGATGCTTCGTGGGGTGGCTCCTTAGCTCTTGCAAACGGCCTGCTAAGCATGTCTTTTGCTATCATCAGTGCCACAGACACATAAATGCCCAACCACCTTGCTCAGCTGGGACCTGAATCTTCTGGTGAAAAGCTTTTCCTCCCCATCCCCCCAAATGTTTAATCTAGCCCAACTCACAATGACAACGAATTTCTTGGCTTTCTAAGGCTTGTATCTGCCTGCATCTCATTTTGTCCTCACAGCCCAAGGAGATAGGGGTTTTCAGTACTTTTACTCAGGCTTGGAAGCTAAGGTTAAGTAAGGGTTGAGGGTGAGAGGTCTCTTGTGTGAGAGACACACAATGCCAAGATTTGAACACAAGGCTCTCCAAGAGTCTCTTCTCTGCTCCATCTGATTTGTCCAGATGCTAACTGCAGGACAAATGAACTTTTGCCCTTTCAGAAGTTTCCTGCCAAGAATTTGCTGAGGCTACAGTCTTCCAAAAAGGAAGAGGAGCTTGAAGTCTCTCTACTTTCAAGCATCCTCTTGTCGCTTCTGGGCAGCTTTGCATGGACCAATGCTGTTCTTGGAGGCTGCTAACCAAATCCTGGAAGCATCTTGCATTGTCTTCTCCACTATCTTCCTTCCCCAAAGAATTGTTTTTCTTTTTCCAAGCTGGTAGGCAAGTTCTACCTATGAGACAGATACTCTAGGCTTCTGACCACCCACTCATGGGCAATATTTGCTGTTTAGGCCAAGGGTTTCAAACAGCCAACAGACCCTCAAACTGGCTCTGCCCTCTTGCTGATGGGAGAAGCCACAGGCAGGTTGAGCCTTGCTCCCACATTCTCCTGGGTGTCTAAAACTCAGTATGCCCAGGAGAGCATGTGGTAGAGCGTCCATCCTTGCCTTGGGAAGAGAGAGGTCTCCCATCTCCGCTCTGGCTTAGGAAGCATTTAGCATGAAGCACAGGTCAACAGACATCTGTGTATGACTCGCACAGGCATGAAAACCTAAATGCAGATAAAACACTGATATATCAAATTCTCCTTCGAGGTTCTGTATCCTTTTACAAAAAGTCTGTGAATCTGGTGGTTCCAAATTTAGCCTTCTCATGCCTGCTATCCTCATTCATCCTTTCTGGCTAAGTGATGAGCCCCTTATTTCTCATCCCTAAAAATCCTCAGCGTGGGCTGCTGTGTGTGCCGCTGCGATCCATGCAGCTGCGTAATTACTCGCGTACCTTTAAAATGAAGAGAAAACCAAGCCCATTGGCCAAGGCACCAGTTCTTTTCTGCTCTGGCGATGGCAGAGCATCAAAAGCAGAAATCCATTTAACACAGAAGGTTGTGGAAGCAAGAAGAGGACACGCTGGTCTTCCCAGGCAGGGCAGTGAGCAGACACTGTAAATATTTTTACACAAAATTTATTAAAGCAAAAGTTATTTCCTGAAGATCCACCCTGGGTGGGGCTTTGTGTTGGATTTAGAAATCACCACGGGGCTAAGAATACATTTCTTACATAGCTCCTTCATTGTGCTTAAAGAAAGCAAAGGAGTCATGTGCTCAATTTAAAAGTCTCAGAAAAACATGGGGTTTTTTTTACCCCCTAGACTTTTCAGGGTTTTCTCTTCTTAGTTTTGTCGGAGTGTGGGGTAGGACAGGGTCTCTCAGAATGCATGGGTCCCTCTGCTTGGTGGAGGCTGCCCAGGTGCACGGTCTTCTAAGCAGTGAGGAAGCCTAGGTGTACCCCAGTTCACTAGGGGAGCCCCAGTGTAGCCCTGTCCCCTCTGGACATGCTGCTTCTAATTGTGTTCACAGCAACCATCTTCACTGATCAACCCTGTGCCACGTGGTGTGTGTTTTTCCCACTGACAATGAATAAAAGGTGTGACTGTACAAGCTCCTGTTCTTGGCTAAGCTGGGCTGGGTGGGGTTAGGGTGGGGCAAAGGGAAAGAGGCCAGGGGAGTTCACAGAGCACCTCGGGAGTTTCCTTGGGTATAAAGCTAGATCTTTGGTCTGGCAGTGTCTTAGTCAGGATTTCTATTCCTGCACAAAACACCATGACCAAGAAGCAAGATGGGGAGGAAAGGGTTTATTAAGCTTACACTTCCACATTGCTGTTCATCAGCAAAGGAAATCAGGGCAGGAACCCACATAGGAGGCAGAAACTTGGAGGCAGAAGTAGAGGCAGAAGCCACGGAGGAATGTTGCTTACTGGCTTGCTTCCCCTGGTTTCCCCAGCTTGCTTTCTAATAGAACCCAGGACTACCAGCCCAGGGATGGCACCGCCCACAATGGGCCCTCCCCGCTTGGTCACTAATTGAGAAAATGCCTTACAGCTGGATCTCACGGAGGCATTTCCTCAAGAGAGGCTCCTTTCTCTGTGATAACTTTAGCTTGTGTCAAAATGACACACAAAACCAGCCAATACAGGCAGGGATTCTAGTAGGATAGATCCCACTTAAGCTACTTCAAAGAAAAAGGGAAACAGATCACAAAAGATCCCAAAGATAGGCAACCGAGGACATGTGGGCCAGGCTGGGGATATAGCTCAGTTGGTATAGTATTTGCTCAACATACACAAAGCCATGGATGATCCTCCATAGTGCATAAGGTGGATATGGAAGCACATGCCTACAACCCCAGCACTTGGAAGGCAGAAGCAGGAGGATCAAGACTTCAAGGTCTTTCCAGGCTACATTAGTAAGTTCAACCCCAGCCTTAGACATGAGTCCTTGTCTAAAAATCAAAAATAAATAAGGTCTAGACTTGGGGCTGGAGAGATGGCTCAATGGTTAAGAGCACTGACTGCTCTTCCAGAGGTCCTGAGTTCAATTCCCAGCAACCAAACGGTGGCTCCCAACCATCTCTAATGGGATCTGATGCCCTCTTTTGTTATGTAGAAATACACACAAATAGAGCAATACATAAGTAGATAAATCTTTTTTAAAGGAAGGGGGATCTGGGGCCTCTAAACTAGAACTGTAGAACTGGCAACTGGACCTCTCCCTTTCAACCCTGGGATCATGGGCTTTGAGTCTCTGGGTAGTGGTTGCTTTCTAGTTTGTTTTTTTGTTTTTTTGTTTGTTTGTTTGTTTAAGACAGGGTCCCACTATGTAGCCCAAGCTGGCCTTCCTCTCCTAACCCTCTACCCTCCTGAGTGCTAGGATTACAGAACTGTTTCACCATGGCCAGAAGGATGCTGATGGCGGGAGACATTGGTAGAAGGCATCCCAAGGAGTAGATAGTTGCTGGCAGTAAGCTGGGCTACTGTCCTTATGCTGTTTCTGTGCAAATCAAGAAAAGAGACCCTTCCGAGCAGAAGCAAGCGTGCGACCAAGCAGCAAACAGCACCTCGAATTCATCAGAAAAATATGGCCAGGCATGGTGGTGCACACCTTTAATGCCAGCACTGGGGAGGCAGAGGGAAGCAGATCTGTATAAGAGACCAGCCTAACCTACACAGTGAGACCTTGGGAAGTGGGTGGGTGGAAGGAAAGAGGAGAAGGGGAGGGGGAGAGGGAGAAAAGGAAGAGAGACAGAGAGGGAGAGAGGGAGAGAGAGAGAACAAGTCCTCCTCTGCACAAATAAAGCCTTGCCATGCCTGTGTGCTCAGTTTAACAAGGAGAGCACCTGTGGGGCTTCAGCCCTCACCCGCCCTGCCGGTAGGAATATCACTGTAGTATAAGCCTGGTCCATCATCCACAGGAACCCAGACTAATCCCTCACAGCTCCTAAACTGACCCAGATGTGGTAGGAGCAGCCTGGGAGGAAGTGGTGAAAGGCTCTCTTCAAAATGTCCCCTTAACAGCCGGAGGGGTTTGGGGGCATCGCAGGTGGAGGTGCCGGCTGCCTTCGGAGACGCTCCATTGCTTCTTCAAGGGTTTCCTCAAGGACGTTTGGAGTAAGCAGCTTTCTTGGCAGGAAGCAATTAGGACAGAGGAAGGCAGCTGACTGGCCTCAGGGTAGCCATGAACCAGAGGAGATTGCTTGGAAGTCTGACTCAGTAGCCCCAGAACCTGAAGTTGCCGCTCCCAGCGGAAGCCACACTGTAGGGATGGGAAGTCCTGTCCCCTACCTTCCCAGAGATGCAAAGGGACCAGGGTTGCCTTCTTGTCAAATGCCTCGTAAGCTCTCACTAGGCAGGTGGCTGCAGCCCCTACTTTTAGTCTTGCCTTCTACCTCACCTAAAAGACAGAGTGTCCTTTTTAAAGCACACGTCACCCCAGCTTTTCAAGGGCTCTTCCCCAGCATCATGGTTTGTTACATAAACAGCCCTCAAGGCCCTGCGCGATCCGTCACCAGTGCCCCGAGAAGCCTTAATCTTTTTTTTTTTTTTTTTTGGTAGTGGGGGTGGGTGGGTTGAGACAGTTTCTCTGTATAGCCCTGGCTTTTCTGGAACTCACTTTGTAGACCAGGCTGGCCTCAAACTCAGAAATCCACCTGCCTCTGCCTCCCAAGTGCTGGGATTAAAGGTGTGCGCACACCACTGCCCGCTGCCCAGCTGAGAAGTCTTTATCTCAAATTCCCACTTTCCTCCTGCAGCCTGCACTAGAGCCACCCTGGATCGCTTCCCTGGGCTCTCTTAGCCGCATTGCTCTTCTCCAGGGCACTGGTTCCCCCTTGTCTCAACCTTCGTGAAGACAGGCAGCCCTCCAGCAACAGCCCCTCGTGTTTACACAGGTCATCACAGTCAGCGAACCTTCCTGTGTGGTTCCCTTGGCAGCCAGGCCAAGCACATTTAAGTCTCTTATGGTTTGGATATGAAGTGGGGACCTAGCTGGAGACTACATCACGAGGGGTGGATCGTTGTGACCACAGTGTCCCTCTACCAGGACACCAGACCCTTCGTGGAATCTGAAACAACAGGTGTTTGCTCCAGCTGTCCGACTGAGCCTTGTAAACCAAAGTAAAATCTTAAGTCCTTTAACTTCTTTCTGATGCATATTTTGTCATAGCTACACAAAAGTGACTGATGTAATCTGCTTTCCTCAACAGATGGAAAGGAAGACTCGAGGATTGCTGTTCTACCCCGGGACTTGAACTCAGCAGTGTTGACATCAAAGCCATTGCTTATTGTACCTTCTCAGCTATGGGAGCAGACACAAATGTGAGGGGGTGGGGGCAGCAAGGGTGGAGATAGGCAGAGAGAAGGAGTCAAGAGGAGAGATGGTTACGTGAAAGGGGTGGGACAGGTGCCACAGGTCTCACTAAATTCCAGCCAATGGAACCTGGTCTGCAGCTCAGACATTTGAACAAACCCTTTCACAGGGGTCACCTAAGAGCATCAGAAAACACAGATATTTAAATTATTCATAACAGTAGCAAAATTACAGGTATAAAGTAGCAAGAATAAGAACTTTAGAGTGGAGGGTTGCCACGACAGGAGAAATTGTGTTAAAGGCTCTCAGCATTAGCAAGGCTGAGAACCACTGTCCTGGAAGGTCTGTTGGCAGTTTATCATATGAAGGCCTTCTAGACCTGGAGTGCAGGAGGACAAAGCTAGGGAATCCCCACAGCCATGACCTCGGGGAGACCCGTGCAAGCCAGGAGAACAGTCAGAAACACAGAGGGTCAAAGGACAGTGGGGCATCCGTTCTCTAACCCTTCACATGGTGTCAAGGTAAAGCTCTGAAAGGGACTGCACGTAAGTCTAAGCAGGATCCTTTGGTGGCTTGGGACAGACACCCAGTCCTGTTGATGTGAGCCAAGAGGCATGAGTTAGGTAGGACTTCTGCTTTCAGAGGAAGAAGGTACAGCACATGGAGCACGCACCCTATGGTCTCAGTGCTCAGGAGACCCAGGCAAGAGGATTGTCTTGAGTTTGGGGGGAGCTTTAGCTACATAGTAGCTCTAGGACAGCTTTAGCTACAGTGTAAGACTCTGTCTCAAAATAAACAAACAACAGAGACAAAACATGAAACAAGTACAAGTTAAACAAAGCTTAAGTGAGCAAGGTTTCTTGGCTCACAGAATTAGAAGCTTGGGTTCCACTGGATCTGGAAACTCAGTGTGGCACCCTATCCCACTACTTCTTCTCCCTCTCCTTCTCCCTCCCCCCATCCCCCTCTAACATCACTGATCTACACAGGCTTCTCTGCATTTCTTCACCTGCCATGGGGGAAAGCGGCTTTCCTGCTCACATTGTCCCCAGTTAAAACCCCAAGGGGTTAGCTGGGCATGGTAGCACATGCCTTTAATCCCAGCACTCAGAAAGTAGAGACAGGGGGATGTCTGTGAGTTTGAAGTCAGTCTGGTGCACATAGGGAGTTCCAGGACAGCCAGGACTACATAGGCAGATACAGGTTCAAAAACCAAGCAAACAGAAAGCAACCAAACAAAACCAACCAACAACAAAAGTGGGGGAGGGGGGAGACTGCTCAGAAAGAGTGACCCCCGCCCGTCATCCCTCTGTCAGGAGTAAGTCCAGGGACATAGGTGACCCAAACTCAGCACATGCTGCCCCTTGAGGACCGGGGAGAGAGGTTTAGTATCATAAGTAGCCAAGGAAAGCAGGAGCATCAAGCAAAAGAATGGCTGCCAACTTTCTCCTCTGGGGTGTCCATTGAACAGCAGGAAGAACCCCGTGGGAACTAACTTACATTTTCAGGACCCCAGCCCCGCTGCAGGGAGTAATCACCCACTTCTCAACCAAACCCTGCTCATTCCGCCTTTAAAAAGAGAATGTCATGGAAATCAGGAGAGAGCCACCGTAGTCAGGGTTTAAGGAGCTGTGACCAGAGGCAGGGCCCGCTGGGGCAGCAGGCTTCGCTCACGGGGTCCTCTGTCCATGTCCTTCCCCATATTCTACCTGGAATTCACCTCAGTCCGCTCACAAAGACTTCTCTGCCCACATCCCTCTGTATGAGATGGAGTTTAACCACTCTGCAGAGGCTTGTTTAGGTGGACGGCTACACTTCGTAGCACCCCCTGTCTTGCCTGAGGCTGACACCCAACCTCACATTCTAAAGAAAGGGAAATTTGACTTTCCCAGGTCATCCAAGCCAGTCACATAGATCCAATGAGAGAGAATGGATTTCCTTTTATGTGAACAAATCTCTCTCTCTCTCTCTCTCTCTCTCTCTCTCCCACACACACACACACACACACACACACACACACACACCAATCCATCCAAACCTGGAAAAGGCTACATCTGAACTCATCTGAACTTACTTCCCCAATCTTATTTTTTTAACTTCCCCTCTCTTTCACCCAAATCTGCGCTATTGCTTTTCCAGTGGAGATATCTGTACTCATTCCAGATAAAGGGTGGTACCCAAAGTGATCCCATCCAAGCTCGGCTTCCTGAGCTGGTGAGTTCACTGGGGTTACTTACAGGTGTGTGGGTGAGGGTTATTTACAGGAATCTGAGCAACTCTGGAAACCACATCACCAAAAAGCCCAGCATGGGTGCTGACTCAGGAAAACTGAAACACTGGAGTTCCTTGTGTGACCTGAGGGCAGCTATTCCACCAAAGCTGTCCTTCCACTCCCAACAGAGGGTAACTTTGATATTTGTATAACTAGAAGGGACCCCAAATCTTTACAATTCCCTGGGCTTCCTGAGTCTTGTGAGTGTCTTGGGCCCCAGAGCCTCCTAGGAGGAGGGAGTGTTTCAATCAGGAGGAAATCCCTACAGAACAAAGTTTACTTGGTTCCTTCTAGACATGGTGGAGGCTGGACAGAGCTCCACTCTGTCCCAGGGGTCCCAGGCAAAGGACCCTCACCACCACCACCATCATCACCCCTCAGCTAAACCAATGGTTTTCAGGCATCTCCAATCCACGTCTGAGAGATGGCTCTGCCTTGAGGCAGATAATTCAGAACTCTGCACCAACGTGAATAATACCCTGAAATTCGAAAATGCTAGGCTAAAATCCTTTGAGTTCCAGACCCCATTCCTCCCTTCTCTTCCTCCAGCTGCCTCACAACTCCAACAACCCCGAATTCAGCGCGCGGAACTTGGAGATGCACGCCCCCTGCTGGCCAACAGGGGAGTCGACATGAACCCAGTTTCAGAGTCCCTTGGAATCAGTCTTGACAGCGTCGCCCATTAGACTAGCATAACATCGCCTTAGATTCAAGAGCCCCTTCGCCTGTGTAAGAACTGTGTCCCACACTTTCCCCTACATGCAATGGGGCTTCCTGTTCATGAACGGGACTGTCCATCCAACACTTCCCCGGATTCAAGGATAGACTGGAATTTGGAGAAAGGCGACGGATCACGCAGGGTCCAATGCTGGCATCTGACGGGGGTAGGGGACCTGTTAGTTTGGAGGGGCGCTTACTATTCATTTTCTGCTTTAGGAATTATCGTGTTAGGAGGGGAAAATGTTAGGCTTCCTCCTCTCTCGGTGCCCTTGAACTTCATCCCCGCAACCCCGAATCCGCAGTACCTCACAAGTCCGGCTCCACTCGGCCTGCTCCAAAAAGCAGACTGCACCTGCTCCCCATTTACTTCAGACCTGGATCGGTCGAGGAATCAGAGTTCCCCTAAATGCCAAGCGGGCGGCTTGGACCTGACGGTCCCCCACCCCCGGCGGGCGGGGCGGGCTCACTCGCACTCCCTCCCGGTCCTGCCTGCCTGCCTCTCCCACCCGGGACGCGCCTCCCTCCCGCAGCCCAGTCCCGTGAGCTCCGCGTCTCCGCTGCTGTCTTCTCCCGCCGCCGGGCCAGATCGGATCTGAGTAGGAGCATGGAACCAGGGCAGCCCCGGGAGGCCCGCGAACCCGGACCAGGGGCAGAGACCGCCGCGGCGCCACGCTGGGAGGAATCCAAGACTTTCTATGACAACCTCTCGTCCAAGAAAAAACCCAAATCGGTAAAAGCAGGGCTTGGATTTCGGGGGACATGGGAAGGGCCACTTCCAGGGAGGGGTCTCAAGCCCTCTGGAAAGGGACTCTTGGAACCCCTCCCGAAGGTGACACGGCCCAGAATGTGCCCAGCAGTTGGCTGGGGCTCCAGTTTATTTTGGGAGCTCTGCTATAGTGGCAGTGCCTCCGCACCCCCTCCCCCCAATCCCGGGCTCAGGTTCTACTCCAGAATACCCCTCCCCCATGCTGTCACCAGGGGCCTATCCCCTCCCGCGCTGGCAGCCTAAACGCGCGGACCGCACTTGTTGGCAGAGCTGGTCAGCAACCCCGGAGCAGCACCCTGGGCTCCGTAACTCGACTCTGGGAACCCGGCTGCTCGCTGGGCTCTCAGGTCTCCTCCATCTGTGCAGTCAGCTCAGCTTCTTGACCCAAGCCTCGGGCGTTTGGGCTCTAACTGAAGACCCAGACCCCGGGGAATCAGGTCGCTCTCCCTGCATCTTAAAGGAAGGATAACTTGCTCTAGGTTCAGGGCTTTGCTCCCAGGCTCTGAGCTCCCAACGCCAGGCTTTGCACCTTAGACATTGCTTCTGATCTCAGTGGTGGCATCAACCATTTGTAACTTCACACAGAGGCAAGCATTCCTCTTCTCCTCTATTAGGCAAGTTCATGATACCTTAGCGTTGTTCACACCTCTTCGCCTTAGACCCAGGAACTTGGGCAAGGGATTGAGAATAGAAACTGACCCAGAGGCATTACACAAGGACCTCCAGTCTGACCTGAAAGCATTCCACTGCTTCACTACAATGACGTTTCCCAGGAGGCCACCCCATCCACAGTCACCTCTAGGCCTTGGCTCATCCTGGTGACAGAGATATTAAGCTGTGGTCTGCCTATCTCAGGAGTTTGGAGTGTGACCACGGAGGCTCTAGAGATGGTGGATTCTCAGGTAAAAGATCCTATATGCTGTGGGAGCACTGGGGAGGGGGTGACTGCCACCAGGGAGGCTTTGGGATAATGACTTTTGAGCTGATCTTAAAGCTTCAGTGGGTGGGATCTCCTGGGAGGGTGGGAGGGGCGGAAGAATGAGTGAAAAGCAAAAAGTTGTCTTTGGAGCTCAAGACCTTGTTCGGAATTCATGCTTAAAGAGGAATGCACAAAGTGTTACAAGGACTCAAAAGGCTCCCAGCCCAGGGACCCCTCTGCCTGAGTACCTTGTAAAAGGCCAGGACCTTATTTAGTGGGGCTGAGCCTTTAATGCTGGGTTCTATGGAACCCTGTGTCTCAGGCAGTCTTCAGATCTGTGAATCCTTTCTTCTTAGAAAAATTCTTTAAATATCAGAAAATAAAGCAGCTCTTCCTGTGTTCAAGTATTTGGGGGTGCAAACTGGATTCTCTCAGAACTGTGCAGAAACATAAAAATAAATTGGTTGGATACTGAAGCTTCTTAAGTCTGTGGTAGCACCCTAACTCCTACTTGCAAACGTATTGTCACCCAAACTGCTGCGGTTTTCTTGTTGTTGGTTGGTTTGTTTGTTTGTTTGTTTTTAAGATGTATTTATTTCATGTACGTGATTACACTGTTGCTATCTTCAGACACAACAGAAGAGGGCGTCGGATCCCATTACAGATGGTTGTGAGCCACCACGTGGTTGCTGGGAATTGAACTCAGGACCTCTGGAAGAACAGTCAGTGCTGTTAACTTCTGAGCCATCTCTCCAGTTCCCAAAGTGTTGTTTTATTGATTAGTTTTGTAACAAAGGCACTCATATAGATGTATAGATATAAGAGCTGAATTGTAAAAGAGATTTACAGCAGTTATAGACTTGGCTTTCCCATGTTGGGGGGTTCTGCTAAGACTTCATTTGCTTAAATGGTCAACCTACCTTTAAAAATCATAACGGAACTGTTGCAGGATCTTTTTTTTATTATTATTATTCTTTATCAGGGATTAATTTGGTTCCACTTTCATTTTATGACGATCACACTGGGCTGTTTATTGGGTGGATGGAAAAGGGCGGGTCTGGCAGCAGTCTTGCTAATGAGATAGCAAAGCTGGACTAATAATGTCTGGTCCCGGGGATGGGGAGGAGAGACTGCTGGAAAACAGGAGAGAACCTTCAGTGTTCAAAAATCCACTTCCTCCCTGAGCATCAGAGAACCAAGCCATGATCAGTCATGTCCCTCCATTGGCCTTGAACCATGGTCTGATTAGGTGAAGTTCCCAGCTCCTGTCTTTCCTGCCATAGCCCCTCTTCCCATGGGCTATTTTGGGGGTTGTAAGCCTCATGGGTCCCATTGAGGCCTGGCCTGGCCTCATTTTCATTCCCAAGAGCTTGAGTAAAATATTTAACCTAGTGAAGACCGTCAGAGACCCTCACCTCTTGGGGTCAGAGGCCTTCACCCAGAGCTATCCTGTCCTCATTCCTCCCATCCCTCCTGTGTCCTTCCAGAAATAACAGCTTCGTTGGCTACATTCCTATCTCGAGTGCAATAGACAGATTGTTGGTCTAAGTGGGAGCTCCACAGGCAGGCCAGTGGGGCTGAGCTGCTCTCTGTTCACTCTTCCACCCTCATCCCCAAGCCATAGCGAATCAGCCTAAATCCCAGAGCTCTGGCATAACCATGGCTCCCTGCAGGTCAGAACTCCCAAGCTGAGACCCTGGTTGCTCTGACCCAGTCCCTGGCCTGGAATGGACTTTTTGATCTGGGTGCACACATAGCTTAGATGCTAAGAAACCTGGACAGGCACAAGAGAGTTAGTCTACAAGGGCTCAGCTTCTCCGGGCTCTGGACAGATCCGGTTACCTGTTTTTTCAGACTCACTTGGAGGCTGGACAACCTACCCCTCCCTGTAGGTTCCTGAGGCCCACCTCAATTATGTTGTAGCAGAATGACTTGGACAGGAGACAGGATCCTGTCCTGGAGACCGTCATTTTTCAAGGGAAGAGTATCCCACCATAAAATCTCAGCAATATTAGGATACAGTGCTTCTTGTCATTTTTTAAAAGGATTTATTTATTTATTATATGTAAGTACACAGTAGGTGTCTTCAGACACCCCAGAAGAGGGCATCAGATCTCATTACGGATGATTGTGAGCCACCATGTGGTTGCTGGGATTTGAACTCAGGACCTTTGGAAGAGCAGTCAGTGCTCTTAACTGCTGAGTCATCTCTCCAGCCCTTAGCTTGTTGTCATTTCTTCCAAACATGGAAAAGGAGGCTGGGATGTGTTTAGGCAAGTTGTTAAAGTAAAAGATGGAGGCTTCTGGGAGAATCACATCAAGGAAGCTTTACATAGGCAGAGGCCAAACTAGAGGCTTGAGGTCTCACCTTGACTTTTTGTGTGAACAATAAATACCCTGACCCTCTCTAACCCTCCTTGTTCATCTGTGAGAGGAAAGTAGACACTCCAGAGGCCAAGGCAATCAAGACACTTTTCTTGCAATGGCCAGGAGTAGGATCTGAGAGTCTGATTAACTCACCCAAAGGAAACTCAAGACCAGTCAGGGCTGTGGGACTGAAAGAGAAGAAGAGTAAGTGAAGAACAAGGCTTTGATTGGCTGCATGGTCTGGAGCCAGATTCAGAGCCTGCCTTAAGTGGATGGAGGAAAATGGGTTCTCTGTCTCTGCAGAAATGACAGTTCTGTCCCTAAGGTGCCCAAGTGCTGATGAGGTTGTGAAATGCCCAGCCAAGAACACACTGGCGGGGGCTGGAGAGATGGCTCAGAGGTTAAGAGCACTGACTGCTCTTCCAGAGGACCTGAATTTAAATCCCAGCAACCACATGGTGGCTCACGACCATCAGAACAGCTACAGTGTACTCATATACATAAACACACACACACACACACACACACACACACACACACGGGTGGTCAGAAACTGGCTAAAGCATTGGGCTGAGCTTCGGAAGAGGGATACCATCTTCCACTGGCCCCACTGGCCACCTGCACCATCTTGGTTAAAGTTAAATGCCAAACATAAGCTGTGGCCAGCTACATAGCTTTGTGGAAATTTTTGTTTTTTTCCATTCCTATTCTGAGAAGCTCTGAGGCTTCACTGGCCATTATCTACAGGAAACTGCTTCAATTCATTAAAATTAAATCAATTTAGAGACCAGGAGATGGCTCTGTCAGTAAAGCGCCAGGCATACAAGCACAAGGTGGCTCTCCAGCAGCTGTACGAAAGCCATGTATGACCGTCTGGACGATCGAACTTAGTGAGAGACCCTGCTTCAAAAAAAAAATACAGTGGAGAGTAATCGAAGACACCTGACATCCACTTCTGGGCTCCACACACAAACATGCACTCACACACACACATACACCCATTCTTTTTTTTTTTTTTTTAAGTGAGTGAAATTAGAACTCAAATCTTCATCATCACCAGTCACATCTGAAGTCACTACACAACCACAGAGCACAGTTTGTAGAGCATTTCCATAAAGTCCTGTCTTGTAGAGCTGCCCAGGTCACAGAGAGGTGCTGTCACTATGTTCCCTGAACATTCATACTCTGATTTTTCCCAGAGATTAGGAAGGGTCCAGCGGCTGTTCTCAGTGGCATGCTCCTCTCCCCGACTTCTAAGGATACCAGGAATAATCTGCATGGATGAGCCAGAAGCTCTTTGAGGACAGAAACCTATCTTGCTTCCTAACACTCCCAGCTTAGCATCACTCAATGCTGCTAATCAACTGGCGCCTAGCAGTGGGCCTAATACATCATCCACAAGATTATCATAAACAAGCAGAATGTTACGACCACTTAAAGGTCTTGGCTTCCATTTGAGACCCTCTCTTCTCACCTGTAAACTAGGGACCATGATGCTAGGACTTTCTCATTCACAGAGAAGTGGTGTCCATGAGTTTCCTGCACACCCATATTCTGATAATCCCCAGAAATCAATCAGGGTCCAGCTGCTGTCCATGGTGGCACGCTGTCCTTGGTGGCACGCTGTCCTTGGTGGCAGGCTCCTCATCCTATCCTTTGTGTTGGTCTGTTCGAGTTATTATATCAAAGTATCACATACTGGGTGATTTATACTGTAAAAAATACAGATGTCTTTCTTGCAGTTGGGGAGGTTGGGTGTCCAAAATTAAGGTTCCAAAAGAGTGGGTCCTCTTCCTCACTTAAAGGTGGCAGTTTCTCACTGTATCTTCGCATGGCAGGAAGTCGAGGCAAACTCTGGTATTTTTTTTTCTAAACCCTAACCACTCTCAAAGGCCATACCCTTAAATGCTATCTCATTCAGGATCAGAATTCAACATAAGATTTTTTTTGGGGGGGGATACATTCAGATATAGTAGCTGAGAAGCATTGCTAAGACCCTCTTGGGAGGGGCCCCTTTGAAATCCAGGCCCCTACCTGTCCCTCTGGGCTCATCTATATTCTCCTCTGCCCTGGCCTCTGTTCACTTTTCTGACGACTTCTGGTTTGTGTTCACCAATCCTTGTGGCCTCTTCCTTCAAGGTCTTCCTCAAAGGCCTCCTCTTCCTTAATGCCTTCTCTTGAAGGCCAGTCACTGGGCTCTTGCCTCCACTTTGTCACTGATGCCTATGCCTTAGTTCCGTTTGCTTGTCTTCTCCCCCATCCTCTGATGAGCTCCGAGGACAGGCGTCGTATCTTCCGACCAGAACCCTTCCTCAGCAGAGCTGGGCGAGGGCAAACTCCATAGAGGAACTAACTGAAGCGGCATCCCAGAGCAAGAGCATGAGATAACTCTACGGAGGGCATAGGATGTTTCCTGTACACCGTAAGCAAAGGGAGCGTCACACTCCAGAGTCAAGGGACAAGGGTGGTGGGCAAAAACTTTGGTGAGCAAAGCGAGTTGCGCCAAGCTGGGGAAGAGGAAGCTAGGGTAGCGAGGAAGGAGAGGTCTGTTGCAAGGACTTCTTGCTCTGTAGGAAAGGCTGTCTGCTTGACTCTGCCCCACTGAAGAGACGAGCTGTGATCATGTCTGCACTTTAGACGGAACCCTCTGAGGGGTGATAGGGCACTGGACTGTGGAAGAGAAGAGAGAAGTGGGCAGATTCCAAGCATGGGTGGCTTAGACCGCGAGTCGGTGAAGAAGCGAATGGGGAGGCAGCGGGGGAGTGAAGGTTTACCTCCTGGCTTCGCTTGTCTGATCACGAGGTGGTGATCTGGACGTGCAGGTGTGGAACTGGACAAAGGTAAGGAAAGGGGGAAGAGGCTGGCTTTGGGGGTGAAGATGAGGGATTCTGCCCCAGGCACTGTAAGTTGGAGTGTAAGATGGAGTGACTGGAGCAGTTAGATATGCGTGTCTGCAGCTCAGGAAACAGATCCAGGTTGGAAATATTTTTTTTCCTTATATAATTACTGTGTTTCTGGGCACTAATTTCTTCCTGAGGGCATGCAGCTCTTCTCTCATAATGGAAACCATTTAGGAGTCATCTCAGTGTGGCCATACTTTGGCTACATACATTGTACTCATTTCTCTCTGATATCCAGATGGCCAACATTATCACGAGCTCCCCGAGGGCATGCCCCTCCCTCCCATCATACTCCTACACAGGGAGCCAGTCTCCAGCAGGGTCCAGCCCGGAGTCTGCCTCTGCCCGAGCAGAGCCTCGGCCTTCCCCACATCCCAGGGTCCAGGAGGAGCTTCCATGGGTGCACCTGGCTCAGGATGAGTCTGGGTGACAGCCTGTTTTACTGTCCCTCCCTCCTACAGCCGAAGCCTCAGAATGCGGTCACCATCGCAGTGTCCTCCAGAGCCCTGTTCCGAATGGATGAGGAACAGAGGATCTACACGGAGCAGGGTGTAGAGGAGTATGTGCGATACCAGCTGGAGCATGAGAATGAGCCCTTCAGCCCCGGGCCTGCCTTCCCCTTTGTGAAGGTGAGGGGGTAGTTCCTGAAACCACCCACACAATGCCTTTGTCAGAAGCTCTGCCTGGCAGGGGCAATCCTATGACTAGAGGACTGAGCCTTTGGGGGAAGCAGCCACCCTCCTTGGGACTGATAGAATCCCAGGATGGGTAACCAGTTTGAGGAGCTATCCCTCTCCACCCATCTTTAACAGAGTGCCACCAAGTAGTGAACAACCCACTCGATGGTGGGAAATGTCATTAGCAGGCGGTGGAGTGTATAGATCTCTAGCCTCCCCCTCCTTCCTCACTGTACCCTTGGCCACCGATTCCACTCATCAATCCGAACCGGAGTTTGCTGTCTCCCTTCCAGGCCCTGGAGGCTGTGAACAAGCGACTTCGGGAGTTGTACCCCGACAGCGAAGATATCTTTGACATTGTCCTCATGACCAACAACCATGCTCAGGTGGGAGTTCGTCTCATCAACAGTATCAACCATTATGGTAAGCATGGGGCAGGTGAGCTGGGGACACCCTACCACACATATTCCCAAGAGGAAGCCACACTGCTACAGGGTCAGACTGGGTCGGGCTATCCTGACTGCCATCCTGACCCCAGCAGTGTGCTGCTAACCGGGCACTGTATTCCACTGTGTTGTATTTTTAACCCCGGTCTTTTAAAACTAACAAGGCTGGGGCTGTAGTCCAACTGATGGAGTGCTTGCCTGGCAGGCAGAAAGCCCTGGGTTCAGTCTCCAACACTGCATAAAAACTAGCTATGTTAGTCTAGTAGTACATGCATGTAATACCTTCACTCAGGAGATGAGGCAGGAATTCAAAGTCTTTCTATGTGACATAGTGAGTTCAAGGCCAGCCTGAGATAAATGGGATGTGGCTTAATTGGTAGAGTGCTTGCCTGGCATGTATGAAGCCCTGGGTTGGTTCCTCGGCACCGAATTAAAAAACAAATAGCAAAAAGGCATGGTGGTATAAAACCTGTAATCCCAGAACTGTGGAGTCAGTGTGGTGGAGGCAGAGGACTCGGTACTCTAAGCACAGGTTCAGATGCATGCAATCCTATCTCAAAATACATACAGATGTACATGCATGCATGCATGCATGCATACACACACACACATACATACATACATACAGACAGACATATAGACATACACACATACATACAAGACTGTAATGCTGTGTGTCATGACACACAGTTTTAATCCAAGCCCTCCAGAGGCAGAAGTAGGTGGACATCTGAGTTCAAGGCCAGCTTGCCTTATAAAGTGAGTGCTGGGACAGCCAAGAGCTACACAAAGAGAAACCTTGTCTAGAAAAACAAACACCAACAAAAACCTGTAAAAATAAAACAAACTAGTCTGATTTGAAATGCTGCCAGTGTTGGGGGATGCCGTCCCTGGACAATTTCCGGCCACCCATGGTTGATCAACATATCCGGCTCATAAAATTCCTAAACATGCAATAACTGACTCTTAAAAACCGGCACAAGCCAGCTGCAGCCCTCCCTCACTGGACAGGCTCCACTCCCTGTATAACTGGGAAAGGTGTTTACTGACTCTGTGCCTCAGTTTCTCTACCTGTAGGAGACTAACAAGCTTCACAAGGCTAACAAGAGACTCAGGGGCAGTTCAGAATAAAAGGGTGCTTCTCTTTTTAGTCCAGTTATGAATAAAAGTACTGAATCCCTCAGAGCAAGCTTCCAGCGAAGGGAATACATTCCTGTTTCCAGGACGACTTAGAACCACAGAGCAGAAAGGAAAATTGGACCTGGAAAGGCCAGAATCCAGGACTTGGTGATCTCTCTTGGGCTTGTTTTCCCTGGACCTCGTGGGCTCTTGTTCTTTAAAAAGCTTCATCCTTTGCTGTCGTCTGTAACTGAAGTTCCCGGAAATCCGAATAGTTCCAGGCTCTCTTCTGGCTTCCACAGGGACCAGGCATGCACACGGTGCAGAAAGACACGTGCAGGGAAAACTCCCAAACACAGAATGTTTTTTAAAGAGGGGAAACCATGGACTGGAGAGATGGCTCAGCACTGGCTGCTCTTTCAGATGATCCGTGTCCACCCGGGTACACTTCCCAGGACCCCACTGTCAGCTCACAACTGTGTGTAACTCCAGTTCCAGGGAATCTGACACCTTCACAAAGACATACATGCATGCAAAACACCAACACACATAAAGTAAAAGTAATGAAGTCATTTTTTAAAAACTAGGAGAAACCACCAACACCAATCCAGCCATATTTACAAGATCTCACTTCAAGCAGCCAACAACCCAGTTACTCATGTATTTTATTTTAATTTTCTTAATTTCCATGTAGGACCTTACTGTGTAGATCCTGAGGCCAGGCTAGCCTCAGACTTGAGAGCCACTCGCCATAGCCTTCACAGTGTTGGGCTTTCAGACACTGCAGACATGCGCAACCCCTGGCTCCTGCCTCCTCCTCCGTGCTGGGATTAAAAGCATGTGCCAATATACTTGGCTTCACTACCATTGTAAAAACCAAAAATCTAACTTGTGAGCGTGTGTGTGTGTGTGTGTGTGTGTGTGTGTGTGTGTGTGTGTGTCATCCAAGCCACCATTGTATGGGCCCTTTGAAGGTCAGGAAAGCATCAGATCCCTTGGAGCTCGAGATACAGATAGTTATGGGTTGTTATGTGGGTGCTGAGAACTGAATGTGGGTCCTTGGGAAGAGCAGTCAGTGCTTTTAACCACTGAGCTACCTCTCCAGCTCCTGTTCATTACTTTAAACACGTATTTCTTTATTTTGAGTTCTGGGAATGAAACCAGGGTCTCCGTAGTCTCTGTGTATATGTTCAACCACTGAACTACACCATTCCTTAGTCTCCAGTTGGCACTTTATAACACTGATTTCAAATCGCTGAATGTGAGGGTGATGTTAACAATATTTAGCCAGGCGTGGTGGCACACGCCTTTAATCCCAGCAATCGGGAGGCAGAGGCAAGCGGATTTCTGAGTTCGAGGCCAGCCTGGTCTACAAAGAGAGTTCCAGGACAGCCAGGCCTATACAGAGAAACCCTGTCTCGAAAAACCAAAAACAAACAAACAAAATTTAACCACCTGGGAGATAGGTGCTGACCAATGAGAAGAGGCAGGGCGCCATGCTTGGCTGGGGCCTGGAGCACCACTGTGGGGTCAGATATTAATCCTTTCTGGTGTCAGCTGTGAGGAGAACAGCAGTCCTGCTTGAGGGACTTACGTAGTGATGGTAAATGAATGGCCTGAGGATAGAAGCCATTTGTCAGCCAGCAACTATTACATAGTTTTTGCAGATTTGGGAGAAAGCTACCCGGGTTGGACTCTGATGGACTCCGCTGGGTCCAGAGTCTGTCCCTGTCCAATCAGCTATGAGCAGGAAGATAGGGTCTCCAGTCCATCTTTTGAGGTTGTCTGATTCCCTGACTAGGTGGAGGTGCTATGAGCCAGGCGTTTTTCTCCCACTACGTGATCATCTTATTCCCTTGAAGGATGGAGAGGCATAGATGCGGGATGCTAGGCTCAAACAGAGAGTCACTCTGCTGCCTCACCAGTCAGTTCAAGCACAGAGAGACCATTATGGGGCATGAAGTTTGACCCTAGCCTCATCGGGGACTCTCTACCTCCACAGACCTGTTCATTGAGCGATTCTGCATGACAGGTGGCAATAGCCCCATCTGCTACCTCAAGGCCTACCACACCAACCTCTACTTATCAGCCGATGCAGACAAAGTGCGGGAAGCCATCGATGAGGGTAAGTCAGAATGAGCGGGAAGAACATGGGACCACCTCTCCACACATAAAGGGGTCCCACTGGTGAGAAGCCTGCTGCCGGAGCTCTGAACAGGCACTGGGGTTGCCAAGGTAACTGCAAGGGAAAATATGTGCGCACGTTCCTAGGATCTGTCTTATAAAGTGAAACAAAACCCTACCTAATCCTCTTGCCCTTCTCCTGCCTTGCAGTGTGCATTCATCAGCATCACCTAGCCTCTGTTTCCATGGGAACTTCCCTTCCAGCCCAGAAAACTACCACTTTCTAAGATCCCTCTGGGCTGGTGGGAGCTCGGGTTCCTGGGTGGCCAGGAAGCTTTTACCCATCACTGGGCCAATAAGACAGAGGTAGCCCAGCCTGAGAGGTAAACTTTCAAAAACGGTCATCTCCCAGAGCGGGGCTGGCCAGTGCTAAGATGAGATTAGGGGACTCTGTTACAAGTACTGATAATGAGAAGTGCATTCCGTATGCCCCGTTCAAGGGGCAGTTTGGGTTGACAGCCATAGTCCCAGTCCTCCCAAAAGGAGCCACAGAGAAGAAAGAACTGGCTGTCCATTTGTCTGGATGTGTTCTCAGGCTGAATGCTCAGGGTTCCTGTCAATCGCCTTCCATGTTGCCCCTTTGTCTGTGAGGCTTTGTTTATCCAAGACCCAGAGGGCATCTCCCTTGACACATCACACCCTCTGGCTGAGATCTGGGGACTAGCTAACATATAGGTGCGCCTCTGCCCATCTGGAACGTGACCTTTGGTCTAGGGACAGGAGAGTGGTTAGGTGGATGTCCTGCTCAGAGTAGTGGGGCTCGGGTCATCTTGGCATTGGGTTGATGGAGCTGGGAAGGTATGTAGTCTGATACTCAGGACCTGGTCCTACCCTGGGCATCCTTAGGCCAGTGAACCTGCTGTGAGACCTGTACCGCTAGCTCTTCCTAAAGCTCTGTAGAAGTCTTCATCTGTGACCTTAGATTCCTACCGAGGAGCCGGATAGAAGTGGCTTTGAGAGAGATGAAGGCTATTGAAGAGATTCAGCTGACGGTAGCCTGGACCCTTGCTCCCTGGTGGGCATCCTTGCATGCTAGAGGAGCAGCGATTAAAGAAACTATATATTCATTACCACATGTAGCTTATGTAGCCTCCCAGGACCAAGCAAATATCTCACAGCCTGAACCACAGTGGCTTCAATGTACCTGTGTCCACCCCTCCTGCAGTCTGAGAGCTCATCCTCAGACAGACCTGAAAGAACCTTAATTTGACCTCAGTATGGAGGAGGTGTGTAACTTGGAATCAATTGTGACATAGTGACCACACCTCCAGGCTGGCTTCCCTATCTGTTCTCCAAACAAAACAGTGGCATGGGAGTCCTGTGCTTCCAACCAAGACTGGTGTTTAGATGTCCACACCAGCATGGTCTTCCGTGTTATTCAAATACCCTCATGTTAGCTGATAAACAGCTCCTTGGTGTTCATCCCAAGGACACCTCTAGAGCTCTCCACACAGATGATATCAATGAAGTCGCCTTCCGACACTGACAGGGACCCTCACAGTGCTGCCTCAGAGCTATCGCCGATGCCTATTGCAGCCAGTATATCCATGCACTACCAATTTTAAAATGCTTTCAGTGAGTCTTTGATAGGCTTGCTGTTGGTCCTGGTGGGACAAGGATCACATGGGATACCTTCTGTGCCAAGGCTTAGACTATGTTCGCCTCTCTCTGCCCAGGGATTGCAGCTGCCACCATCTTCAGCCCCAGCAGAGATGTGGTTGTGTCCCAGAGTCAGCTCCGCGTGGCCTTCGATGGGGATGCGGTTCTCTTCTCCGATGAGTCAGAGCGCATCGTCAAGGCCCATGGGCTGGATAGATTCTTTGAGCATGAGAAGGCCCATGAGAACAAACCTTTGGCACAGGTGCTACACATACCCAGAACCCCTGAGTAATTCCTCATTCCCTGGAACCTGAACTGGCCTGAATCCAGGGCCAAACCCAGGCTAAGTCCACACACCCACCAGGTCCTCTTACTAAGAGCCAAGCCTTCTCTTTCCTTGGTTTTTCAAGTCAGGGTTTCTCTGTGTGGCCCTCGCTGTCCTGGAACTCGGAGATCCACCTCCCTCTGCCTCCTGAGTTCTAAACCTCATCTCTCTCACTTGGCTCCTTTCATTGAGACCCCACCCCTTCACTAAGCCCCACCTCCTCAGTCAAGTGCCTTTCTCCACCTCTTGGGGTCTCCAGCATCTCGCCAAGCACGGCCCTGCAACCTTCCCTATCTCCCCGCTGTATTCCTCCAAACCCCTGTCTAAGGTCTCCATCACCTCTCAGAAGGTCCCACACCCCATTCTGAGACTTGAACCCTCTCAAAAGTTTCCACTCCTCCTCAAAAATCTGACACACACACACACACACACACACACACACACACACACACACAGGCACGCACGCACTTGCACACGCCTACCTTTTAACCCACTGTCCTTTCCCTGTGACCTTCAGCTCCTCTCTTGGGATACCCTTCTGAGTAAGGCCCCACCCTGCCAAAAGCTCCTGTTTCCTTCACTGGGAGACAAGAACTCCCTATTGCACTCTCATAGGGGCTCAGGGTCACCTCTTGTCATGCCCCATGTGGCTCAGGGAACCTCACTGGCTCTTCTACTTCTCAATGGCTCTCTGAGAACAGAATGTGTCTTGGAGCTTGATAGAAATTCCCTGTGCGTGGAGCTATGGGATTCCCCTCTGCTGGGAACTCCAATTTGAGCTTTTATAGAAATCTAGGTGCCAGGAGCAGAACACTTTCCCACTAAGTGGTTAACAGAGACCCAGAAGAGCACAGCTTACTCCAGGTTACCTGTCTAGGAAAATCCCCACCACTAGCAGCCTACTTCCCTGGCTTCCAATTGCTTTGAGAATGAGCTACATTCAGCACCATCCAGTCCTTTCTTCACATATCCTCAGTAATTTCATGGTTGTGGGCACTCTCCCTGACCCCAGATCCCAATACCCTGAGCCACATATGTGTCTGTCCACAGGCAGGCTCAAATTCAGTGGTTATACACTGGCCCATCTGGTCCAGATGTTCACAGATAATAGAGTCTGTTCTGCTTGGCAGGTGCCCGGGCCATCATTATAAGCACATTCTAATTCCTTCTTTGCTGATGAGCACAGAAGACCACACTTACAGAGCTGTAGGACAAATTGCAGCTGGAGACATGAATGGATATCCATAGCAACAGTTGCCCGGGTTATGGTTGTTCTCACACAGCCCTAATCACATTAAGACAGATCCCAGCCTAAGGTACCTACAGCCCTGTATGCACACAGGAGCTAGAACAAGCAGACCAAAATTACCAAAGGATTTAGGGGTTTCCTACCCCAACAGCCAATCACAGAGGCTTTAGGATGAAGGGGGAAATGTTTAGGAGAGATGAATTAATCAGCATCACCCTCCTTTTTTCCACAGGGCCCCCTAAAGGGCTTCCTGGAAGCACTGGGTAGACTGCAAAAGAAATTCTACTCCAAGGGCCTTCGTCTGGAGTGCCCGATTCGCACTTATTTGGTGACGGCGCGCAGTGCAGCCAGTTCCGGAGCCCGGGCCCTCAAGACCCTGCGCAGCTGGGGCCTGGAGACGGATGAGGCCTTATTCCTAGCTGGAGCACCCAAGGGTCCCCTTCTTGAGAAGATCCGTCCACACATCTTCTTTGATGACCAGATGTTCCATGTGGCTGGAGCTCAGGAGATGGGCACGGTGGCCGCCCATGTGCCTTATGGTGTGGCTCAGAATCCCCGGAGGGCTGCCGCTGCGAAGCAATCATTAGGTGCACAGTAATGAGCCACCTTGCTCCAGGCCCCCCCGTCACACTTCTGAACTTCATCTGGTGAACTTTTCTGGCTCCTCTCTGTCCACTCTCCTGCATGCCGCCGACATCCCTCCGTGCCAGGTACTCTTAGAAAGTTATGAAAACAGAACCAACAGTCTCAAAATCCCTTCCGGGCAAACACTGCCGTGACCCTGACTAAAAAGCAGGGTTCTGCAGGGTAGCCTGGCTGTCAGGGAGAAACTGGTGGGAGAAAGAGTGATGTGGTCAGAGAAGCCAGGATGCCAAAGGGCTTGGGATGAAACATGTCTCATGTAGTGCAAGGAACATTGTGTGAACGTGGGTAGATTTAACATCTAAAGCCGACCTAGCATGAACTGCATGCCTTAAGTCCCGTTTCCTAAGCCTCATTTACTTCCACCTTTTAGGTGATTTTCAATTTGTTCTTTAGCCAAAGAAGCTTGATTTTTATAAGATTATGCACTAAATTAATCACTGTGGTGGGGCTGCTGGTATCTATGGCACCTGTGTAAATTATAAAAGTAAGGCTTGATTCCAGCCCTCTGCCCCTCAACCCTGAGGCCCATCAAATGGGAACTATGCACAGCGATGCCAAGAAGTTCTGTATATACTTTCCCATGGTTAGAAACCACTGCACAAGATGACCTTTTGCTTGCTGTGATTTGCTAACCTGAGCCATGGAGAGCTGCTACATGGAAGGTTCCTCTGAAGAAGTGAAGGGAGGAATGTGGCCCTCATGCAAATCCTCCTGTAGCCAGCAGGGGGCACTGCAGGCTCTCCCTGGAGAAGGCTTTGGAGACTTACCAACTCTGGGTTTCCCCTGCCTTCAGTTTTTAGGCCAAGTTCAGTGAGTCCTGTCTGCCAATCTCCTCACCTCGGTCCTGAGTCTGCCAGTCACTTCCACCTGCCATGCTATAAGGGCGTTCTAGCCCCAAATTTGGAGAAAGCATAGGCTCTAGAGCAAGTCGTGGTCCAGGCTGAACCTGAGGTATAGGTGCTACAGATGTGGGAAGTGTCAGGTCTGTTCTGAAACCAACGATGCTAAGGAAGTGATAGCTTAGAGAGGAATGAGCTGAATGTGCACCAGCATGATTCTGCTGTGGATAGTGAGTAGAAGCCAGTTAGAGTTACCCTGGAAGTATACGCTGTCATGGGGCACTGTGCAAAGGATTCTGGGATGAGCTGACCTCCCTGGGAGGTACCAGCGATTACTCCATCTTTGCATGAATCTCTACAGCCCTTTCTTCTCCACATGATGAGTGATGATCCACCTCCTCCTTTGCTAAGCAGCCCTGGAACTCAGAGGAAGGGTGGAAGAGTGGCTGGTTGGTCCCCTATGAAGACAAGAAGGGGAATGGTGTGCACTGATTGCCTGGCTCCCACAGGGATTTCAGCAATGAGGGAATCCAGAAGCACCATCAGAGGGCCAGGAGCTGCAGAGGGCCCGAGAAGAGGAGCCTGGGGGCAGGGTGAAGGGCAGCCGGGGACTCTAACCTCTGTCCTTCTAGGCATTTGAATCAGGATCTGAATGAATACGTGGTCTGGGCAGGGTGTCCCAGGGTGACAGCTGCAGGAAGGAGGAAGAAGATGCAGGGACTCCCAGAAATAAGCACCAACTTGGGCCAGAAGAGAAACCCTGGGCCAGGCTTGCACTACTGTGCCTGTGGCATGCAGATGCTATTCCTGGAAGGAACATGAGGTTGGCACCCACCACAGGTGCTTTATGGGGACACTGGCATTGCAGCCAGGAGGGCATGAGGTGAAGGTGTCTTTACACAGGGCCATTTCCATCATTATAACCAGGACCCTTCAGGACGTCAGAAGAGGCCTGGGGGTAGAACAAAGTCTGTGAGGGGATTCCTGCACTATTGGTACCCCACGCCCAGCCAGAGATGCTGTGTGCCCCAAGAAGAGCTGCAAGGAAAGGAAACAGGGAAGAGAGAGGAAGCTCGGCCTCAGGACACTTTCCATCTTTACTGGGTCACACAACAGCCCTTGAAGGATCTCAGCAGAGGCTCACAGTGGTCACAAGAAGCTTGTAAGGATGTGTAGAGCAGGGGCCCACAGATTGTCCTTAAGTTGTCCAGTCAGAAAAGATCTGTGTTCCGTGAAGACAGCACCAGATGTTGCTGAATTTGGGATCTGGGATGCATGATGTCTAGTGCCCGCAGCCTGGTCATGAAGGCTGCAAACGCTCCCAGGTTTCCCAGGAAACAGGGATGGTGCCATGCCAGAGCAAGAAGATAAGGTGCAGGAAAGGGCTGTGGCTTTCACTGGAGCCACCATTAATAGATACGGACAGCCCTTGACAGTGCAGAACGGTCCAAATTCTATTACTGAAACCACAGATGAGCATCTCAGTCTTGGACAAAAGCTTTTGAGGCTGGAGCAGTGGGCCAGACGTCCTGGGGGCAGGCTCTAGCTGCAGCCAGACAGTCTTCCTGGTGGCCTCCAGAGCTGAAGAGGAGCCTGGCAGCATGAAGCTTCATTTATTGATTGTGTTACCAGGAGATTTAAAAACCAACGGAGCAACAAAAGCCCCAGGAGAAGCCTCAGACTGCAGCACTGGGGTAGAGGAGCCACCACTCCCAGAACACTGGACCCCTTTAGCTGGAAGTACCACATCCCTAGCTAGGTCTGGCAGGAGACTCCTCCTAGAAAGTGCTTGCCAACAGAATTCCAGGCCCGGTGGAACTACCACTCAGCAGAACAGTAGCTCTGTTTGTTATTAAGCATGGAGACTGCTAAAACTGCCATAGAACTCCCTGCAGGGGAGGGAGATATAGCTGGACATCTGGCTCCATTGGTAGCATGCTTGCCTACTGAACACAAAACACTGGATTCAACTCACAGCAATGCATGCACTAAATATGATGGTGCACACCTATGCTTCCAACACCCGAGAGATGAAGGCGGGGGGAATCAGAAGGTCAAGGTCGGCTGCGCAGCCAGTCCACAGCCAGTCTGGGTTACATGAGACCCCATCACAAAAAGAAGGAAGCAAACTTTCCCCTACATGATGGCCCAACTGCATTCATGGGAATGGAGCAGAATGTGTTTGAAAGAAAATAGAAGCTAGCAAGATGTTCAAATCCAAAATGGGCTTGATGTTACACCTCCATTCAATTAGTGTGTATCCATGCAGTCAAAGCAATGATTAGAATGTCAAATGTAGTAAATAGCTCTGCTCCAAGTCCCTGGGTATCCTTTGATAATGTCAGCTGCCCACTCTCCTCCCCTGGAAATGCATCTTATGGTAATCCAGCCTGCCTGCGGATATACCAGTACAGTGGCCCCTGTCTACTCCCTTGAGGTATCTGGACCATACAGATTCATGGAACTACCATAACTTGCTCAATGTTACCTAGCTAGCAGATGTCAGTGCTGGGACACCCTCACAATGGAATGTACCAGAATCCACCACAAACATGGCAAGCTGTCCTACCTACTGTCATGGTTGAAGTCACTATCCCATCATGATAGTCCCCCTTACAAAGCCCAGGCGTGGCCTCAGATTCTGCAGGCAGCATTTCAGGAGCCTGTCCCAGCTAGAGGTGGCATGAAAGTTGGAACCTGATTTACTAACTGCCCTTGAAGATCATCGCTTTCCAGCAGGCAGGCATGATCTTTGATGGCCCTTCACTGATGCTGTGGTATGGCTCCAAGGAGGCCTGTCTCCAGTAGAATATGAAGAGGAGGAGGAGGAGGATGAAGGTGAGGATGAGGATGAGGAGGACGAGGATGAGGATGAGGAGGACCATTGGCCCTATGCCTGGCAACTTCGCTGGAAAGGGTACCTGAGACAGGTACCCTGAGACAAAATGTTCTGGGTTCTACCCTTATGGCAAGGTGCAGAAACGTCTTTGGCCAGTAGGTGGCACTGCAGGCTGGCACGCAGCTGTGCCTGTAGTGCCTGGCTTACCTTTCTCTCCTTGTATGCTACCGACTGTTGTGCTGGACTCCAGCGGCCAGAAAGGACTTCAGGTGCTCTGACAATGTTCGCGAAGCATCTCTGTATGATGAGCTGATGGCTCTCACCGAAAACCACTGTGAGGGTGTGTGTGGAGAAACACCTATGAATGTGTGCCTCTGTACGGACTGAGTATGTGTTTGTGGGTGTAATGGCTCGTGTTTCTCTGCCGATGACCCTGTGTGCAAGTGTGTCTGTGTCTCAGTGTATCACGCACGCACACTTGCAAGCTTGGAGTGTGTACGGACAATTCTGTTATGTGAGGATCCTGGGCCCCACGTGCTGATGACCAGCATCGCTCCTGGGGACTCTCATCATCTCTTGGGCATTGCATGTGCATCACCTGAGTGACCCCCGAGGCCAGGTCTCAGTCTTCCTCTCTAGCTTTCTGCTTCTGTTCCACTTCTGTTGCCTCTGACCTCTCTGCCTCCTACCCCTGCGGTTCTGCAGCTTTGGGGAGGAAGTGGCAGAATCTGCCACCACCTGACTCAATCTCCATGCATCTCATCTCTCCTCCCTACAGTGCCAGGGTTAATATGGTCCCATTAGGAGCTACCTTGTGACCACCAATAGGAAAGCTGACTTCCTTCTGGGCTTCCTGCTCTTGCCAGACATGCTTCACCTATGACCTTGACTGGGAAGTATCTCCCTGATGCCCCTGCCTTACCTCACCCCCCACTCAAGAGGGTTCAGAGATTGAATGAATCATGTTTGCAAAATAAGAGCTTCTCTAAGACAAACCAAAACTCTGCAGAGCGGAGTCTCACACTCCTGGCCAAGGCTAAATATGCCTTCGTGGCTGCCTGCCACTGCTCAAGGCTAGGCTTGTAGCTGACACTGATCACAAAGTTGCCAAGGTCATTGCAAACATACTGTGTGTGTGTCAGGGGTCACAAATGCTATGTCTACAGGAGCCGCACAGGAAACAGGCGCAAAGAGCAGTGGGCAAGGTCTTGAGAAGAAAAATAGCATCAAGAATCCAGCATACCCTTGCCACATAGGAATTTGGGCCCTGGTGTTCCATCTTGTTTTGTTTTGTTTTGTTTTGTTTTCTGAGAAATTAGAAATTTGAACTTTCAATTATTGGCAACCATTTCAAGTTTAGAAAACTTTGTACAGGCCAAAAGAAGCTTATGTTGTTAGCCAAATCCACCCCTCCGATCTCCAATTTGCTCATTTGGCTGAAGCCCAGTGAATTAGAATTAGACCCAAGTTACTGAGAATGGAAGGAACATTACTCTCAGAATCTCAGCTTGGGTTTTTAAGAGACCTTAGATAGGCTGTAAAATACCCCTGGTGTTTTAAGTGCTGGGGTACAAGCCAGGCTTGGAAGTGTACACCTGTTATCCCAGCACTAAAGAACCTAAGATTGGAGGATGCTAAATTCAAGGCCAGCCTGGCTTACATATCAAGACTCTATTAAAAAAAATAAAAAGTGAATGATACTGAATATGGTTGGTGGTCCACACCGTTAATCCCAGCACTCTTGACACAGAAGTAGATGGATCTCTGTGAGTTCAAGGCCAGCCTGTTCTACTTAGCAAGCTGCAGGAGAGTCAACGCTACACAGAGAGGTCTTGTTTTTAAAATTAAACAAGCTGGGTGGTGGTGGTCCACTTCTTTAATCCTAGCACTCATGAGGCAGAAGCAGGCAAATCTCTGAGTTCAAGGCCAGCCAGGGTCTCAGTTTGTCTCTCTGGTTTTCAGAGTGAGTTCCAGGAAGCCCAGGGCTACACAGGGAAACCCTGTCTTGGATTAAACAAACAAACAAACAAACAAACAACAAACAAAGACAAGACAAAAACTGAACAAATGGACACAAACTTTATTTTTTAAATAACACACTTATAAACCTAACTTCCAATTTCCTCTTTCGACAATGTCTGAGTATCCTCTCTTTAGAGCAAGATCAAGAACGAAGCCCACACCTAACAGTGGCCTCTGCCCGTCCCCGTTCTCTGCTGCCCCTGGGGCTGCTGCTCCTGACTGTGGTCTGCCATGCTGTTTGGCATAAACCCCCAAGGGTCCCTGTGAAGAGCTTAGAGCAAGAGCACGTGCTGCTTTGTCTCTGTGACTTCCTTACCTGGGACAAGAGTGGGCACACACCTTTCTTAGCGCTGGGGGGTGGGGGACAGGAGGGAGCCGCTCTGTCCACTCTTTTCCTGGTCAAACGACAAAGGATACTACATGCTTATTACTGTGAGTTCCTTCCTCATGCTCATGCTATGCCTTCATTTTAACAAGGGCTTCAGCTTCTTAAAAGCCATTCAAATAAATAGCCATTCAAATACATTTATATTGTCCTGTTTTCTTCCTTCCTTCCTTTTCTTTGTTTTCTTTTCTATTTTTAAAAGTTCATTGTAGGGCTGGTGAGATGGCTCAGCAGGTAAGAGCACCCGTCTGCTCTTCCAAAGGTCCTGAGTTCAAATCCCAGCAACCACATGGTGGCTCACAACCATCTGTAACAAGATCTGGCGCCCTCTTCTGGTGTGTCTGAAGACAGCTACAGTGTACTTACATATAATAAATAAATAAATCTTTAAAAAAAAAAAAAAAGTTCATTGTAAGTGAATAATCCAGGGGTTGGTAAAGCCCTAAGAGATCTAGCCCTGTCATCATTTTGAGACAAGTCTTACAGGTGCTCGGCAAGTCCTGTCCGACACTGTGGCACTGTGGGACAGTTTTCTGAGTCACTCCTGGAATTGGAGTTACAGGTAGTTGTGAGTTGCCATGTGGGTGCTGGGAATAGAAACTGGATTATCTGGGGGGATGGGGATGGGGTGGGGGGTGGATTTCCTGAGCATCGTCCTTCCTTTGTGCCCTTCCTTCCTACTTGCTGAGCTCATGGGTGACCCAGGGTTACATAGTCTCCTTCTTTCCTTTTGCTTATTGGCTGTGCTTTAACTCCCCAGTAGGACACTTTAAGAACAGACACTTTTGGTAACTATGTCCATAGCTCATGAGGATTCGCTGTGTTTGTTTAGGACTGAACAGATGACTTGGTGGCTAAGAGCACTGGCTGCTCTTGCAGAGGACCCAGGTTCAGTTCTCAGCACCCACATGGTGACTCACAACCATCTGTAATCCCAGTTCCAGGAGATTCCACGCCCTCTTCTGACCTTGGAGGGTGTTGTGCTATTCAACTGGCCTAGAGCCCAAGCTGACTTCAAGCTTGTGACTTACGAGCCTGAATTAGCCTCCTGGATACTGAAGTTATCATCATGTCTTTCTATATTGTATTATGGAAAAAATGCAAAGATAATAGATGTTCAGTGTTCTTACCATTGGAACCACAGCTCTGCGAGGTAATATTTTGTCTTTTGTTTGCTGACCTGAAAATTTCTATACAGATCATCAGTCAGGCTGGCCTCTGCTTCCTCAGTGCTGTACCACCACACCTGGGCCTTATGTTCGTTTGTTTATTAACTATTTTGTTTTGTTTTCTCTGTATGAGTGTTTTGGCCAGCATGTGTGTCTGTGTACCACTTGCATGCAGTACCCAAGGAGGCCAGAAGATGGCCTGGGACTGGAGATCCAGTTGTGAGCTGCTCTGAGGTTGCTGGGAATTGAACCAAGGACCTCTAGTATAGCAGTCAGTGCTCTTAACCTCTGAGCTATCACGCCAGTCCCTTATATACATGTTAAAAGATAAAATTTGCAGAATTGCAGGTGTGGTGATGCACTCCTTTACTCCCTGGAGAGTCTGAGGCAGAGTTCAAAGTTTGACGCCAGCCTGGTGTACATCTAGAGGCTCTCCCTCTCCCTCTCCCTCTCCCTCTCCCTCTC
>NC_034595.1:74316591-74363183 GCF_900095145.1 Mus pahari
GGCGAATTTCTGAGTTCGAGGCCAGCCTGGTCTACAAAGTGAGTTCCAGGACAGCCAGAGCTATACACACACACACACACACACACACACACACACACAAAACCTTTCTCAAAAAAAACAAAAACAAAAACAAAAAAACCCTCAGAAAATTTGAGCTGCCATTTACTTAGTTTGCACAATGTGTCTCCAGATCTCAGAAGTGGTGCATTTCTCTTCATCTGAGTGACTATGGGCATAAGTGTGTGGAGTGGTCTCCTATGGTACTTTCAAGAGAAGCAGGGCCCTCTGTATAGAGACAAAAATATTGATTTTCTTTACCCCACTACCTTTTTCCTGAGTTGGAGATAGAAGTGGGGTTTTCTATTTACATCTTGCAGAGAAAAGAAAAGCGTTTGTCTGATACAGAAAGGAAATTGGAGCACTAAACTGTTGCTCCAGATTGGAACCATTCCCTCTGAAATGTCGTGCTTTGCCTGATTTCGTGCACGTGTTGGTCTGCTCTAGCTGCTACAACTACCATAAGCTGGGCAGCATAGAAACTTATTTCTCAGGCCAGGCATGGTGGTGCATGCCTTTAATCCCTGCACTCAGGAGTCAGAGGAAGGATGAACTCTGTGAGTTCAAGGCCACCCCATCTACATAGCAAGTTCCTAAATGGCCAGGAGAGAGACACTGTCTCAAAGAACAAACAAATGAATGAGCAAAGAACCAAAAAGAAAAAGCTCAAACCCCTGGGGGCAGAAACCCAGGATCAAGGGCCCTTTGGTGTCTGCTGAGTGTCCTTTCTGTGTCATCGGAGGCCACCTCACTGTGGGGTGGAGGGACAAAGAGGCTGTCTCGCTCTCTTTCCCAAAGACACTGGCCACATTCACGAGGGCAGCCCCTCATGAGCTATTTCCTCTCACAGGCCGCACAGTCTAACATTATCCGCAGCTGACTGTCATCATAGAAACCAGGGGTGGGGGTGGACACAGAAGTCAGAATCTTCCTTCTTTCTCTGCTCCAGCAAAGTCCTGTCTTGAAGCCTTGGGCGCTCCGTGTGGTATAGAGCTCACCACACCATGAGGACAGCGCAGCCGCAGCCGTAGCTCCAGGTGCGAACTCATCACATGCTTGCTGGGTGACCTTGTAAAGCACACCTCCACGGGAGGCAAGAGGACATGCTCTGGGGATCTCTCTGCCAGAGAAACCTGCTTCCACAGAGAGAGTGTCCCCGCCTATCAGCTGCAGGGTCACGCCTTCAGAACTGCTGTGAAATGCTTTTCCCTGAGAGTATTGCCAGAGGTGGCTGGGCATGCTAAGGACACAAACGCCACACATTTCTTTTCTTTTTTTTTTTTTTTCTTCTTTTAAATAAAAATAACTGTGTGTGTGTGTGTGTGTGTGTGTGTGTGTGTGTGCAAGCATGTACAGCAAGTCAAAGGAAGTCATCGGGTGTTCTTCTCTGTCACACCCTGTCTTATTCCCTGAAGACAGAGCCTCTCGCTGAACCTCCGTTCAGTGTCAGGAAGCTCCGGGACCAGAATTACAAGTGTGTGTGACTGTGCCCCGCTTCTTATCTGGGTACTGGAGATTGAACCTGGAGCCTCCCTCATACATAAACCACAAGAACACTTACCTATTGAGCCACATCCCCAGGTATAACACATGGCTCTCTCTGCAGAAAGGAAGACGCTCCTGTCTACCCTGGACCAAGGTTCCCTCAGAACCAAACGATTGCCAGTGACTCTTACTATGTAAGGCACCTTCCTCTCCCCTTTCCTTCAGAGGTCAGAGTCCCATGTTGTGTCACGTAATTCCCGGGAGACCGGAACAAACATCTATCACCCCAAATTAGGAAGCGATGACAGGCTTAAAAGTAAGGGTACCACCAGAGTCCAACCTGGTGAGCCAGTGAGTGTCACTGGGGTTGTTTACGGGAGTATGGGTGAGGGATTACTTACAGGAGCAGAAGTGAGTCATATGCAGACAGCTGCATCACCAGAGCCCACCCCACCATGAGTGATGCCTCATGGAAACTGGGAACCCGGAGCACACTGCACAGCCTGCAGGCAGCTCAGCATGGGGGAGGGGGGTGACGTTTTCAGGCAGCTGGTCTGGTCTGAGTATCTTCCAGGCAGCTGGGCTGGACTCTGCCTCTTCCAGACAACTCAGATGGTGCATTTCTTCCAGGTGGCTTGGCTGGTCTTGGCCCCTTCCAGGCAGCTTAGCATGTCGAAAGAGTGCTTCCCCATAGAATGGACTGTTTTTGCCTCCCCTTGGAACATCGTGTGTCTGAACAAGCTTCCCTCCAAGATGGAAGGTTTTAATCTCCTGGAAACTGCTCCAGGAGTTTCCACCAGTCCCTCTCCCTCCCTCCCATCTATCCTTCCAAGCTGGTTCTCCAGGAAATCCCTTGCCTCTCTAACTGGATTCAGCCTCTGTCTCTGGGAAGCACTAATAAGCCTTTCTGGGCCACTGGCTCATGTCTGGCGACACTCAGGAAAGCACGTGACTGGGGCTTGTGTTCTTAAACGTCTCCATCATCACTGAGAAGTGAAGAAGAAGTGTGGTTTCCCTGACAACATAAGGACCCGGCAGGCTCCAATTTCAGCCACATCAACTACTTCCCAAGGCCTGGACCCTCACCACCATTGAGCTTCATATAAAAACATCAGAGAGGGAGTTTGGAGGCAGAGGAGAGAGCCTTTGGCTGGGTCCTCACCCAGTCCCTGGTCCTGACTTTCATGTCCAGGGCTGTTTCTACTCCATGTTCCCAGTGGGGCCGAACCTTGGTGGGCAAAGGCAGAAATGGCTGCTTTGGGGCCTTAAGGAATGATTGAATTTGGGGGCCAGCAAGACAGCTTAGCAGGTTAAGGCACCTGCTGCCAAGCCTGATCCCCAGAATTCATGTGGTGAAAAGAATCAGCTGCATGTTTCTCTTTCACTTCCACACTTGTGTGCGCTTGTACATACACACACATGCACACAGACACACAGACACACAGACACACACACACACACACACACACACACACACACCATAAAATGGAAGGAAGGATTCCTTAATGGTCTGGGAATGGAGCTCAGTTTATATAGTACTTAACTGGCATGCATAAAGCCTTGGGTTTGGTCACCAGCATAAAACAAGGTATGGTGGTACACACCTGTAATCTTATGACTTGAGAAGTGGAGGCAGGATGATCATAAATTCAAGACCATCTTCAGCCACACAGTTAGTTAAAGACCAGCCTAAGTTACATGAGACCCTGAACCCTCTACCACCCCTACCCCCCCAAAAGTAAAAAGGATTTAATTATGGGGGTAGGACTTAATTATTGGGGTTGTACACACCTGTAATCCCAGCTCTCAGGGATGCTAAAGAGGAAGGATGACAAGTTTAAAGCCAGCCTGAGCTGCACAGCAAAATCTTATATGAGGGGGGAAAAAAGGACCATACCAGTTAGTCTGTACACAGGAAAATCCTCTCCTCCCACGCTGCAGATGAGGCCCAGGTTTGAGGAGAGCTGTGCAGGGTTTGGGGACCCAGTTAGGCCTGAGAGCCAGGGAGTGAGCCATCTATCATCGTGTGTGAGCATGGTAAGGACCAGCTTCTCCCTCTATCCCCGCCCCCACTCCCACAACCATCTGACTTCAGGAAGTGAAGCCCTTCCCTGCCTCCCACAGTGTCCTGGTCCTACTGACATCATGAACACATGGAAGAGAAATCTGTGAGATTCCAACGGGGCCAGAGTGTGGGAACCAGGACAGATGCTACTGGCACTACCCCAGAGCCCCTGGGTGCTGCCAAGGGGGCTCTGGAATGTGTCTGGAGCCTCTGGCTTCCTCCACAGAAGGCTGTCTCTTAGGGCCTGGGAAAGCTGAGGAGGTTCCGAAGGCTGTTCCAGCTCTGAGCGGCCATTCCGGGACTTGTGCTCTTTCAACATGGAAGTGGGGACGTGGCTGAGCAACAGCATCGGGGCTTCAGGTCACTCTCAGGAACCTTCCCAAGGGACAACACGAACACCATGACCTCTATAGCCCAGGGCTAAGAAAAAAGAACCAAGCCCATACTGTCACCCATATTATACAGACCAGAGACTGTGTGTGTGTGTGTGTGTCTTTGTTTGTGTGTATATGTTACAGACAGACAAACAGACAAAGACAGATGGTCTCACTCGCATCCCCACCAGCCCCAGGGGAAGCTGTGCACTGCCTGTCCACACATGTGGCTCACAGCAGCTGCACATTCCGTCAGTGACCAGCTGTGGTGGCAGCTGTGGAGGTGGAGAGTGAGCTCTGATGGGTCCCAGGAGGGACGGGGAGGGCAGGAAGGGCCTGAGATGAGCAGGGGTCAGGGAGTGAGACGAGGAAGCTCAGAGTGTTCTCAGGCTGGAAAACAGCAGAAAAGCAGCTGCTGGGAAGCTGACATCTGGACCTTGGCACAGAGTCTGGGGAGGTCAGGGTCGCCCCAGAATGCCCTAACCAGCACTTGGCATGAGTAAGAAGAGAAGGACAAGACTACACAGTGAGATGCATAGGGCTAAGTCTCAGGCCTCACAGGAGACACAACTTTGAGAATGACTGGCTTGTAGGAGGTGAAGCCATGGGTGTGAACGAACCACCTAGGGAGAGAGGACAGACAGAGACAACGGCTGACCGTAAGAGGCACCCTCTGGACACCAGGCACGGTGTGTCATGTCATCCCCCACGAGCCAATGGCAGCGAGAGTGTCACTAGCCCATTTTATAGGTGTGAAAAACCAAAGTTTTTCACACTGTGTGCACCCGGAAGTATTCCTGCCCCTCTGGAGATGCCAGAGCCTCTGACACAAAGGGAGCAGAGCGGCAAGGCACTGCAAAGAAGCCACATGGCCCAAAGACGTTCCCGACAAAGGGAAGTCCTGGTTGATCCCAGCACTGCCTCATCCACAGGAAAGATAGAGGCCTTCAGGGACTCTCCCGTCTCTCTTATCACTAGACTTTCAGCCAGCCTGTACCAAACACCTACAATGTGCCAGACTCTACCAGACGGCGGGAGTTAACAGCAACAAGCCCGGCACAGTTCCTGCTTTTATGGGGATTCCAAAGCTGTCCCCAAGACAGATGTAAATTATTGCACAATTCTTAACTAGCCAGCTGCTGCCAGAGCATCTCTTGCACCCCACCCTGAGATCCGTCTCCCCCACAGCGTGAGAGGCCCCGTGGTCAGCCACCCTGAGATTTGCCTCTCCCACAGCGTGAGAGACCCCGTGGTCAGCCACCCTGAGATCTGCCTCTCCCACAGCGTGAGAGGCCCCGTGGTCAGCCACCCTGAGATCTGTCTCTCCCACAGCGTGAGAGGCCCCGTGGTCAGCCACCCTGAGATCTGTCTCTCCCACAGTGTGAGAGGCCCCGTGGTCAGCCCAGCAGAGGACCCTGGGAAGTTGGTTCCCTGGATGGCAGCCTCTGAAGCTAACCATTTAGAGCCTGGGCCACATCTGTTTGGTGATCTGAGAGGAGATGGGACTGACCTAGTGTGGCTTTGGAGACTGAGAAAGTACCACCAGAGCTGAAACCTGTCCCTGAATGTCCCCTACCTGCTCAGGGCCAGAGCGTAGTGACTGTCTGACACTCTGCAGGAGCCCTCTGTTGGCCGATGGTGAAGGGATCAGAAGCAAGCAAAGGGGTACATCTGGGCGGCCCTTGGAGTGTCAGACAGCCTCAGTCTAAGGGACTGCTCTTCTCCACACTTCCCTGCCCACCAATCTGGCTGTCGTTGGCCTGGAAATTGCTGTGTAGACTAGGCGGGCTTCGAACTCATAGAGATCCACCATGCTTAGCTTGGAAGCCTTTTTTAATGCCTACCCATATTAAAACAAAGCAAAAGCAAACAGACCCTAGCTAGACTCCACCCTTCTCTCCCCTGGTTTAGTGTACAGTCCCAGTCCTGCCTCTCAAACTACTGTTCTTCCAACGCACATATTTATTACTTACCTGCTACCTGCCATACATGGTTCCAGATGCTGGACACTCAGTAGTAGATATGAGACACATGCCTCTGTTGTCAATCAGTCTACCTTCTTATGGGCATGGACAGTGAATAAGTAGACGTGTCTAAGATAATGTCAACTATATTGTTGGATGCTGTGGAAAGGCTATGGAGAGGTAGAGGCACAGACCAATGCGCGGGGGGGGGGCTGGTGGCTACTTTGGGGCAGTCAGGAGAGTCCTCTCTGGGGATGTGACAGCAAAGAACTGGATAAAGTGAGATCTGATATGATCTGACACAAAAGGAGATCCTGGGAGGAAAAAGTAGCATAGCCAGGACTCAGAATGAGGGACAAGCATGGAGCACCAGCAGGGAGGAAGGAAGGAAGACTGGGGTCTCCGCAGAAGTGAGGCAGAAGCCGGCAGAGGATGAAGCTAGAGAGATGCTTAGAGACAAGTACTCACTAGGTGGCCACACCTTGTGTACCCTGGACCGCTAGGGAGTAAGTACCAGTATTGCTTCCCTTCGATCTTAAAGATACTGAGGCTATAGATGATAGATTACACACTTGCCCTGTGTAGATGCATGAGGAGCAGCTAGCATTTGGTTTAGGATATGATGGGGAGTCTGTGGGTGATGCTGAGTGAGTGGGAGGTGACATGCTCTGGTGGCATTGTAAAGGCTCATAGCCAAGTCCAGGCAGCATTCTTTGGCCCCCGCTGAGCATTCTTGGTTCTCCCAGCCTTCTTCTGAGTATCCTTCCTTCCTTCCTTCCTTCCTTCCTTCCTTCCTCCCTCCCTTCCTTCCTTCCTCCCTCCCTCCCTCCCTCCCTCCCTTCCTTCCTTCCTTCCTTCCTTCCTTTCCGAGGCTTCTCGCTAGCAACCTGAGTCTTCTCCTGAGTCTTCCAGGTGTGTCCAGTCTTTTACACTTTTACATTGCCACATGACACTGTTTCTACAAGGTTCATACTCAAGAACTATGCGATAGAGTTGTTGATGTTTCTTTCTAAACACACACACACACTCACTCAATGTTTTATGTTTATGTTGGGCGCAAGTGGCCCACGGTCTGCAGGTTTTACTTGCCTGTAAGGAGTTGCTTTGAGCAGTACATCTCAACTGGGGCCAATTTCTCCTGTTTGGTGTTATCTGTAGATTTTTCTGGAAAATACTGCTTGCATCTAGCGGGAAGTGGTTAGCGTTTAACATTCTATAGGCCACAGAATAGCCCCAAGCTGCAGTTGCCCAGCCCCAGATATCAGTAGTATAAAGGTTGAGACGGCCTGTTCTGGGTTAGCACTAAGCCAGTGAGAACATCATGGGAGCTGTTTATACAACCAAAGATGTTCTAGGAGCCACAGCGGGGCAGGAAAAAAAGCAAGATGTAATTAATGGCTCACACCTATAATCTTGGCGTTCAGGATGCTGTGGCTAGAGGCTCTTGAGTTCAATATCAGCCTGGGCTACAATACTGACATTAAAAATAGGAAAAAGGAGCTGGGCAGTGGTGGCGCACACCTTTAATCCCAGTATTTGGGAGGCAGAGGCTGGCAGATTTCTGAGTTTGAGGCCAGCCTGGTCTACAGAGTGAGTTCCAGGACAGCAAGGGCTACACAGAGAAACCCTGTCTTGAAAAAAAACAAAAGAGATAAAAGAAAAAAAAAAGAATAGGGTGATAAAGAGGGAAAGAAGAGGGTGAAAGAAAAAAACGGAATTAAAATATATGCATTTTAAATTTTTGTATATATGAATTTTAATTAAATTGAATTTTAATTAAAATATATGTATTTTAAAGAGATGGCTCAGCACATAAAGGTGCTTTCCACTAAACCAGAGTTGAAACACACACTAAATAAATAAATAGATGTAATTTTTTAAAATTCTGTTGTGTTGCAATCAGAAATTCAAGCCAACCTGGTTCCAAGTTCTTTAGGCATGTGTCTGAAGGCCGCTGTACTGACTGCATAGCACTAGGCTTAGAGCTAGATTGCATGGCCTCATGTCTGAGGGCTCTATAAGCTAATAAAGCCAAGTTATTTGCCTCTGAAATCAAACTGTGTTGTGGAATTCCAGCTCTTCTTCTGCCAGAGTTACTCTAACTACCCATCTCCTCTCATTTGGCCAATTGAGGGTTAAATGAATCAAAATGTACAGAACACTTAGAATAGCAGTTCTCAACCTGTGAGCCGAGACCCTTTGGGGAGTTGAACAACCTTTTCACAGGGGTTGCCTAAGACCACAAGAGAAAACACAGATATTTACAGTATGATTCATAACAGTAGCAAAATTATAGTTATGAAGTAGCAATGAAACTAAATTTTATGGTTGGGGGTCACCACAGCAGGAGACTCTGTGTTAAAAGGTCACAGCACTAAGAAGGTTGAGAACCACTGAGTTAGGTACCTTTCCAGCTGCCGTGAAGTACTCACCAAACAGTAAATAAAGGCTCCGCCTCTCCATCCTTTTGTCCTCTCCCAACGCTTTAAAGGTCATCCATTACCTAATGGCTTCCAAACTTAGATCTCTTTGCAGAACCCCATAGTTTCTATTTAACTGTGCAGTATATTTTGAGGACCTGGGACGTCTCGGACGTCTCTCGAGAACATGCCCACTTCAGAGCCCTTACCTTCCCCTGTAAATCTGCCAACCCTTTCTCTCTCAGCCAATCACATAGAGCAAGTATCTGCCTTTCTAGGAAATGCCTAGTGCATGCATTGGGCAATCTCTACCCTGGTTGAGGTTCTCACTGCTTTGGCATGTGCCCACAGAAATTATGTGAGTGCTGAGGGCATTCAGAACAGGAGAATTGGTGCTTGTGGCTTCGGTGGCTAGCAGAGTTTCCTGATGCCCACCGTTCATGCTAGTCATATCTGGTCATCTATGTGCATGATGAGTTTCTGTGCTTGGCCAAGTGGTTATGTGTGTGTCTGAATGGCAAGAGGCCTATTCTTTCCCATCAGGAAGTGTCTGCAAGCAGATGTGACTATGGTGAAAGTGTAGTCAGCTTCAGGTGAACAACCCCACTTTCCTACACCAAAAGCTGGCTTTCTTCTGTGCCTATCCCAGTGAGCAGGACAAAGGGAGAGGACGCCTCTGGTCCCCCGCCCACCGCACCCACCTCCACCATCTCCCTGCCACCCCGCAGAAAGTTCCCCTTGGAGGGTTTGCCCTCCCTCAGCTTCCCTCTGCACTTCTGCACTTCTCTGAGTACGGCGACCTAGGAGGACGGCAGGTGAATCTCTAGGCACAAGGACAGGAACTCTCACTGACTAAATAGTTGTCTGTTGTCAGACAGGCTCCCCCAGAAAAGGAAGCCAAAGGCTCCTTTCCTCTCCCTGATGTCTGACAGGACAGCTGTCATTAAATGAACTGGGGTGAGTCCCAGGGACACCCCCACCAACCACCACACCCTCCCCACCGTGTCCCTTCCTGCGCTCCCTCCTACAAGTTGGAAGCTCAGAGATCTTGGCCACTGTAAAGCCAGCACTTGGGATGCAGAGGCAGAAGGGTCAGGGATCAGTAGTTCAAGGTCATCCTCTGCTACACATCAAGTTCGATGCCACTTTGGGCTCTATGACCCTGTCTCCCCTCCTCCAGCCTTCTCAGCTGGCAAGCAGCAGCCACCCCTTTGGGGGCTCACCAAAGGACTTCGAGAAGTTCTGAGAATCCCACTGTGCATGTAACTCCTCCAACACACACCCACACACCACACACACATCACACACACACACACACCACCACCACCACCACTACCACATCAGCTTTGGTCCCCTATGGAAGAAGTGACTGAGGAATTACTTCCAAGGGGTCACAGGCACCGCCCAGTAACCTTTCCAAACCTATCTGCCTGCCCTGGACGCCCTGGACGCCCTGGAGCAGGAAGGTACAGGTCCTGACCCTTATAAAAAGCTGAGGCACTGCAAAGCGAAGTCTGTCGCACAGAACTAGGGACAGATCCGGAGTCTCTGGGCTTCCCCGTGGGGCCTCCCAGGGCACCTGCCCAAGGCCACCCAGAGCGCCAGCCCAGGCAGCGCCGGTGGAGCGGAGCCGGACCTCCCAGCGGCCGATGGGGGCGGTGACCGCCCGGGGCCTTCCCACGGTTCGGTGGCGCGTCACCGCGGGGGCGAGGGGGCGCCGGGGCGCCCCGGGCTGCGGTGCAGGAAAGGGCCCTGGGAAAGGGCGGTGTCGGCTCCCGGGCCGGGGCGGGGCTGAGGCGGGGCCTAACAACCAACTCCAGGGATCGCAGGGCTGGGACCCCGCAGCCAGCTTTCGCCATGAAGCGGCCCAGAGCGCCCAGTGGCTCCGACGGCGAGTCTGATGGACCCATCGACGTGGGTCAGGAGAACGATCTTAGGTAAGACAGGGTGGCGCGAGGGCTGTCGGGGGATGAGAAAGTCCAGCACACTCAAGTTTGTGCGCAGCCCTCAGGTGTCAGCCAAAACGCGGGGGCGTGTGCAGCAACTCCAGTGCGTCCATAGCACCAAATGCGGCGGATTCCTGGGTACCCTGAACCGTAACACCCTGTACCAACTATGGTTCAGGGAGCTGGGATAGGAGGACAGTTCAGCTGGAGGGTATTCTGTCGTTTGGCTACCCCCAGGGACACCCCTGAGAAGTTTTCCTGCAGACCTAGGGAACCTTCATAGGTGTAGGTACGGCATTCCATTGCCCATCATTTGTCTACTATGAAGACATCTGCGTTTCCCCAATTCCATTCTTCTTTGGTAGCAGTTTTCACATAGTACACAAGGACTGGGGGCTGTGTCCGTTTCCCTTTGAGCATACTGGGATTTGGGTTTAGGTACCGAGGAAAATAATAGCCAACTTGCAAACGCCTAGACTCCAATCTTCAGTACCCCTCCACCAAACCACCCAAGGCGTCCATGCAGTTCCGCTTTTGTTAAATAATCTCACTTCTACCCTGTGGAACAAACTGAACATGTACAATCCTTCCTACCTCTCAGCTCGGTGACTCCATAAGCTTCAGTTTTCTGATCTATAAAATGGGTATAAAAGAGAAAGCCAGCTTCATAGTGGGTGTAAAAAAATCAAACGGAAAAATGTCAAGGCCTTAGCAGTAGCTCATGGTGAGTGCTTAGTGTTAGTGTCAGGCTCTCTGAAAGAGTCTCCAGGCCCTGCCACCTAGCCCACAGCCGCCACCGACTCACCTGAGAGCTTTCCCTTTCTTCCCCTTTCTTCTTTCCATTCTTCCTCCCCTTCCTCTTCTTCCTTCTTCCTTTTTCTCCATTCAGTGCTAGGGATTGGATCCATAGCCTGGTGCATGCTAGCCAAGTGCCCTGTCACCATGCAGTTCTGAGCCTTCGGTTCCCCCGCGTAGGTCTGTTTCCACATAGAGAAGAGGATGCGAATGGAAAGAAAAGGAACCGGCTTCTGGAGCAGCAGTCTCTTGCTCTACTAAACCTTATTTGTCTCTGACCACCCTGTACATGCCCCAGCACGTGCACACATACATAGAATGACTTTTTTTGGTTTGCTTAGGTTTTTCTCAATGGTTTCTCTGTGTAGCTTGGCTGTCCTGGAATTCACTCTGTAGACTGAGCTGACCACAAACCCAGAGATCCACCTGCCTCTGCCTCCCAACTGCTGGGATTAAAAGCGTGCGCCGCCACCACCACACATCTTTTTTTTTTTTTTTTTTTTTTTAAGAGGCTACAGCTAGATGTGGGGACATATGCCTTTAATCCTAGCACTTAGAGGGCAGAGGCAGGACGATCTCTATAAGTAACTAGAGCTACCTTTTGACTTAGTGAGATCCTATCTAAAAAGGGCAGAGAGCCTCTCTCTCTCTCTCTCATTCTCAAATCTTACATGTTAGGTCTGGGGATGTATAATATAATTCCTTATGTAAATCCTTTTAAAAATTACTTAGCAGAATCTGCTACTTAAGAGAACTAATTCTCAGAGCCTGCTTCTGCTGATAGGGAGGGGCCTAGCACCACATGGTAATGGCGAACAGAGGATCTCAAATTCAATGCTATAGGGTCTTCAGGAACCAGAGTACAAAGTCGATGGCAGAGAGCTGAGGTGGATCAGACCGGCTTCTATCCTTCGTGGGCATACAGCCAGAGAAGTATCTGCTGAGGGACACGGCGGCTCTGAATACGATGGGAGAATCAGACTGTGGGCTTGAGGGCTCCCAAGTGGGGAGGGGCCCCTCACAGCCCCGGATGATGAGAACACCTTCCTGGTGGTGGTAGCATTAGGGCTAAGGTGTAAAGGTCACTGCAGGATTCCCCCCTATATCTCTTTTTGTCATTTTAGCCAGAGTCCATTGTTAGGGTCTGGTCTAGAAGACCAGACTGTTCCAAGGAGGGAAAGCAGCTGGACATCTGGCCATCTGACTTATAGATGCCTCTTTGTAGCACTTTGCAAAGGGCCCTTCCCCCAGCAGACATAAATGCTTCGATTCAGAGACCGCTGAACGATGCCTGCTGTGGCCTAGACCCTGGACTGGGCACCCAAGCCCAGATGGATCCTGCCCAGCCTCTGCCCTCAGGGAATTCCCAGAGAAGAAGAGTTTCGTGTACAAAGGAAGCCAGATAAACTGTGGCAGGGGCCGCGGGGTTAGGGCAGCCAGACTCTGGGGGTCAGAAGCAGCACAGAATCCCTCATACTCAGAGCTGTGAGACCAAAGGGGCATGGTGTGTTCTGATGTCACCAAGGACATCTGCCTGGTGATAATAGCATCCTGTCCTGCCCATGGGAATCACCCACAGAGCTCTTGTGTGTGAACTTGGGCCCTTGAAACAGTCTGGATCCACACAGAATAAAGCCTCTCCTTTACTCATCTTCAAATATTTCACGAGTAGCTCCAATATGTCAGCCTGGGAGTCAGGGTCTGTGTGCTGTTCCTTTACGATTGAAGGCACCTGGTGGTCTTTAAAATCAGGGAGACCTGAGTCCCTCTATGCCATTTCCTTGTGTAAGTGACTTTTTACCCTTTCTTGAACTGACGTTTTCTCTGTCTGTTTGTTTGTTTGTTTGTTTGTGCCTCTGAGGGTGAGGCATGGGTGAGGCTATATCTACATATATAGCTTCTTGCTCTGGCACCAGGTAGCTTCTAATAAGTGTCACACGGTGGCGAGGGTGCCGCATTCATGAGGCAGCGAGGTTCAATGGGAAAACTGGAAATGGAAAGGCTGCGTTACTGGGCGTGATTCTCAACTCGGCATCTGCCACGTGTCCCCTAAGATCTGTTGTGCAATAAGTGAGACAAATGGATATGCACTGCTGTCTAGAAAAGAAAGTGCAGCCTACAAGGGAGACATGGTGGGGTGACGCGTATTTGAGTGCTGAGTTCAAAGCCAGTAGTGTGGGGCTGGAGAGATGGCTCAGTGGTTAAGAGCACGGGCTGACTCTTCTGGGATTGACACTCAGCACCTGCTTGGCAGCTCGCAACTGCCTGTAACCCAAGTTTTAGGGGATCTAATGCATTATTCTGTCACAGATTTACATGTAGGCAGAACACCCATACACATAAAGTATGTGTAATAATAAGGCAGTAGATGTGACTCTGATTCTGAATTTTCCTCTCTGCTGGGTGGCTGGTCTCTCTGCCTATTCTCATTTTACAAATGGTCTTAACTCTGTGATTGTCCATCCATTACAGCACTGGAGGGCTTCCTTGGCTTGTTACTAAATGAGTGGAGTCACCTCCAAGGGACCCACACAGGGGAGTCCCCAGGTATAGTTGGGATTGGGGGTGTTTAGGACTAGCAAGCAGGCCACTTAGAAAGCCGCACTACCTGAAGAGACTGCCTGGGAATTTCACTGAGGAGATGCAGGAGGCCCTCAGAGATCCCGGAGCTCACCACCTCCTTTCTAGGGCCATGAAGATCTGCCTAGATGCTCAGAGGAGTCTTCCAGCCCGCCTCTCACTATCAGAGCCAGATCCCGGGCTGTGGTGAGCTCTGGCTGGGAGCCTTGAGGATAAGGGGATTGGAGGACTAGTCAGACAGACAGGAAGTCAGACTTAAGAAGAAAAACAATGCTGAATTGGGAGCCAGAAGATAAGTTCCCATGATGCTGCTCTTGAGCAGCTGTGTGGGCTGGACAAGCCACTTTGGCCCCCAGAGGCTCAGCATCCTCATCTGGAAAATGGACTTTTGTAAAACCCAGAGGGGAGACACTTGGCAGCGGTGCCTAGCAAACTGTAAGGTGAGACTAGCCCGGGAAATTGAGAGGAAGGGGCAGATCATGTGGCAGGGTCGAACTGACCAAGAGACTGGGGAAAGGTGGGACTTGGGGGAAAGTGCCCTTGGCTCTGGAGCCGAGTGTTGCTGTGTCAACCTCTGACAGCTGGTCCCTGAGGAGGGATCAGACTGAGAGGCAGTGACGTGCGCAAGGCTAACCCAATACCCAGAGAGACGCTTTATCTTGCCAAGGAAACAAAGGCTGTGTTTCTTATGTACCTTGGCTCTTAGAGCTTGTCCCCAGTGAACCAGAGACGCTCTGTAAACAAGCTGCCCCACAGATCTCAGGCCCTGCCTCCAGGGCCCTGGCTCCCAGGGGTTTTCACAGGCCTCTGAGCAGCTCTGTTTGTCCAGATGTGAGGGTGAGAGATACATTTTCCCAGATGTGCCTGGAACAGACCTGCAGCATGTGGTATCTGCTCTCTCCCAAAGCCACCTTTCTGGGAGGCATTGATGAAAATAACCCAACCTCAGATGCCGCGAAGATAGTCACATAGGCTGAGACCCTCCTGGCGAGCCACATACGTCCCCATTCCACAAAGGCCCAGAAGGCAGATTTCTGGGGTATCTCCATTGTCTGTGACAGTAAAAAAAGGAAAGGAAGTAAGAAATCCTACCACAAGCTCCGCCATGTCCCATGCTTGTTGAGGACGTGAGCTAAACTAGTGTGCGAGACAGACACACACTCCACACTCATGGGCCTGTCGGAGAGATGGACGTTAATCAAATAATCATGCAAGAGTAAAACAATAAGCCAACATAAATGTGGATGCAGGAGCCTGGGAAAGTGAACATCAGGGACTAACAGTTGTAAAGAAAAGAGGGGGCAGGGAGGAGCTCCTAAAGGAGGTGACATTTGGTGGCAATCTGAAGGACAGATGAAGTTAAACTTGTGGTGAGGAGATGGGCTGAACCAGAGACTTCTTGAGCACAGAACACATATGCAAATGTAGGGCAGTTGGTGCTTTCGCAGACTGGAGCATGCAGAGCAAGAGACAATCAGAACTAAGAGGTGACAGGAATCAGTTGGACCAAACAAAGGATGGGTCTTAAAAGCACTGAGAAGCCACCAAGGAGATTGAAGATGGACAAGATCAAGTTTGCATTTCAATGATCACTGATAGTGGCCGTGCAAAGGGTACAGAGGACCCAAGGAAAAGTTCTTCTTGTAAGCCTGCGGGTGAGAGACATAGAGGAGCAAGGGGATCAAGAAGAGAGAGATGAAACTATATAGATTTGGGATAGGCAGGTTTTAACCAGGAGGGTGAAGACAAGGGTTGAATCAAAGAAAGTTCTAGAGGACTAGGAGCTGGGAGACGGGGGACCTTTGCTGAGATAGAACTTGGATAGAACAAGGAGCAGGTGTTGAGCAAGGTCATGTTTGAGATGTTTGTTGGCATTCCAAAACGGCAGGAGAGGCACCTTGCCCAAAGTTGTGGAGCTGAGCATCAGTAGGGTTGGGTCCTCAATGCTCTCCAGTGAACCTCTGCCATCTGACAGGGCAGTTAGAGCAAAAGGCCATCCTGAGGGGAAGCAGTTGGAGCGGCTATTCTGGTCAACATCTGGGCAGGAAACCTCTTGGCTAGAGTCTTTGTAATTCAACTATTGGGGTTGGAGCAAACATCCATCATCACCCAGCCTGAGCTGCAGGGGAAGGCACGAACATTGAAGGGAGAGCGAGAATACCCCGGACCCGTGCCTCCTGGGAGGCCAGAGCAATGTCCCCGACCGTGCGAGAGGAGACTGTGACCCAGATGCCGCCTCCGCCTCGCCCCCGGCCGCGCCGCGTGGGAGGAGGCGGCAGCTGCGGGCCGGGCGGAGGGCGGGCGGCGGCGCTCCGGCCCGTGGGAAGCGGCGGCATCTGTGCTTTCCACGCTCCTTCTCAGCGGCTAGCTCTGAAATTTAACCCGCCCGGCCCGGCCCGGCCGCCGCTGGCCCGCGCCCTCAGTCAGCCCGCCCCCAGGATCGGGTTGCAGGACCCGACAGGGAGCATCTCGGTTCGCGGTTCCCGACCGCTTGCTGCCCACGGGGGCAGGGGCTAAGCGAGCAACTCGTGGCCACCAGGGGCTACCAGGCAGGAAGCTGGGAGAGCACGGAGGTCTTGGCCCTGAAGAAATGGGTCTCCGAGGAGAAAGGGAGAGCGGGCGAGCTCTCTCATGCATGTTCTGCGCCCCTTCCTGGCCTAGGAGACTGTGGCCACCTGGGAGCCCAGCCCTTACGCACCCCATTCCCCCACTCCCTCCGGGCCTGTTGCCAGCTGGGCCTCCCAGGTCAGCCTAGGCCAGGGAGATGATCCCTCAGCTCTGAGAAACTAGCCTTTCTCTTCCTCTGCAGCCAGATGGCCAGGCCGCTGACTACTCCCAGCCCTTCGCAGATGCAAGCCCGGAAGAAGCGCAGAGGGGTGAGTGTTTGAGGTGCTCAACAGTCACCGAGATGCTCAAGCATGGTTTGCCATCAATCCCTAGGGGACCGTGACCATCATCCCAGCCGACTTCACAGGTTCAAACCCAAGCTCTGCCAATTGGATTCTCGGAGGCTGGGCATGCCACCTCCCCTCCAATCCCTGGCTTCTTCCTCTGAGTGACAGGTGGCACCCACCTCAAAAGACTAACTTGGTTGTTTTTCAAATTCACTTTGTAGTTTAGGATGCCCTTGGACTTCTAATCCTGCTGTCTCGGCCTCCCAAGTGCTGACATCACAGGCCTGCATCATCACTCTTGGCTTTTACAGTACTGAGGATTTAGTTAATTCAGGCCTCATGCACACTAGATGCAAGCACAGTGCCATCTGAACTACATCCCCAACTGCCAAAGGGCTATTCTTAAGACAAGAGTACATCACCATAAACTCTGAGCGCCACCCATTAATACTTTTGTTGTAGTCTGCCCTCTGCCCTGTTTTCCCCTGAACCCATAACTTTCTTTTGAGTGTTAAGCCAGGAGATGTACTGAGGGCAGCTCACTGCTAGTGGCTCTCCATCTTAATCCACCCCACCTTTTCCAGAGGCCTGGGATCCAGCCAGAGCTAGCCAGTAGTCACTCACTCACTCACTCACTCACCAGAAGACATGGTCAAACAGTCTTTCCCAGCTTCATATTCTGTCTCAAAAAAGTGAAGGATTATAATTCCTGCCCAGCTTCGAAGATTCTGTTGCCAGAATTGCAGGGGAGACAGTGTGAATGAAGGCTGCTGTGGCTGAAGAGAGCAAAACTCAGAATTCTGGTGTTGTCATGACCCAGTAACTGGCCTAGCAGAGTCCCCCAGGGCTACACCACTGCTAAGACTGCATATCCCTGTCCTGATGGGCAGTAACTATTGTCCCTACAGACCAGTACAAGAGGCCTGAGTGCTAGTCCCAGCTCTAAGTTTATACTGTGTGACATTAAGCAAATTATTGTCATTCTCAACTTTCATTCTTGTCCTCCATAAATAAAGAATAGATTTAGTGCCTAGAAAAACTGTCCTGAGGGGAAATATGACTCAGCGTCTGTCAGGACACACTGGAAGGTGTGAGGGAATGCCTACAGGGAACTTCTCCACGTTACATTTCAGATCATAGAGAAACGGCGCCGAGACCGCATCAACAGCAGCCTTTCTGAATTGCGACGATTGGTCCCCACTGCCTTTGAGAAACAGGTATATGGCCTTGCTGATTGTGTCAGAGGAACTACCAAGTGGGTAGAAGGCAGGGTGTGTGGTTCTCACAGCATTTCCTACTGCCTGTGGAAAGATGGCACAGAGGGTATGAGCACTTGTTGAAGATCTGAGTTCAAATCCACAGCAGCTGCATGGCTGAGCACAGCTATAGCGCCAGCATTTGGAGGCAGAGATGGGGAGATTCTAGGAGTTAGAATCAGTGATGCCTTGAGTTCAGTCTGGGTCTCAACATTCTGGAAGGAAAGAAATGATGCCAGCAAGCTGCCCTCTGAAATACATGAATGTGCACATGCACAATTTTTTAAATGTAGGGCTGGAGAGATGATCCAGCAGTTCTCAACCAGTAGCTCACTACTCCATAGGACCCCCCAACTCCAGGAGATCTGATGATGTCTTTGAGCTTTTGCAGGCACCTCTACACACATGGACATGCATTCACACAGATACACAGACTACATAGAAACAATAAAAATCTGACAAAAAATAAGATCGGAAGCAATAGAGAATGACCTCCTACATTATCTCCTGATCTCCATATGTGTACACATGGGCATCCCCACACACACATGCATATATACAAGGTGTACATGTGCCACACATGTACACACACATACACAAGTATGTCTAGTTATTATTGGCCAGAGGACAAGGGGAATGGACAATTGTATTTAGCAAGGTATCTCGGGCTTTATATCTGATGTGTATTCGTTTGGATTGAACCCTAAGAGGGATCCTGAGAGATAGGGATTATTCTGCACATTGCACAGGTGAAAAAAGTAAAGAACAGAGGCGTCATGTGATTCTTTCTACTACATTACACAGATTACTACATTTACAGACAGTAAATATCTGAGCAGAAACAGAGCATACGGCTGTATCACATGTCCTCTGGCGTTTCTAGAACTCTTTAAGAGTAAAACAGGCCACTCAGAGAGTGAGCACCCGTCATTGAGCATGGTAGGGGGCAGGGACTACAGTGGACAGACAAACAGTTGAATTGGACTGCTTCAAAGATCCTTACGCTACACCCAAGGCTGAGGTCACACGTCATCTACCTTCCCATAGGCCAGTAAGCTCAAGTCAGCCATTCCACAGACGCTTATTAGAACCTTCTCAGAACCAGCCATGGACTAGACTTGGTATCTGTATTTAAGGGACTGACTGGCATGAAGAATTGAACCCTTTCTATAGGAGCCCAGGTTTCCTGGAGGTTTAGGAAGCATTTCCCAAGAGAGAACAGAGGAGAGGCAAGGACTCCGGCTCAGATAATGTTCTAGGTCTTGGAGATAATGAAGTTGGAGTTGAGTTCCCAGGTTAGCAGATCTACAGGGCAAGTGGAGTCTGGTGATGGTGGATACAGCCATGGAGGTAGATAAGTGTTTGTGGGAAGAGAAAACAGAATGAGCAAGGCTGACATTCGCTGGGACTGTTTTAGAAGGCAGACCCCCACCCCCCAAGGGCAAGGTAAAGGGAGGTTACAGAAGAAACAGTCTTAATAGAAGCCATCAGGCCGGGCAGTAATGGCACACACCTTTAATCTCAGCACTTGGGAGGCTGAGAGAAAAGAAAGAAAGAAAGAAAGAAAGAAAGAAAGAAAGAAAGAAAGAAAGAAAGAAAGAAAGAAAGAAAGAAAGAAAGAGGAAAGGAAAACGAAAAGAAAAGAAAAGAAAAGAAAAGAAAAGAAAAGAAAAGAAAAGAAAAGAAAAGAAAAGAAAAGAAAAGAGAAAAAAAGATAAAAATAGAGGCCATCAGGGGGTCGGGGGAGGGTTTTACAAGGGCAGCCCAGAAGTACTGCAGACAGGTGGACCAAGGTGTGAACTGGTGACCATCTTTCAGATCTGGAGAGTTTGGACAAAGTGATAGCTCTGGTGGTCGGAGTGGGAGGAACCGGAGGTGGTGAATGCTGACAGGAACAACAACAGCTATCAACTGCAGGGCTGCACCCTCTGCCTTCTCTACCTGCAGGGCTCCTCCAAGCTGGAGAAAGCTGAGGTCTTGCAGATGACCGTGGATCACTTGAAGATGCTCCATGCCTCCGGTGGCACAGGTACCAGCGCTCTCTACTCCCTCGGGAGTTACTCGTGTTACAAGGACTTTGACACAGGGCCCTGGGGATCAAGGGGTGAGCTCAAACTGTTGCACAAAGTAGGTTGTAACTGGCCTCTGGCTCTCAGTCTGTTAGGTAACTGTTGTTTTGAGAAAAGGGTCTCACTCCATACCCCAAGCTGACCTCAAATTCACAAATCTTCCGGCCCCAGCCAGAATTCAGAGATTACAGGCATGAGCACTACACTCAGCTGTCCTCCTTCTTCCATTGTCTCCCTCACTACTTCCTGTATCTCCTTTTGTCCTAACCCTTTCCTCAGTTCAATTCCTCCCAGTCTTAGAGGATTGTTCTGGGCAAGAGGCTTCCAAAGGTCTCACCAGCAAGACCTGGTTGGTGGGTTGTTTGGGTGAGCAAATTCTCGGTGGGATCCCAGGCTTCAGCCAACCTACACCCAAGGTGGAACCTGCCTGAGATTTTTAGCCATAGACATCTTATTCGTGTTTCTGCCCACTGGCCTAAGCTTGGGAACTGCTAGGAGACATGCTCACTGCAGGTGTGGGCTTATAGGAATATACAAATCATGCCATCCTTTAGTTAGTGCCTATGTTAAAAATCAGTGGAGCCACGGTGACTTTTCAAAGCCTTCCAGGTGAATGGATACATTGTCTCAGAGCTTCTGGGTGTGTGTTGGTGATTTCACTGTCTGGAAGCCTTCAGACTTCACAGGCCTTAGCTGCAAAGATGGAAATCCCAAGAGCAGCTCTGCAAGAGAGCAGACTCTGGAAGAGAGCAGTGGCAATTAAGGGGTCCAAATTGGTGCTGCTCAGCAGTAGCCCCTAGGGGCAGGCAGCACTGCAGGATCCCCACCCCCACCCCACCCCAAAAGTGTTAGTCTGGATTGGATAGTAGGAATTTTTCAAGTTTAGCAGACCCACCCAATTAACTCTAATCCCGGAGCTCCTTTTGAACAGTCCGCCGTAGGAACACATTCCTAACAGTGGCATCCAGTGGGGAGATGCTCTGAATTATATTCATGCTTCTCCCATTAAAAAGAAAGTAGTGATTAGCATGTGGGCAGCACTTTAAAATGCTGCCTTATCTCACCTCATTCTCACAAGAACCAGAAAGGTGGGGGTGTGGGGGTGGGCTGTCCTCACCCCAATCAGGCTTTTAATTTGACCCCTGGTTCTGTGGCTTCCTAACTCTGTGACTTAAAGACAACTGGTTTATCCTCTCTGCCCCTGCGTTTCTTCAGCTATAAAGTGGGTACGGTAGAAGAGCGTTTATGAGGATTCAATTAAATACTGCAGTGAAGTAACTTAGCAGGCATTTGTTTAAAAAGAACCACACAGCCCAGCATGATGATTCGCACAGATAATCACAGTTCTCTGGAAGTGGCAGGAGGATCAGGAGGTCAGCTTATAGGGGGCTCTGAGTTCTAGGCCAGTGTAGACTACATGAATCATTAACATAAAAATTAACCAATTAACTAATTAACAGGGGCTGAGGCTGTAGCTCAGTTGGCAGAGTGCTTGCCTACTGTCCACAAAACCCGGGTCCCATCCCTAGCCCTACATACATAGCATGATGGCACAGGCCTTGCTATGCCAGCATTTGGAGTGTGGAGACAAGAAGATCAGAAGTTCAAAGTTCAACTACGGAATGAGTTGAAGGTCAGCCTGGACGACATTAAGCTGGGTCTTAAAGTATATAAAGAAATAAATGCTTAAAATGAAAGAGTACGGCAAACACAGAGAGACAGGACACGAGTATCATCACACTGCAGAACCAAGTCTCACTCCTGCTGAGCTGTCCTGTCCCACAGAGGGACCCCAGCCATGAGCCAGGGACAAGATAATTGCTACCACAGACAGGAGCCAGTACCAGCTGCTCTTTCTCTGCCTAGAAGGTGCTTGAGAAAAGGGCCGTGGAGATGCAGATGCCTCTGGGGACAGGCATCAGTGACATTAGGCCAAGAGAGAGATCCCTTGCCTAATGGCAGCTGTCATTGCCTAATGGCAGGGTAGGGTGGGGGTAGGGGGACAGGGGCAGGAGATAGTACACTGCAGACTGTCTCCTGGGCTGGAGGATTAACTCTGGTGCAGCATCTGCCAGGCTACCATTGCATCTCTGGAGCGTGTCCACTTCATTTCACTGTCTCTTCACACTGAAGCAGGTTCTATTGCTCCCCCCATTTTCAGGCTAAGGAAACTGAGGCTTAGGGATGCTCGTCCATGGTCAGGTGCCCAGTGTAAGTGGCAGGTCTGTGATTCTGACCCAGCTCTGATGGCTTCTAAAGACCCCACCACTACAAAATTGAGCCTTCTTCAAGTGACCTTCTACTCTGATGGCTGCTGTCATTCTCTCCTCTCCTTAGACTTGCTTCCTTTCAGGCAGGGTTATTCTATTATCTTCTGTGTTCACAGTCTTTTCCCAGGAGCCCGCTTTGTGAAATTATGTTGACTGCAAGGTTTTCTCGAATTAATCATGAAGTGTGAAGACAATAAATTTTGTAATGCAATATGGTTTCCAGTGCTTAAAAAAAAAAAAAGATTTATTTATTTAATGTATATGAGTACACTGTAGCTGTCTTCAGACACACCAGAAGAGGGCATGGATCCCTTTACAGATGGTTGTGAACCACCATGTGGTTGCTGGGAATTGAACTCATCAGAACCTCTGGAAGAGCAATCAGTGCTCTTAACCACTGAGCCATCTCTCCAGCCCTTCTAGTACTTTTTAATGAGAGACTGGGACTCAGAAGGGACAAGTCCAAGGTCACTTAATCTTCTAGGCTATTCAGGTGCAGCAGGTCCCATAAGGTTTTGCCCCAAGGGTCTGTGCTTCCTCTCCTGGCATGCCCTCATGGTCCTTTACTTTACAGGGTTCTTTGATGCCCGAGCCCTGGCTGTTGACTTCCGGAGCATTGGGTTTCGGGAATGCCTCACTGAGGTCATAAGATACCTGGGGGTCCTGGAAGGACCCAGCAGCCATGCCGACCCTGTCCGGATTCGCCTCCTCTCCCACCTCAAGAGCTATGCAGCAGAGATGGAGCCCTCACCCGCGACCACCGGTGCCCTGGCCTTTCCCGTGTGGCCCTGGTCCTTCCTGCATAGCTGTCCAGGCTTGCCTTCCCTGAGCAGTCAGCTCGCCATCCTGGGAAGAGTACCAGGCCCTGTGCTCCCCAGCGTCTCTTCTCCCCCTTACCCTATCTCAGCCCTGAGGTCGGCACCAGTGCACAGACCTGCTGGTACCATTCCCCCAGCCCGGCGGAATTTGTTGCCCAGCCGAGGGGTGACTTCCACCCAGAGAGCCCATCTTCCTGAGCGGCCAGCTGCCCCTCCACCCACAGCCCTCGATGTCAGGGCTACCAGGAGCATAGTTCCCATCACGCCATGTTCCTCCCCAACAGCCCCTGGAGCTGGGAAATCTGACGACAGTGTGTCAGGTTCCATCTCCAGCCCATGTCCTTCGGGGCCAACTGGGAGGCCTGCGGGAGCAGTGTTCTACCACTCCTGGGTCTCAGAAATCACTGAAATTGGGGCTTTCTGAGCTGACTCCCCACAACTACCCCCTAGGAATGAGGAAGGTTCTTTTTTTCTCTCCCTGAAGCTCTGAAATGGTGCCATCTTGTCTGTTTTGTTTTCTCAAATGGCTTCTATGCAAAGGCACCTCTCCTCACCCATCAGAGCCTCACCCCCCCCCCTCGCCCTCCTCACCACTGACCCTGATAGCCACCTGGCTTCCCTGCAGCCTTTTGAGAACTCAGAGCCTTAGCCTCATTTCCCACTGGCGCAGATGAATTACATGGTGCCTTGTGAGCCCCCAGGTACTGTGGACCCAGTACACACATGGACCCTGGGTCTGAGTTGAAGCTTTAACTTCAAGGATTCCATGGCCAGAGCCATGAAGAGGTGAGACACACCGCCCCTCCTTAGTCAGGATGACTGGTGAGATTCAGCCATCCCAAGCCAACAGGATGGAATGTACTGTCTGCGTCCCTCCCTGAAGACGAAGCAAAGCAGGGGCTGCTGGGAAGTCTCTGTGGCTCACCCCATAACAGTGAAACACAGAACAGATCTGTTCTCCAGTCCATCTAAGGCCACAACCCTTCCCACAGGGGTCCCAGGTTGGAGGACCAGCAGCCCCATGGTGGCACCTCCCAAAGAGTCATTCTCTTGGGATTCAGCACCAGACATACGAGCTGCCTGGTTTGCATCCGGCTCCCAGAGCCCAGACTGCTGCCACAGCCAAGGGCTGTCAGGCTGGATAAAAATAACTTGGAGGAGGGGGAGAACCATCAGAGGCGGCTCTTCAAGGTCATGGAGTGGGTTGAGGGCCTGAGAGCTTACTCACCCAGATTTCACACAGCTGGCTCTGCTCAGAGGCCTGCCTACTCCTCAGCTCCGCCTCGGGCCTCTGGCTTTTAATGGGAATAAATGACCAGTGGAACAACAGAGACTGAACCAACATTGAGGGCTGTCCTGTCAGCGGACAAAGTGTGGAAACATTTCTGCCCTCTTTGGTGAACACCTGCTCCCCACAGTTTCCCCCCAGGACCACCCAGCATGCCCTCTGGAAGCACCCTGGCTAATCCCTGGCAAAGCCAAGACTGTGGGAAACTAGAACTGGTTACTCACTACTGCTGGGACCGTGTTGATCATGAAATACCTTTGAGGTCACCCTGGAAAGGTCTCCCCCACACACGCCCTCCTGCAAACCCCATCCCCAGACTTTGATGGAACCATGGTCCCCAGGGTTGTTGTAAGGAGCCTGTGGGCACAAGATTAGAGTTTGCAAAAAGCCATGGAGCAAAAGAGTCATTTCAGAAAAGTGGGACAGAGGGCAGAGGTCACCTGAGTGACCCAGAAAGTGCTTGTGAATAGGTCAAGAAGCGATAAAGACTCCCTTTACTCCCTAATGACAGACACAGGGACAGAAGGACGCTCCTGCAGGCTCCTGCAAGTGGGGAGAGGAGGCGATAGAAGTCCCCAGATATTTGGGTCTCCATGCAGGCCTGTAGTTTGGCAACCTCCTAGCCAGAGAGTCAGTGTCTGCCCACAGCTTCACTGGAGGAAACATTTCCATGCTGCAGGTACTCGAGCTGAAGAACAGTCTCTTGACACCATAGGGACATAGCAGAAGTGGCTGAACCCTTTGAGCATCCATCCTGATTGGTCTTGGGTTCATTCTCCCAGGAGACTGGGAGGACCACCCCACCCCCACCCAGCTGAGAACTCAAGTCCCCTGTTTTCAGTCTCAGACAGAAATTTCTGGTGGCCCCAGCAGTCTTATCCCACTCCAGGGTGTTGCAGACAAACAATAAAGATGTTTAGTTCTGGACACTTCCACCAGACTCTAAGTCCTCAGTATTTCTGGAGTCTCTGAACCTATAGCCCTGGCCTCTCCCTACATTATCCCCAGCTTCCTTGCTTCTCTCTAGCTGTGCCATCAGTTCTGAACAGCCACTGGAGAGAATGTGGCATGTGCAGGGCGCATCGCATCAACCCAGCCCCAGACACCCCCCACACCCTGTTATTCTAGTGATAAAAATCAGAATACTTTTTACAATCCACACCTGACTTCTAGTCTTATTTCTTGCTGGCCCCAATCTTGCTCAGTGTTTATGCTACGCTGGCCTGTTCTCTGTCCCCAGCGTTTCCATCTTAGAGCTTCTCATACGAGGGTTCCAGAATGCTTCCCCCACTCCCTTTATGTGGCCTACTTCACCTCCTCAAGCCTTGTCTTCCATGTCACCTCCTCCTGCAGGCCTCCTGAGACTCCTGTGCTTGAGTAGCTCATCCACCTGAAAGGTCCCATTGCTTCCCTGCCTGGAGAGTTAGCTGATGTACAACTACTTGTGTGTCCACTTGATTAGGTATAGTCCCCACCGGAACGTAAGCTCAGTGAGGCCAGGGGCCAGAGCTGGCCTGTGCTGCCATCTGCACCCAGCGCTGAGCACAGTGCCTACTGACTTCTGTTGCATAAGTTGATCAAGGAGGTGAGAAGGCTTCTGGTTTCCTGCTGTGGCTGGCAGACTCTGCTAGGGTGAGTTCCACTGCCATTCCTGCTGGCTGACTTTGAGAGGAGACAGGAGAGCCAGGGCCAAAGGACTGGGGGTTCTGGCAGAACGGTCGATCAGAAGGCCCTGGCCAGAGGAGACGCAGGCGTGCTGGCCTTGGAGTAAATGCTGACAGCTGAGTCTGCTGGCGAGTTTGTTCTCTGCTCTTGGCCTGGCTTCTTAATATATCTAGCTCCCAACAAATCCAGCATTCATGGAGATCTGCTCTGTGCCAGCTAGGCCTGGCAGAGCCAACGGTAACAAACACATGGTCGCTCAGAGGGCAGTGTATCCTCTACCTAGATAAGATGGGCATGTGACAACCCCTGGGGAGGGCAGAGGGCTGCAGGGTGGGGTAGGTGTCTCTGGCTAGGCAAGCTGTGGGAGGGGCCTGGAAGGAAACCCTACCAGAGGAGGACCAGGGGACTCCCTTCCAGAGATCTGGAGGCTCACCCAGGAGCTACAGAAGCAGGCTCTGAACATATGTGGAGGATGGGCTAGCCTGAGCTCTGAGACTAATCTTCTGTATTACATACTTGTTAATGAGAAATCATTTTCTTCAAGGTCTTTGCCCTTCTTGAACTTAATGTTTTCATATGTAAAATGGCTATGATGCAGCCATGGCTCCCCACATATGTGCATGTGCATACATACATACATACAAATAAAGAAAACTGTCATAATTCTTTTTAAGTAAAAGAACTTGATGCTGCAAGCATGGTGGCTCATGTCTGTAATCTCAGCACTCACAACGAGAAGCAAGAGAGTCAGGAGTTCAAGGCCTCCAGGAAAGTGGGGCTATCTCAAACAACAAACAAAACGGGGCAGGGGAGGGGTCGTCGCTGAAGAGATAGCTCAAGGCCTCCAGCAAAGTGGGGCTATCTCAAACAACAAACAAAACGGGGTGGGGGAGGGGTTGTCCCTGAAGAGATGGTTCAATGGTTAAGAGCGTTTGTGGCGCTTGCTTGCAGAGGACCCAGATTCGGTTCCCAGTGTGGAGCCTAACAATCACCTGGAACTCCAGTTCCAGGGCTTGGAGGCTTTCTTCTCACCTCAGCACTGCTTCCTGGTGGTGCAGATGTTCACACAGGGGAAACACCCAGCGTGCAACTGTGCAACCCTAAAAGCAAGCAGCAGCTAAATGATGATGAAAAAGAAATGGGGGAGGGGAGAAGGAGAAGGAGGAGTGGGAAGGAGGGAGGGGAGAGTGGGAGGGAGGAGGAGGAGTGGGAGGGGAAGGAGGAGGAGTGGGAGGGGAAGGAGGAGGAGTGGAAGGAGTAGGAGGAGTGGGAGGAGTAGGAGGAGTGGGAGGAAGAGGAGTGGAGGGGAAGGAGGAAGAGTTGGAGGGAGGAGAAGAGGAGGAGGGAGGAAGAGGGGTGAGAGGGGAAGGAGGAAGAGGTAATTCAGCCTTGCCTATTCCGTGAAAAAACTAGATGCTTTTGTAATGGTAGTGCTCAGGCCCTGGTGACAGTGATTTTGCTATCTGGGCAGGGCTCAGCCTCTCCTTAGGAGATACAGCGAGAAGAACTGGGATCTTTCCCACTTAGGACGTTTCTAGTCAATAAGTAGACTGACGTGCAGCTTGAGTAGTGGTGAGCTGTGATGTGTGCTTGCTTACTTTTAGTGTTCTCTTTGCTTGTTTTCTTTTGTGTTGGTCTGTTGCTTGGGTTTCTTTTACTTACAAGGTATCCACGCAGTCTAGGCTGGCTTTGAACTCTATAACTGAGGATGACCTTGAACTTCTGATGCTCTTGTCTCTAGCTCTCCCAAGGGCTGGAATTGCAGGTGTGTCCCATTAGACCTGGCTTATGACAGTCTAGGGAATCAAACCCAGGACTTCACCTGTGCCAAGTGAGCCACATCCCCAGCACAAAACTGATGGCTTTCTGAGATGCAGAGCAGAATTAATTTCCACGGGGACATTTCTGTTCCCTGCCCCTCCTCCCAGTCGCCAGCCCATAGCTGAAGATTAAGGTACGTTTTATCTGTGCTGCTGTAACTGAATGCAGGTTGACTAAAACTCACCATGCACACACAATAGCTCAGTGTGCCCTTTGAAGCAAAGGCCCACAATTACATACAGGTAAATGAGGAAAACCAAGTGCCTGGTACAGGAGCACTGGCTATCATGGCAGACATCACTAATCAATTTCACATGCTGCTCCTTTCTTATTTTCTTAAGATTTATTTCTTACCCTATTTGGGGATGTCTTAGTCAGTGTTCTGTTGCTGTGAAGAGACACCATGACCATAGCAACTTTTATAAAAGAGAGCATTTAATTGGGGCTGGCTTACAGTTTCAGGGGCTTAGTCCATTATCATCTTGGCGGGAAGCACAGCAGCTCACAGGTAGAGGTGGTGCTGGAGAGGAGCTGAGAGATCTACATTCAGATAGGCAGGCAGCTGGAAGGGAGAGTGAGTGACACTGGGCCTGACTTGAGCATTTGAAACCCCAAAGTCCACCCCTTGTGTCACACTTCCTCTATCAGCCCTTAATCGCTGTCAAATAGTGTCACTCCCTCATGACCAAGCATTCAAATCTATGAGCCTATGAGGGGGGAGGGGCATTCTTATTCAAACTACCAGAGGGCGCGCGTGTGTGTGTGTGTGTGTGTGTGTGTGTGTGTGTGTGTGTGGTGTGGGGGGTGCATTGTGTGCATGTACGCATGTGCATGTGTGTATTGTGTGCGCGTGTGTGTGTGCGTGTGCGTGCGTGTGTGCATGTGTGCGTGTGCATGTGTGCGTGTGCGTGTGTGCGCGCACGCGTGCGTGCACCATCACATTCATGGGGAGGTCAGCTCGCTCCTTCCACCTTGCTTTTCAGGCAGGCTCTCTCATTTCTCCTGCTGTTCTGCACTGAGCAGCTTCCAGCTGGTTCTTCCGTTTCTGCCTCCCTCCTCTCCTTAGGAGCTCTGGCATCACAGCGGGAACCTCACACCCATCTGTTTACATGAGTTCCTGGAGTTGAACTCATGCCACCAAGTTTACACTGCACCCACTGAGCCACCTCACTGGCTCACCCTTAGCCCTTCTTAAGAAGGCTAAAACCCAGAAGCAAACTAGATCAATCATTGTTGGTACAGGGGAGCCATGTGCCTTCTCTGGACTCTGCCTAGCCCTGTCAGGCTCTCACTCAAGACTGAGTTCATGGGTAACCAGGTTTGGGGGTTTCCAGTTTTGTTCCTGTAGTATGTGACTAACTGGTCCACAGCGACTGGCCCTGTGTCATGATCACCAAGGAGATGTGTGGGTGTCATCCATTCTGCCTCAGTCCCTTAGACAGGGGTCCTATTGAGATTCCACGTGGGGTGCTGTATGGTGGCTTTGGACACAGGCCAGCACTTGAAGTGCTAAAGGAGGAACACAAAACAGAACCCTGGCAACTTCCCTGCACGGTCAGAGGCAAGGCTAGGATTGATACCCCTACCCAGTACCTAGCCTCCCAAGCCCAGATGTGGATTCCTACCACCAATAACTCAGAGGCATCTCAAACTACCACGCCCAAAGCCACTCGCCAGATCTCTTCAGGTCTGGCTCCTCTGATGCAGTCTTCAGACCTTCAGGGTTTCTGGAAACAGCAACTTGGTCCTTCCGGTTGCTCAAACATAAAAGTTCTAGAGTTGGCCCTTGAACAGCCCTGTTTTTCTGTCTCTGTCTCTCAGAGAGAGAGAGAGAGAGAGAGAGAGAGAGAGAGAGAGAGAGAGAGAGAGAGAGAGAGAGATTGATTTTATGTGTATGAGCATTTGCACTACATGCATGCATGCATGGCTGGTGACTGCAGAGGGTACATTGGATCCCCAGGAGTTGCAGTTGCAAGCACTTGAGCTGCCACATGACTGGCGGGATTCAAACCCAGGTCCTCTGCAAGGGCAGCATCCGCCCTTAACTGCTGAGCCATCTCTAACCCCTTGAACCTCTTTTTCTTACAGCTCACAGCCAGCGCGCCAGCAAAGCCTATTCATTCTGTCCTTGAATTGCTCTGGTGCCCTGCGCCACTGGCCTCTGTCATTCCTTGCAGGCAGGTATCCTATTGTGGGTTTTTTGGACTTTCCCCAGTGCCCATTCAGTATAGGCTTCTCTAACAGCACCCACCTTAGTGTGTGCTCCCTCAAGCCCCAGCATCCCAGCATTCCCAGCTGCCTTCTACGCTCTGGTTTTGGCCTACTAAGAATAAACCAAGAATATTACTGCAATATCAAGGCTAACCTGATCTACATAGCCCAGGCCAGAAGGGGCTACATAGCGAGATACTGCCTCAAATAATAATACCAACAATAACAACAAAATAAAAACCTAAACATTTCTCATTTTTGTCAGTTTTTCTTCCTAGAACCCTTCAGGTGATAGGAAATTTTCCTTTCTTTTCTTTTTTATCTTGTGCTGTTCTGTTTTTTTGTTTTGGTTTGGTTTTGGTTTTGGTTTTTCAAGACAAGAGTTTCTTTGTGTGGCTCTGGCTGTCCTGACACTAGCTCTGTAGCTCAGCCTGGCCTTGAACTCACAGAAATCCACCTGCTTCTGCCTCCCGAGTACTGGAATTAAAGGTGTGCTCCACCATGGCCCCACATATTGTTCTGCTTTTTTAAAACATTTTTTTTTAGGTTTTTCTAGACAGGGTTTCTCTGTGTAGCCTTGGCTGTCCTGGAACTCACTTTGTAGACCAGGCTGGCCTCGAACTCAGAAATCTGCCTGCCTCTGCCTCCCAAGTGCTGGGATTAAAGGCGTGTGCCACCACGCCCGGCTCTTTAAACATTTTTTAAAGATTTTATTTATTTATTGTATGTATGTGAGTACTCAGTACACTGTCACTTTCTTCAGACACATCAGAAGAGGGCCTCAGATCCCATTACAGAAGGTTGTGAGGTACCATGTGGTTGCTGGGAATTGAACTCATGACTTCTGGAAGAGCAGTCAGTGCTCTTAACTGCCGAGCCATCTCTCCAACTCTATTGCTCTGGTTTTTTAAGACTGTGTCTCACTCTGCATCCTGGGCTGTCCTGAGAGTTATTGTGTAGCCCAGGTTGGCCTGCCCTCATGCCTCAGCCTCCCAAAGGCTGTGAATGCAATGAGTCTCCAAAGCCAGCAAATTCTTTGTATGTGACTACTAACTGCATTATAACACTGTAGTAGCTTGCAACATTAATAAATGATTTATTACTAATAATAAGTTATAAAATGGGTTAAGGATCAAATTCTGGCTTAGCAGCAAATCCTTTAACCCCTTGGAGCATTTCTCGCAGACCACGTGCCAGTTCTTTATCCATTACTGCCCCCTAGTGGTCCATCGAAATAACATACTTGCTCTCTGATTTATAGGCACTCTTGGTTTATCCTAATAAACGCATTGACTGTACCTGAGCTTCACATGCCAACAGAACAGTGGGCACACTGCTGAGTTCTGTTCTTCACTCTCACAGCTGGGTGGATGACTAGTGGCTGCATCTCCCTGCTATCCGCCAACATTCCAAGTAACAGACTAGATACAGTTAGTTCATACCGGAGAGATGGATGGCGATTAAGAGGACTGACCGTTCTTCCGAAGGTCCTGAGTTCAAATTCCAACAACCACATGGTGGTGAAGACAGCTACAGTGTACTTATATATGATAAATAAATAAATCTTTTTTAAAACTCCAACTATGGCTTTAAGTGTGTTCATATCAGCTTTGCATTGTGGTGAATTACCCAGATGTTTGTTCTGGAACTATTCTGAGTGTGTCTTAGGGGTTTTGCTTATTATTTGTTTGGCTTTTTGAGACAAAAAAAAATCTCTCTAGCCCTGGCTGTCATGGGAACTAGCTATATATATATATATCCAGGCTGACCTTGAACGTAGAGAGATGAGCCCACCTCTGGCTTCCAGACACCCCCATGCATATGGCATATATTCACATGAACACATTCACTTATAAAATATATATAAAGAAATAAAATGAGGGGCTGGTGAGAAGGCTCAGCAGGTACAGGGGCCTGCTGCCAAGCCCGACAGCAGGACTTACACAGTGGGAGATAGAACCGGCTCCATCAAGCTGGCCTCTGACTTCCACATGAACGCAGTGACACACACATGTCACCCCTTGAAAAACAATAAATAAATGTAAAAATAAATAAAACTTTAAAATAAGATTTTTTTTTTTACCCAATGGCTGTTTGAGCTGCTGGGTAGAGTCTTTTTAAAAACAGACTAGGAAGCTGGGCGTGGTGTCGAACGCCTTTAATCCCAGCACTTGGGAGGCAGAGGCAGGCAGATTTCTGAGCTCGAGGCCAGCCTGGTCTACAAAGTGAGTTCCTGGACAGCCAGGGCTATACAGAGAAACCCTGTCTCAAAAAGCCACAAAAAAACAAAAAACAAAAACCAAACAGACTAGGTAGTGTGGCACACACCTTTAATCCCAGTACTCAGGAGCCAGAGATAGATAGATCTCTGTGAGTTCAAGGCCAGCCTGGTCTACACAGCTAGTTTCAGGACAGACAGGACTACACAGAGAAACCCTGTCTTGAAAAACCAAAAGAAAACAAACAAACAAAAAGTTCAGCCAGGTGGTGGTGGCGGCGGTGCATTCCTTTAAATCCCAGCAATCAGAAGGCAGAGGCAGGTGGATCTCTGTGATTTTTGAGGCCAGCCTTTACAGAATGAGTTCCAAGACAGCCACGGCTACACAGGGAAGCACTGCCGTTGAAAACAAACAAAAAAATGTTCGAGGGGGCTGGTGAGTGGCTCAGAGCACCTGACTGCTCTTCTGAAGGTCCGGAGTTCAAATCCCAGCAACCACATGGTGGCTCATAACCATCTGTAACAAGATCTGATGCCCTCTTCTGGAGTGTCTGAAGACAGCTACAGTGTACTTACATATAATAAATAAATAATCTTTTAAAAAAATGTTCGATTGTAGTGACAACTTAGGCATTTTGGGTTCTTTTAAACACACAGAAATATTTTAAGAATATGTTTTTGTTTGTTTGTTTTAATCACCGGTGTGAGGTACGGAGCTGCCTCAGCTCGTCCGCAGCAGCTGTGCTCTGCCTCATGCTCTAGCAGGGGAGTGATTTTGCCAGCTGCAGACAGTTTCTGTGATTGTGTAATGTTTGGACTTTTTAGAGGGTGCGTAAATGCTAGAACCCCAAGAGGTGTGTACTCAAGGGGCAGAAGAAGGCATATCTCTGTTCAAGGCTAGCCCAATCTAAATAGATGTGTGGATATAAAAATATACTGTGGACATGGTAGCATACTGCAGCTTCCACAATGAGATGTTTTCTATGCATTGGATTTTTGTTTTTTCTGTGTGTGTGTGTGTGTGTGTGTGTATTATTTTTGAAAGAGGTTGCAAATTGAAGGGCAGATATGAGGAAACAGGGAGATTAGCTGGACAGGACTACATGATGCTGAACCTCAAAGAATCAATAAAAAGTTTAAAAACCAAATCCTTTAAAAACTGAAAAAATGGACTGGTGAGATGGCTCAGTGGGTAAGAGCACTGACTGTTCTTCCAAAGGTCCTGAGTTCAAATCCCAGCAACCACATAGTGGCTCACAATCATCTGTAATGAGATCTGATACCCTCTTCTGGTGTGTCTGAAGACAGCTATTTATTTATTTATTTATTTATTTATAATGATAAATAAATCTTTGGGCCGGAGCGAGCAGGGCCAACTGGAGTGAGCAGAGGTCCTAAATTCAATTCCCAAAAACCACATGAAGGCTCACAACCATCTGTACAGCTACAGTGTATTCACATACATAAAATAAATGAATAAATTTTTAAAAACTGAAAAAATACTACATTTATTCATTTATTTATGTGTATTTGTATATGTGTGTGGAAGCATTGTTCATAGCATTAGTGTTTGTGTGTGTGTGTGTGTGTGTGTGTGTGTAAGTTTGTGTGCACAGCACTAGGGTCTGTGTAAGCATGTGTGCACAGCACTAGTGTGTCTATGTGTGTGTGTGTAAGCATGCATGCACAGCACATGTGTGTGTGTGTGTGTGTGTATGTATGTGTATAAGCATGGGTGCACAGCACTAATATAGCAGTCAGAGGACAATTAGTGAGGGTCAGTTCTCTCTTGTCACCATGTGGGCCCCTAGGATGAAACTCAAGACACTAAGGTCAGAAGGTGCATTTACCCACTGAGCCTTCTTACTAGCCCCCCACTGAACCTAGAATTCATCGTTTGGGATCAGCAAATGCCATCCTACCCCACTCCTTAGACTGCCTCTGTCCCTCGGTGCTGAGTACCAGGTATTCACCTAACCTTTGAGTGGGGGCGAGGGGTCTGACTGTAGGACCTCATACCTGTATAGCAAGCACTTTATCCACAGAGGCATCTCTCTAGCTCCTAATAATTTCCTTTTATTTAATAATATTCCATTGTATAAACATACCACAGTTGAATTATTATTTTGAGGTAGTGTTATACTATATAGTCCAGACTCCCCCCAAACTTATGATCCTCCTGCCTCAGTATCTCAAGTGCTAAGATTATAGGTCTGCGGCAGATGTACTTTTTTTTTGTTTATCTGTTAATCACTTGGTAGACATTAATGTTGCTTTTAATCTTTTTGGTTCTTATGAATAGCATTGCCACGAGCACACATCAGTTTAGGACAGTAGAATAGATGGATATACATCTAATTCCTTATAACAATTGCTCCTGAGAATGAAAGGGAGTGGGTTGGGCTGGCCAGAGGAACAAAAGAGACTTCAGTTTTATTTATTTTGTATAAAAATGTACCTGAAGGGGTGCAGCTCCTAAGAACATTAGTGGCTCTTGATGAAGACAAGGCTTGGTTCCTAGCACCTACACAATAGCTCACAGTCACCTAGACTCCAGTTTCAGAGAATCTGATGCCCTTTTCTGGCCTCCACAGGCACCAGGAACACATATACATACGATATTCATACATACATACAAACAAAACATTCATATACATAAAAATAAACATAAAAAGGAAAAAATTTAAATGTATTTAAATCTGGTCTTGGTAGATCATTCCTTTAATCCCAGCACTTGGGAGACAGAGGCAGGTGGATCACTATGAGTTCAAAGCCAGTCTGGTCTACAGAGCCATTCCAGTCTAACCAGAGTTACATAAAAAGAGTCCCTGGTATGTATAAAAGAATGAATGGTCCTATTCTCCACCATGGCGCAAGACCAAGGGGAAAATGAGAACCCTACGCGGAACTTCGCATCCTCAAGCTCTGCCTCAATATCTGCGCTGGGGAGAGTGGAGACAGACTGACCCGGGCAGTCAAGGTGTTGGAGCAGCTCACAGGCCAGACCCCGGTGTTTCCCAAAGCTAGATACACTGTCAGGTCCTTTGGCATCTGGAGAAATGAGAAGATTGCTGTTCACTGCACAGTCCATGGAGCCAAGGCAGAGGAAATTCTGGAGAAAGGCCTGAAGATGCAGGAATATGAGCTACGGAAAAGTAACTTTTCGGATACTGGAAACTTTGGTTTTGGAATTCAGGAACACATTGACCTGGGCTTCAAATACAACCCAAGCATTGGTATCTACGGTCTGGACTTCTATGTGGTGCTGGGTAGGCCAGGGTTCAGCATTGCAGGCAAGATGCGCAAAACAGGCTGTATTAGGGCCAAACACAGAATCAGCAAAGAGGAAGCCATGTGCTGGTTCCAGCAGAAGTCTGATGGGATCATCTTTCCTGGAAAATAAATTTTATCCAAAAAGCCAATAAAATTTTCTCAGAAATGCAAAAAAAATATGAATGAATGAATGAATAAATAAATAAATAAATGTATCTAAACCAGGTGTTGTGGTTCATTCCTATAATCCCAACACTTGGGAAGTTGAGGCAGGATGATTGACAAGACCCTGTTTTCAAATCAAAACAATAACTTGGAAGGCAGAGGAGGGAGGGCAGATGAAGATCCAGGCCTGTCTGGTGGTCCACATAGCAAGTTCTAAGGCAGCCAGAGCTCCATAGTAAGATCCTGTTCCAAAACTGACAAACAGAACCAGTAAGATGGTACCTCAAATAAAGATGCTGTCAAACCTGATGGATGGCCTGTAACTGGGTGTGTAGACCAGGCTAGCCTTGGATGGCCTGTAACTGGGTGTGTAGGCTAGCCTTGGATGGCCTATAACTGGCTATGTAGACCAGGCTAGCCTTGGATGGCCAGTAACTGGCTATGTAGACCAGGCTAGCCTTGGATGGCCTGTAACTGGGTGTGTAGACCAGGCTAGCCTTGGATGGCCTGTAACTGGCTATGTAGACCAGGCTAGCCTTGGATGGCCAGTAACTGGCTATGTAGACCAGGCTAGCCTTGAACTCAGAGATCCTCCTCCTGCTTTTGTCTCTTGGGTGCTAGGATTGAAAGCATTTGCCCCAACACCTATCTGTCTTCCTTCCTTCCTTCTTCCTATTCTTCCTTCCTTCCTTTCATCCTTCCTTTCTTCCTCCTTCCTTCCATCCTGTTTATTATATTTGTGTGTTTATGTGTGTGTACCTCTATGAGTTTATGTATACCATATAGACACTGGAGTCCCCAGAAGCCAGAAGAAGTTGGAGGATCCCCTGCAACCAGAGTTTCTGGTGGTTGTGAGCCACTGTATAGATGCTAGGAACTGAACCCAGGTCCTCTGCACCACTAAGCTATCTCTTCAGCCTCAATTTTCATACTTTTCCTTAATTTTTCTCTCTGGGTCATCTTCTAAGCAAGAATAATTGTGAGTTCAAAAGAGGGACATGGTAATTTGGAAGAGGAATCCATGGGTCAAATGCTTGTCATGCCAACCCGACAACCTGAGTTCAAGCCCTGGAACCCACAGAGAGGCGAGGCAGAAAATTGACTCCACAGAGCTTTCTCTGGCCTCCACACTCAACCTGAACCACAATAACTTACAATAACAAGTTAACATTTTACATTTTGAGTTAAATTTAAAAAGTGAAATATAAACAGTAGTAGCAATCAGTAGCCCCCATGCCACTTGTATTTCACTGAGCCACACTGAAGTTTGAAAAGGTTCTGCCTGGCCACACCTGAAATCGTTCCATCCCTCCACCCGTTTGAAGGCACCATTGCCAGCTCCTATCTTAAGAGCCGTGGGAAACCTCCAACCACGGTTCAGCTGGGGGCAGCTGGGGGCTGGGACGGTTCAGCTGGGGGCAGCTGGGGGCTGGGACTCCTTTACGTTTCTGATAAATGACTCTGGCTGCCACGTGCAGAGTTCAGCAGTCGTGCCACAGGAAGGAAGGAGAGGCAGCTGTGAGGTTCTGTCTCAGGCTGGGGTGGGGCGGGGAGCTGGCTGGTGGATTTCCAACAGCACCTGCAAAGGTCCAGCCCTTCAAGAAGTTACGTTTCCCTTTATTCCTCTAGGCTGACGCAAGCCCTTACAGATAGATGTAACTTCTTCAGTCCTCCTGTCTCAGTGTCAGCCCCAAGGATGCCCAGATTCAGAACAGTGTGTCCCCTGCACATGAGAACACAGCTCCCTGCCTAGCTCAGGCTGACCACAGTGAGAACTTCAGGTTACCAGCCAACTGGACTCTGAGATCTCTTCCAGTGACTGTGTTAGGAACTAAATAGGTTACATAATTCTTGTCACCTGAACACTGGTGGCCTGTCCACCAGTGTGGCTGAGGTGGGATACTGACTGGGAACATTAAGGGGGGTGTAAGAAGGAGAGGAATTCTTCAATGGAGTTTTATCGAAGTCTCACCAGCCAAGGATTCTAATCCAATTAACAGCTTTTGCTGTGAAGGTTGCTCACATGGAGACAACCTGCCTCTTGTATTTCAAGTAAGAATGTTGAAATAAGCTGGGCATGGTGGCGCACGCCTTTAATCCCAGCACTCAGGAGGCAGAGGCAGGCAGATTTTTGAGTTCAAGGCCAGCCTGGTCTACAAAGTGAGTTCCAGAACAGCCAGGGCTATACAGAGAAACCCTGTCTCAAAAAAAAAAAAAAAAANAAAAAAAAAAAAAAAAAAAAAAGTTGAAATAGCAATTGGCCCTGCCTAAAGTCAGAGCATGTTGGACCTAGGATGGTCTTTCCCCTTCCCCAGACGTAAGCCTACAATTTCCTAGGAATATCCCAAGCAAAGCAATAAACTCCATTTATAGTAAGACTCCTGTACCCTCTTGCACAAACTTTGTGACCAGAGGTTTCATCTGATCAGATATTAATCCTGTCCACCTTAACTTGGGAACCTCCCTAGGATGCTATTTACCCAGAAGAAGGAAAATTGGGGAAAGACATTTTGTTGTTTCTGAGACAGTCTCATGTGTTCCAGGGTGACCTTAGCTTTGCTGTATAGCTGAGGATAACCTTGAAGCCCGATCCTCCTGCCCTTGTCTCCCAAACATGAAAATTTCTAGTGTGCACCACCATGCACAATTTATGCAATGCTGGGAATTGAACCTAGGACCTTCTGCATGCTAGAACTCTATCATCTGAGCCATATCCCCAACTCAAGAGGCAAAGATTCATAGCAACTCTTTGAGATATAAATGGAGAGGCACCAAAATCATCTACATGACTGTTGTTAAAGTGTTTCATAGGCTGGAGAGGTGGCTCAGTTGTCAGGGTCACTGGTTGTTCTCCCAGAGGACCCTAGTTCCGTTCATAGCACCCGCATGGTAGCCTACGACTATCTATAACTCCAGCCATAGAGGATCTGATGCCTTCTTCTGGCCTCTAAGGCACTGCACACATATGGTTCACATACATACATGTGGGCAAAACACCTGTACATAGGAAAAAACCATTTAAGTGTGGTTCCCTCTTAAGAAGCCCCTTTCCTTGAGTACCTCCCTTGTGGCTAATTTTTCATCAATGCCCTGCTTAAATCCATGTTAATAAAAATCTTTCCTTGATAAACTCCAACTGTGCTTCATTTCAGTTCCTGACGGTGTTCTTTGCTGCCTCAAAGACAAGAATCCTGCCTTGGCCTGCTGTGGTGGTTGACACCTTTAACCTTAGCCCTCAAGAGACAGAGGCAGGTGGGTCTCTGTGAGCTTCAGGCTAGCCTGGTCTTCCTTTTACAGCACACAGTATCATGGGGGCCTTGGATGCTGCGTCTCACAGCTGCTGACAAGGTCACAAACTCCACACTGACTGCTCAGGCACCCTCTAGCCTGCCCACCCCCAAAGTTCCCTTCCAGAAGTTGGTATCCTCCTGTTTGGCCTTTCCAAGGGTTTCTAGCTCCTGTCCCTCCAAGGAATGGCCCTTTCTTCTCATTATTTCTCAGCTACCACTCCTCTGGGGACCTCCACCCCTGTAAATTGTTTTTGCTGTTGCTTTTGTGTTTGTTTCTGACAGGGTTTATGTAGCTCAGGCTAGCCTTAAACCCATGATCCCCCTGAGTACTGGACTTGTAGGTATGTGTCATCAAATTTGTTTTGTTTGGGAAATTATCTTGGTGGCCCAGAGTGGCCTCAACCTTCTAAATTCTGGAATTACAGACATGCAGCACTCCTTCTGGCTTTAAAACTCTGGCCCTTTAAAATTCCCACAAGCCCACTCTCTCTTCCTTTCACTCTTCAGCTCTATGATGGGAAAGTTGAGTGAAGGCATGCTCCACGATGCTGGAGTCCAGCTTTCTAAGGTAAGCAAGACTGACAGGGAGGGCAGTGGCTTGGTGGATAAGATGCCCGATGCCAAGCCTGACTCTCAGGTCCATCCCCACCCACCCACAGAGTGGAAGGAGTGAACCGACTCCTGCAAGCTGTCCTCTGACCTCCACTTGTGCATCATGGCCTGCACACCCGTACACACAAAAGACGAAGTATAGCTTAAAATGTTTAAAAAGCAAAGAGTGATACCTGGGCTGGGCTTGATGGTGCACACTTGTAATCGCAGCGCCAGAGAGGCAGAGGCAGGAAGAACTCGAGTTTGAGGCCAGCTTACACAGCTGCACGGCACGATCTTCATCTCAAGACATAAATTAGGCCAGGGGAGGGGGCGCAGGCCTTTAGTCCCAGCTCTCCGGAGGCAGAGGCAAGCGGATCCCTGTAAGTTCAAGATGAGCCTGGTCTACATTGAGACCCTGTCTCAAAAGCAAGTTAATAAACTAATTAAATTAAATTAAAACCCCTGACCCTCGTGTGTCCTCATGAACACAGGGAAGGAGTCAGCTCTGAGGTCCACACTGGAAAACAAGAAAACTTTCTAGAGAAAGGTAAGCTGAAGACTTCAAAATGGCAGAGCTGAACTGGAAAGTGGTGGGAGGGGCTGTGGGAGAGGAGACAGGGGAAGGCAGAGAGGCTGCCGGGGAAACCTTTAAAATTTGTTCTGAAACAGTGCACACCTGAAGTCTCGCACTTGCAAGATAGAGGAAGGAAGATTCAAAGTTCATGGTCACCCTCAGCTACATAACAAGCTACAGGTAAGCCTGGGCTATGTGAGGCCTTTTCTTTAAAAAGAAAAGTTACTTATTTCAAGTGTGTGCAGAGGGGTGCATATATATATATATATATATATATATATATATATATATATATATATATATCACAGCACCTACAGATTGCTTTTTTGTTCAGTTGGCTGGTTTGGTTTGGCTTTTGTTTTTTTGAGGCAGGGTCTCTCTGTGTGTAGTCTTGCTGTCCTAGAACTCCCTGTATAGACCAGGCTGGCCTGGAACTCACAGAGATCGCCTGTCTCTGCCTCTCGCAAGTGCTGGGAATAAAGGTGTACACCACTACCACCTAGTCAGATTTCTTTTTCAAAAGAGAAAAAAATTAGTCAAGTATGTTTAGACATGCCTGTAATTCCAATAAAAAGAAGCTGGGGAAACGGGAGTTCGAGGTCAGGCTAGCTTGGGCTACAGAAGTCTCTACATCATGGAAAAAAAATCAGAACAACAGTGTAAGTTTATTAAGGACACAGAAGCCATGAAGGGATTAAGCTAGAGGAAGGCTGGACTGGATTTACACCAGTGCTGACTATGATAGGGGATGGGGTCTGGGGGGCACAGCCAGGAAGGGTCAGGAGCTATCAACTAGTAGATCAGCTGCACAGAATGAGAACCAAGCAGACACCAGGTTCTTCTACCTTGGGTGAGTGGGGAGGGCTGCTGAGTCTGCCCTCTGCTGGGCACTGAAGCTATGAGAAGGAGTGAGACCTACCAGGCCCCCTAACAGAGCTCGCACTCCAGATGAAAGAGCACAGGACCAATTTCTGTGTTTTGGTAACAAGCAGAGCACACAGGAGTCATGGAGGCCCCTGGGGACCTGGCCTGAGGCGGAGATGCAGAAGCTGAGAACGGTAGGACAGGGGGATGAGTCCTGATGAAGGAGAACTCTGCAAAGCTCACCTCCCCCTCCAGATGGAGGAACCAATGTAGCTTGGAAAGGACAAGGTTTCATTGTTCAAGCTGGCCCCCGGATCCTCCTGCTTCTTGCTTCCCGAGTGCTGGGATCACACTTGGCCTTTGTGCCTGGCTCCCATCAGACCTTCACACAAGGAGTCTGGGTGTCATTCTGGGGACCCAGAGGGAACCCCTGCAGTGTTGGATGCACCAGGCCACGAACCTAGGAAAAGGCACGGAGAGGCCCTCGGTCAGCCGGTGGCTTCATAAAATTGAGATGGCCTGTTCTTCATCCCGGGTGGGTTGCTCTCGTTCAGGGGGATGGGCACATAAGTGTGAGAATGGAGTCAGCAGCATGGCTGCCCAGCCAGGCCAGGTGAGGAGAGATCAGAGAGCAGAAGACAGGGCCTGTGAGGAGAAACAGGAGCCTGCCAATGGGATCACCTGAAGAGGCTGTTAAAACACTAATTGTGGAGCACCGTGTGCCCCACCCCCAGCTTCTAACTCAGTGGGTTTGAGACTGGGGTCTGCTGAATTCGTTTCTGACCATTCCCTGGTGATAACAGGCTGACTGGGAGACCACAACTTAAAGAACATTGAAGTAGCCTGGCATGGTGGCGCACGCCTTTAATCCCAGCACTCGGGAGGCAGAGGCAGGCAGATTTGAGTTCGAGGCCAGCCTGGTCTACAAAGTGAGTTCTGGGACAGCCAGGGCTATACAGAGAAACCCTGTCTCGAAAATCCAAAAAAAAAAAAAAAATGAGGTTTTCAACCTGTGAGCCATGGCCCCTGCAGGGGGGCAGCTCAAAGGACCCTTTCACAGGAGTTGCCTAAGACCATCAGAAAACAGATTTACCTTTACCATTGTTAACAGTAGCAAAATGACAGTTATGAAGCAGCAGTGGAATAGTTTTCTTGTTGGGGGTCACCACAACATGAGGAACTGCATTGAAGAAGGGTCCCAGCCTTAGGAAGGTTGAGACTCCCCAGGAGGTTAGAACCCCCCCCCCCGGGGAGGGGGGGTCCAGCTGTTTCTGCCACCATTGTCTTTCCAACACTAGCCTCCTCTGGGCTCAGAAGGCACTGAGGTGGAAACAGGAGGAAATTCCCTTGAAGGAGGAAAGCTAGAGAAGACCTGTCAAATGTCCCATAAAGGCAAGCCGGATATAAGCTGAGCGCCCCTTACCACATTTTTTTCCCCAGGAAACTGAGGTCATCAGCCAGGAGCTGCCTCAACCCCCACTCTTTGTTCTTTTCCCTCCTTTAGGGAGAGACGATGGACAACCTCACATTCCACTGGGTAGCTCAACCCCTCCATTCAAGCACCAGATCCCATCCCCTCCTCCTGCTTCTTGATTTCTTCACTCTCTCTGCAGCCTGCCTTCTCTTTCCACAGTCTCCTGTGGGAATAGACACCTAGTGGCTACATCTGATGGATTCACACTCCACTGAATCCAGCTGGTACCACTGCTATTGTAGCCATGGCTCTGGGTTCTCTCTGGTCTCTGTCACTGACCTCTGATGGAGCCCATGTCTACCTTCGCCCCGTTGGTGATTCCTAAACCTATGTGGTTGTTGTTTTATCCAGCCAAAATTTCTTCAGCAAACATCCATGCTATTGTGTTAACACTGGGATATAGTGATACACAGACTATAGTCTGGTCCACGCCAAGTGCACATCCTACCTCAAAGCTACATCCCACGGAGTTGGTGATGATGACTTGGTGTGGTCTAGGGTAATGGATGTACTGGGACTGACGTGGGGCAGACTGTGAAGGAGAAAAAAAGCAAAGTGGTGGTGACTCTCCCTTCAATAGGACTGTCACCAGACGCCATCAGGGAATGGTGACCCTAGAGCATGTTATTAAAAGGTACCACAGTCTGGGGAGATGTCTCTGTTGGTAAAAGGCTGGTTTTGCAAACATGAAAACCTGAGTTGTGTAAAAGAAACTTTTATTCTCCTGATGTAAATGTCGTCTCTGGGGCTTACTACCTCCATCTGATGACATAGGCCTAGGCCTTGCAGCCTCCACACACTCTAAGCCTAGAAGGTTTTCAGCCTCTGAGACCTGCTGCTGAATAAGCACACCCTTCCTAGTTCTTTCTGAACTCTCTCTAGCCGGCTGGCTCAGCTCAGCTGTTCTGACTCCAACCCCTCTCCCAGCTGACTTATCCAACCTGGCTCTTTTCTTAACCTTTATACTGGCCTCAAACTAACTGGCAAACTTTTCTTCTCTCTCTCTCTCTCTCTCTCTCTCTCTCTCTCTCTCTCTCTCTCTCTCTCTCTCAAGTATAGAATAGAGTTTATTTAGGGCACAGGGAGGGGCGTTAAGAGGGTAGCAGAGGCAGAGAAAGGCGAAGAGGAGAGAGTAGAAGTGGGAGCAGCTGGCTACGGCCACGTGGAGGGGAGGGGGAGGAAGTAGGAGGAAGGAGGCAAGGGTGTCGGAGACTAGCAAACTTTTCTAATCCTCTGGCTCCTGTCTTTACCTGTGCCTAGCTTGTTCTTTCTCTGCAACCTGTCTCTAACTGTCCTGGGAAAACTGCCTCCTTGCTCCAGGCTGCCGTACTGCTCAACTCTACCGTACTGCTCTCCATGAACACTACTATATGCCTGTGCTATATTCTCTTCTTCCTGTACTGTCTGTCTGTCTGTCTGTCTGTCTCTTAAGTAGCTTTCCTTTCCTCTCTCTTCTCCTAAAAATTGGGGGGTACCCTATTCTGTGAACTCTTTTTCTGATTTGTCACTTTGTCTGCCACTCTACGAGACATTTAATTGAAACATGGGTGCTTCCTTCTACAAACTAACTTTACCTTCGTTGTTGGGGATTAAAGGTGAGTTTTAGGGATGTATCTGTATTCCAGCCAGAGGAATTAAAGGCATGTGCTAAGGACTGAGCCACACCCTAGCTAGAAAGGGGTTCAAATAGTCTGTAACGGAGTTTGATTCTCCAGAACAGATGTAGAAAGCCTGGGCACGGTGGCCTGGGATGTGATCCCTGCCTGGAAAGGTAGGGGGGATTCCTGCGTTGCCTAATCATAAAGCTCAAGTCAATAAGAACAAGGTGAGCCGGGCAGTGGTGGCGCACGCCTTTAATCCCAGCCTGGTCTAGAACTCAAAGCTGACGTTAACCAATCATCTGTCCCCTGTCTCCTCCTCTCTGCCTTACAAGGAAGAACAATGATTTTGAAATACCCATGTGCTTAGCCCTTTTCTGTCTACAAAATCAAACTGTGTTAAGCCCATAACTCTATTTTATGGGACAAAGTGTTGTCTGGTTCTAGGGTCAAAAACAAAACCCATGGAGATAGATAAACTAAAGTGTTGCAATCTGTGCAGGGCCGAGGAACATTGAAAAATTGAGACTTGATCACTGTGGTCTGTCTGTAAAATTAACTTTATTCTCCTGTAGTAATTGTTGTCTCTAAGGCTCACTGCCTAGGTCGGCTATCCTAGGCCTAGTCCTGGAAGCTTTGAGCCTATGTACAATCTAATCTAGATTGTTTCCAGCCTCTGAGACTTACGGCTGAATAAGCTCACCCTTTCTAGTTCTTTCTGAAGTCTGGCTAGCTGATCAACTCGGATCTTCTGGTTCAAATCATTTCTTTATGCTGACTGATCCAATCTGTTTTCACTTTTGTCTTCTCCTAAGTTACACTGCTTGGATTCAAACTAACTCCAGCAATCTGTTCTAATCATCTGGCTCCTTCTCATTCTCTGGCTTGTTCTGTCTTCTCCTGTGTGTAGCTTGTTGTCTCTCTGCAACCTGCCTCTGTACAACTGTCCAGGTAAAACTGCCTCCCCCTCTCTCTGTATAGCTCCCTCTCTTTCCCCTCTCTTCTTGTGAGAGTTGGGTGTATCCTAATCCGTCAGATCTCTCTATGATTCATCACTGTTTCTGCCACTCGATTAGACATTTCACTTTCAAACGTGGTTGCTTCCTTCTACAAACTAACATTGCTTTCGTTGTTTGGGGTTAAAAGTGTGTACTAAGGGCTAAGCCACCCCACAACTAGAAACCGGTAACTTTCAGTAAAAAAAAAAAAAAAAAAAAACAACCCCACAATCTCAGGGTTCACAGTGTGATCAAATATCCGGCAGCAGCGATCCACACCTATTTCCCTGCTGCTGCTGGGTTTGGGGTTGTGGGGGCCAGCCTGAGATGGAAAGTTCTGGAAATGATATTCCCAGTGCATCAACAGCATCCACAGTGGAAGGAGACCTAGTAGCAGTGCTATCTCCTGGTAGCCCTGGGAGTTGCAGGCTGGAGTCTGTTTGTTCTTGCAAAAGTTACATAAACACTAGGAGGATTTAAGGGGGAGAGGACTGAGCAGTTAAATTTAAGGAGGTTTCCAACTTTGCTTGCTTGCTTACGACTGGCCTTAAAACTATGCGGCTAAGAATGACCTCTATCAGGGTGAAAACACAAGGTTTACTTCAGTGGAGAAAAATTATGGTATATTCTGGAGCCAGGTATCTCGGGAGGAGCATGAGAGTGGCTTAGAACATCTCAGGGACTAGTCCTTATAATGTTGTACCCCTGAAAAGCTATGTGTACCTTTCCATCTGACCCAGAAAGGGGGACAGATATGTCTAGGGGATTTTTACCTTTGTGCTCTACAGCGTGAGCCCCCACACATGTCAGCAGGGAGGGATGGAATCATAACTCCACAGGGTCAGCTTTAAACAGCTTGAGAAGTTCTAAATTTTTAGGGAGCATCACTCAGGTCAAACTGGGATTCACGGCTTTGACACGGAAAGGAATTCTAGTAGTAACTAGTATAATGGAGGTACTTCCATGTAGCTTTAGAATGAGGTTAAGAGAAAGAAGTGCTCAGAAAAAAAATAAAATGCATCAAACTGTGAGTATAGATCCCAGAGGTGGCTAGCCTTTACAGATAGCTTCTTAGAAGGAAAGAGGGGGTGTCTCTGTGTAGCCCTGGCTGTCCTGAAACTCACTCTGTAGACCAGAGATCTAACTCAAAGATCCACCTGCCTCTGCCTTCTGAGTGCTGGAATTAGAGATGTGCACCACCACCTCCCAGCACAAATGACATTTTTTTTTAAGATTTATGTATTTTATGTATATGAGTACACTGTAGCTGTGCAAATTGAACCCAGGACCTCCGCTCACTCCGGCCCCATTTGCTCCAGCCCAAAAATTTATTTATTATTTTATATATAAGTACACTGTAGCTGTCTTTAGACACACCAGAAGAGAGCATCAAATCTCATTACAGATGGTTATAAACCACCATGTAGTTGCTGGGATTTGAACTCGGGACCTTCAGAAGAGTAGTCAGTGCTCTTTTTTTTTTTTTTTTTTTTGGTTTTTCGAGACAGGGTTTCTCTGTGTAGCCCTGGCTGTCCTGGAACTCATTCTGTAGACCAGGCTGGCCTC
>NC_034595.1:74363238-74392189 GCF_900095145.1 Mus pahari
TCCCGAGTGCTGGGATTAAAGGCGTGCGCCACCACACCCGGCTAGAATTTTTTTTTAAGATTTATTTATTTGTTATATGTAAGTACACTGTAGCTGTTTTTCAGACACACCAGAAGAGGGGGTCAGATCTCATGGATGGTTGTGAGCCACCGTGTGGGTGCTGGGATATTAACTCAGAACCTCTGGAAGAGCAGTCAGTGCTCTTAACCACTGAGCCATCTCACCAGCCCCAACAAATGGCATTTTTAATAGGTCTCTTTTCTCTATAAATTTTATCTTTTTTTAAAATAAATAAACATTGTTTTTTATGTGTTTATTATTTTATGTGTTTTATGTGTTTCTGAGTGTATGTTACCACATGCATGCCTGATGCCCATAGATGCCAGAAGAGGGCACCAGAGCCCCTGGAACTAGAGTGAGTTGTGAGTCACTATGTGGGTGCTGGAAATTGAACTTGAGTTCTTCAGAAAAGCAGCCAGTGTTCTTTGCTGAGGTATCTCTTCAGCCCCCGAAACACTTATCTTAAAAACAGGCTATAATGATCTTTCCTTTTGACACAAACTGTTGTTTTGTTGTTATTGTTATTTTGAGACAAAGTCTCTCTGTGTAGCCCTGGCTGTTTGACTGGCCTCTGAATGCTGAGATTAAAGTCATGAGCCACCACACCTGGCTCTAGAGTTTTGTTTGTTTTTGTCAGGAAATAAGGAAGAAGCTCAGCTGGGCAGTGGTGGTGCACACCTTTAATCCCAGCACTTGGGAGGCAGAGGAAGGCAGATTTCCCAGTTCAAGGTCAGCCTGGTCTACAGAGTGAGTTCCAGGACAACAGCCAGGGCTATACAGAGAAACCCTGCCTGGGGGAGGGGGAGAAGGAAGAGGCTCTGGGTGTGGTGGTACTCACCTTCAATCTCTGCATTTGGGAGCAGAGGCAGGCAGACCTCTGTGAGTTCAAGGCTAGCTTGGTATACTTAGCTACATCTGGAATTAACTAAAATCTAAGCAGCTGGGAATCCCTGAATCCTTGAATCCCCAAGACAGGATATCACTCTGTAGCTGTGACTATCTATCCTGGAGCCGACTGTGTAGACTAAGCTGGCCCAGAACTCGCAGAGATCCACCTGCCTCCCGAGTGCTGGGATTAAAGGTGTGCACCACAACGGCTAGTTGGGATTCTTTTCTTTATTAAACCATTTGAAGTGAGAAGGCCTACTTTCGATCCAGACAGTTTGAGGTGGGAGGACGACCTTTAATTTGGGGCCCACCTTCTGTTGGCAGCCTATGTAAAGGACATGGAAGAAGGAAGCTTGCTCTTGGCCTGCTTGCTCTCACTCTTGCTACCAAGTCCATTTCCTCACTGCTATAGGCACCTACTCTAAACCAATTTAAGCCTATCCCAGTCTAGCTTACACATGAATGAGACTCGGACTGTGGTTATTTGGCCTTGACAGTTACTGGGGGGGAGCCCCTAACCTACTTTTCTGACTGCTGGCCTGGCTACTTCCTCAGTGGTGTACCCCAAATATTTGCTGTTTCTCCTGGCCGTGTGCTCGTGGTTCATCTCCCCTCATGGCAGCCTCCTTCCCCACCCCCCCACCCCCGTTTTTTCTTTTCTCGCCTGGCTCTGTAACCCCCAACCAGGTAACTCAAAACCTGCCTTCCTCTAATCCCTCCAGCAAGGCTGTCACCACTTTTATTTAACTAATAGTTTTAAATTATGGAACAAGGTTTGCACCACAAAATAATTTATTCAAAACTAGGCCTTTGGGTACAGAATTTAGCATTACAATACATAGCAACAGACCAAACTTCAACACCTACTTCAGGGGTCTGGCATATACTAAAGACCAGCTGAGACATCCAGCTCTATAGACTGAACAACTACTGGATTCTTGTGGAGAGCCATTGTTGGACTGACTGGGCCATAGCTTAAAAGCCATACATATTCTCATATTCATATATTCTCTCTCTCTCTCTCTCTCTCTCTCTCTCTCTCTCTCTCTCTCTCTCTCTCTCTCTCTCTCTCTCTCTCTCTGTGTGTGTGTGTGTGTGTGTGTGTGTGTTTCAATTTATAAGTTCTGTTTCTCTAGAGAACCCTAGACTATACCGTGAGGGAAAGAATAGACAAGCGACAAGCACACATTCCTTTCCCTCCTGTTTTGAGACATAGTCTTACTATGTAATCCAGGCTGGTAAAAGTAGCCTTTTTTGAGTCTTGAGGGCAGATTTGGCTTAGCATCAGAGCCTACTGAGGTGTTCTTTTCTCTGGATCTCTTTTCAGGACTAGGGCCAGATGGTGGGTCAGAAAGCTACGCCTCCATTCAGCTTGCAGCTCTTTCTCTAGAGCAGTGGTTCTCAACCACTAACGCTGCAACCCCTTAATACAGTTCCTCATGTTGTGACCCTCCAAACCGTGAAATTATTTTCATTGCTACTTCATAACTGTAATTTTGTTACTGTTGTGAATTGCAATGTGTTTTCTGTATAATGTGAATATCTGCGATTTCTGATGGTCTTAGGTGACCCCTGTGAAAGGATCGTCTGACCCCCAGAGGGGTTGCTGTCCACAGATTGCAAACCACTGCTCTAGAGTCACACCTCTTCCCTCCTGAGAAATATGTCTCACGACATTAGATTTTCATGACTGGGAGGTTCTGTTCCCAAGGTCTAGGACTAGATTTCCCAAGAGGCGTTCTTTTTTGTTTTTTCGAGTCAGGGTTTCTCTGTGTAGCCCTGGCTGTCCTGGAACTCACTCTGTAGACCAGGCTGGCCTCGAACTCAGAAATCTGCCAGAAGAGGCATTCTTGACATGAAATAAATTTGGGGTGTAAATGTGTTACCAACCTCAAGGCTGTCAGAAGAGATTTATTTGGAGAAATGACTGGGAGGGAAAACGAGGGGAAGAGAGAGGGAGACAGCGAGCGAGCCTTCAGATCATGGCCATGATATAGACCTGAGAGCTAAGCAAGAAAACAGGAAGAAAGGATTGGGTACATCCAAATCTAATCTTGAGATTGCTGCTAGGGGCTGGAGAGATGGCTCAGCGGGTTAGAGCACTGACTGCTCTTCCAGAGGTCCCGAGTTCAATCCCCAGCAACCACATAGTGGCTCACAACCACCCGTAATGAGATCTGATGCCCTCTTCTGGTGTGTCTGAAGACAGTTACAGTGTACTCATATAAATTAAATAAATCTTAAAAAAAAGAGAGATTGCTGCTAGGTGGATACAGAATCCACAACTATTAGAAGAGATCCCTTCTGTAAAGAAATGGCCCCATTCAGATCTCTACTATGCCCAGCATGGGCTGGAACAGGCTGGGGAAAGAGTAGCCTCAGCAACTTCACAGTCAGTCCTCAAAACAGAATGACAGCTGTCAATCAAGTTCACTCCCCGTGGCAAGTTGTCTTACAAGCATTAGGAGCTGCCACGTTCCTTCCTGTTGCCAGTGGTCAGGCCCAAACCCGGTTACTCACCCCAACCCCCAAGCGGTGACGTTACTACGCACCCTGTGCGTGTTGAGAGGGTTCAGGGAAGTGATACATGCGAGCTCAATAAATGTCAGTGATAGTTATTATTAGCATCACTGTAGGCAGCGTGAGAGCGAGAACAAGGAGATAGTTACATCTCAGCCCACTCTTGATGGCTTTCGTGATCTTGGGCTGTGACTCCCCAGGCTGAGAACAGCGCCCAGCATGTGAGTGGCACTACACTGTGTAATGGATTTGTGTCATTATTTTCAAATAATAGTACTAGAGAAATGATTTCTGGAAGTGTCATACTCTGGAGTGGTGTCGCAGGATCTCTATGAAAAGTCTCTATTCTGCTTTGTAGTTTTCTGTTTTAACATAGGGACACACACACACACTCAGGAGGCACACGGTGTTCTCTCCCAGACTCAGCTAAGTTCCAGATTTATTTCTCTGCTCACAGCATCCACGAAAACGTTACATTGTAACAACACATTACCCGCTGCCCTGGGGATGCTCACTGTGTGTCTGGGACTGCGTCTCAATCTATCATCTCTCATCTTATTTCTGCTTTACTGTTGAGGAAATCAAGGCCAAGAGCTAGGGAGTGGCTTTCACAGCTTATGCAAGGCTTCAAGGTTTCCTCTAGACATCTGTTTGGAGAACTCATTCATTGCCCTAATTTCAATTTCTTTTTTTTTTTTTTTAATATATTTACTTATTCCATACACATAAGTGTTTTTGCCTACCTGTATGTTTGGTAACTAGAGAGGCCGGAAGAAGGTATGGGGCCTCCTGGAACTGGAGTTACAGATGGTTGTGAGCTGCCAGGTGAATGCTGGGAATTGAACCCGTGTCTTGGAAGAGTAGCAAGTGCCTTTTTTTTTTTTTTTTAACTATGAATAATACTTTATTCTGTCGTTTTCTTTACAACTGAAACTATGGGAATCAAAATTAACATCCTTGCCTGTGAGCTTCTTGTACACACCAGAAAAAGTTTGGACCCTGTGCTCCGCGTTGTTCTGCCTGGCTTTGTCTAAGTGAACTGTTATAAGCCTGCTGGCATCCAGTTTCACATGGATCCTTTTACCCACAATTTCACTTGGGAAGACCAATTCCCACGGATGGCGTCGTGCAGTGCACTGTTGTCAGGGTGCAGCTTCTGGGGTACTTTTGCTTATTTTTCGTAAGGCTTTTCCAGGTTGGTTTGGGCAGAATCCTCCTCTGAGCAATGACGACAATACGCTTCCCACTGAACTTGGTGAACAGCCGGGCTTGGTGGCGTACACCTTTAATCCCAGCACTCAGGAGGTAGAGGCAGGCAGATTTCTGAGTTCGAGGCCAGCCTGGTCTATAAGGTGAGTCCCAGGACAGCCAGGGCGATACAGAGAAACCCTGTCTCAAAAAACCAAAAAAAAAAAAGTTTCTCCAATTCACGAACTAGTTGGACTTGGATTTTCCGGAAAGATTTAAGCTGAGGAACTGGTACAAAAATTATGATAGTTATCCAACCACCACCAACTTCAGTTTCCTTGGCTGTGTTGATGTTGAGTTCCTTGAGATCTGAGTTCATCTCTAGCTGGAGCAGCGCCTGAGAGATGCCAGACTCAAACTCCGGCTTCTCGCCATTGGGTTTCACAATCTTGGCGCTCGAGCTGAGCATGGCTTCATACTTACGGAGTGCCGGCTTAGAAAGAGTGTAGCAAGTGCTTTTAACTACTAAGCCCCTGCTCCAGCCCCTCAGTTCATTTCTATGTCCTGCTTTCCTTTATTTTAATGTATTTCATTTATTATTTGTGACTTGTTTACTCATTATTGCTGTATTATTGATATATATTGGGAGGGGTGCACACATGCGTGGAGGTCAAAGGACAGCTTTGTTGAGTCAGAGTCAGTTCTTTCCTTCCGGCTTCCGGCTTCGTGAGTTCTGGGGACTTAACTCAAGTTTGCATGGCGAGCACTTTCTCTGCTGAGCCATTTCCCCTGGCACTTCCGTTATTGTTTATTTCTTTATTTTATTGTTATTATTATTTTAATGGTGTGGAAGTAAATCTAGAGCCCCCTGCCTGCTAGGAAGCATCCATAGTGGAGCTGTGTTTCTAGTGTGGGTGGGATGGTGCATAACTGTGAAATTCCAGCATAACAGGAAGATCCAAGAATACAGGGCCTTGGGGCTGGAAAGATGGCTCAGGGGTTAAGAGCACTGACTGCTCTTCCAGAGGTCCTGAGTTCAATTCCCAGTAACCACATGGTGGCTCACAACCATCTGTAATCGAATCCGATGCCCTCTTCTGGTGTGTCTGAAGACAGCTACTGTGTACTCATATAAATAATAAATAAATAAAACTTAAAAAAAAAAAAAAAAGAATACAGGGCCATCCTTGGCTGCGTGATGAGTTCAAGGCCAGCCTGGGCTACAGGAGACCCTTTGACAAAATAAATATCATTTTAAACATGGAAGTACAGCTGTGTTACCACCTTCTCTAGGAAGCCTTTCATCACCTCTGTGTAGATTACTTTTTCTTTTGCCCAAGGGCCCAGTCTATGGCGCTCCATTCCATAAGCCTTGGGGACAGATCAATATTCTTGCCACTAGACTGTGTTCCAGGAAAAGGATGGTGCTTTACCTCTTCTGATAGTAGGGTCCAGCTTAGGTCTCTTCCAGCTGGAAAATAGTTAGGAATCTCCTTACCTATACCTTCGACCTCTATACATGATGGGCTTTGCAGACTAGTTCTAGCTTCTTTTTTTTTTTAAGATTTATTTATTGTTATATATAAATACACTGTAGCTGTTTTCAGACACACACCAGAAGAGGGAGTCAGATCTCATTACAGATGGTTGTGAGCCACCATATGGTTGCTGGGATTTGAACTCAGGACCTTCCAAAGAGCAGTCAGTTCTCTTAACCACTGAGCCATCTCTACCGCCCTGGTTCTAGCTTTTAATAGTTTGGTTCTTTAGCTGGGTAGTGGCGAGTCATGTTTTTAATCCTAGCACTCAAGAGGCAGAGGCAGATCTCTGAGAGTTCAAGGCCAGCCTGGTCCACAGGACTGAGTTCCAGAACAGCCAGCTACACAGAGAAACCCTGTCTTAAATTTAAAAAAAAAAAAAAAAAAAAAAAAGAAGGAAGGAAGAGAAAAATGTATAGTCTGGTTCTTGGTGATACGACACATTTAATCTGAGTTTCAGATCTGAAAATAAAGGGCTCATTCTTAAGCATTTTCTAACTGTAAAGGTGATCGAGAAGCCATAGATTCAGAGGTCTCACAGGGAGGAAAAGTATCTCCTCTTTCCCGGGGAAGGGCGTGGCCTTGCTTCCCGAGACTTGCTGAGCCTATCCTGTAATTAGGAAGCTTGGTGATATGCTCCACTGTTGTGCAGCCTGCTCCAAGGCCTGAACCCAACCTGGAGGATCTCGGCGAGTCATAAGGAAGGGTCTTTGTCCACGCAGGGCAGAGCCACTGTTACTCATGAGAAATAGAGCTTTTGTAGGTAGCAATGACCTCCTCATTAGCATGGCTAGCTGCTCTCGCTGTCTGGAGCTCTCCGGAAGGAAAGCATCCTTAGAGTCTTTGGCTCACGTGAATACACGGGTACTCGTGTTTCTCCTCAGGCAAGCTGCCCTGTGAGTGTTCAGCTCAGAGCTCTAGCTTCAGCACTCAGAGCACAGAATCTCCTTCAGAATGCCCCATAAAATCTGTTGACTAAATGAGCACATGAATCTAGAAGGCCAAGCCTTTATACTTCTCTGTGTGAAATCATCACATGCAAAGGTCCACATATAGCCACTCCCCTCCACTTCCTCCTCTCATCCAGGAGCATATTCTCCTAACATACCAGCAGTAAGCATGCACTGATTTATACGAAGGTACACGGGCTTCCCTTTGGATCCCTGGCCTGGTACACATTTAAGGCTTCCTACCAGCCTCTTGTCATTATGAGATACTATTTAAATCTTGCAGCCTGAATGTCCCTGAAATTCCTGGGATGCCACACATGTTCCAAAGGGGCACACGCTCTCCCCTCAAGGCTAATTGCTATCTTGTGGTTTCTGTTTTGTTTGTTTTTCAAGACAGGATTTCTCTATGTAGCTCTGTGTGGCCTGGATCTCAATCTGTAGACCCAGATGGCCTTGAACTCAGAATAGACATCTGTGCCAGGCATGGTGGTGCACGCCTTTAATCCCAGCACTCGGGAGGCAGAGGCAGGCGGATTTCTGAGTTCGAGGCCAGCCTGGTCTACAAAGTGAGTTCCAGGACAGCCAGGGCTACACAGAGAAACCCTGTCTTGAAAAAGCAAAAAGGAAAAAAAAAAAAAAATAGACATCTGCCTGCCTCTGCCTTCCAGCTCCTAGCACAACGCCCAGCTTGTTTTTGTTTTTTAAGACAGGGTCTCTCCATAATCCTCCCAGTCTTGGAATTCACTCTATAGATGAGGCAGGCCTCAAATGCAGAGCCTGTCCTTGCTCTGCTTCCCAAGGACTTGCATTAAGGTGTAAGCCACTGCACCCAGATGATATCCTATATGTTTAGATAGGTGAATCTATATGTTTAGATAGGTGAATCTGAACTTTGCAGATTTCCCATAAACTTGGGAGCCATCCTAGACGTTTCCCTCTCTTCTTTCCTACATCCAAATTAGTCACAAATTATATTCTCTAAATATTATCTTTTTTTTAAATATTATCTTTACAAAAAGAAAAAAGAAAAAAAATAGTCTCACTTTTTACTTCAAGTTGGCCTTGAACTCATGACAGTCTGTCTGCCTTCACTTCTCAAGTACTGGGAATGCAGCTGCCTTACCTGGCTTTAATGTATCTTTAATTATGAAATTTCAAGAGGCTGAGAGAAATGGCTCAGTTGGCAAAATGTCTACAAAATGCAAATCTGAGGATCTGTGTTCAGGTCCCTAAGACCACTGAAACTCATGAGCCAACCAGACTAGCTAAGTCTATGAGCCTCAGAGTCAAGGAGAGACCTTGTCTCAAAAAATGAAGTCTCAGGATGGCAAAATGTCTCATCAGAGGAAGGCAGCTGCCACCAAGCCTGTGTTCTGTTCCTGGGCCCCACATGGTAGAAGAAAAGAACTGACTTCTGCAAGATGTTCTCTGACTTACAGTCGGTGCTGTCCAAGTAAGCAAATGAAAAGAAAGAGATCAAGGAGGCCGCCTAATGGTTAACCTCTGATCTCCATGTGCATATGTGAACACACCCGTAGGTACACATACATATACCAAAATATACATACATACATGCATACATACAGAGGGAGAGGGAGAGGGAGAGGGAGAGGGAGAGAAAGAAACTTCTTCATCTCTCTGACCCCCACTCACTCCCCAACTTTACCTCTAATCATCCTTCAGCTTTGCATTCCGATCTTGGGGATAAAGTCCAAGGTACCTTGCCTCATGTCATCCTGGCCTTTATAGAACAACGGTGCTGTCCTATAGGCTCAGCAGGAGCCTACTTCCTTATACAAGATGCTCCTTCACTTCAGAACTCTCTCCTTGGTTTAGCTTCATAGTGATAGCTTTTATTTACTTATATTTTAAAGATCTATTTATCTTTTATTTCATGTGTATTTGCCTACATTGTACCTAGTGCTTAGGAAGCCAAGGTGTCAGATCTCTTGGAACTGGAGTTACAGGAGGTTATAGAAGGTTAGCATCATATAGGTGCCAGGAACTGAACCTAGATCTTCTGTAAGAACAGCATGTGCTTTTAACTGATGAGCTATTTCTTCAGCCAGTTATTTATGGATTTATGGATTTGTTTATTTGTTTACTTATTTTCCCTGAGACAAAGCCTCACTATATAGTTATATAGTGTTGGATGAGTAGAAACTTTTATTTATTTATTTATTTTTGCAGGGTGAACCAACAATGGAGATGGAGGTCTTTCTATGTAATCCTAACTTTCTTGCCACTTGTTATGTAGACCAAGCTGGCCTGGAACTCACAGAGATAAGCCTGCCTCTGCCACGGGAGGGGGTGCTGGGATTAAAGGTGTGCCCCACCACACCCAGCTGGCCTCTGAACATACTAGGCTGACCTTAAACTTCTAGTAATCCTGCTTCTAGTTCTCAAAGCCTGGGAGTATAGGTGTGTACCACAACACCCAGCTTCTATCTACCTGTTCAAAAACTTTATATGTACTTATATGTTAAGCATTAATAGGCTTTAAAGGAATCTTTTAGATTTATTATTTTATGTGTATTTATGTGAGTACCTGCCTGTATGTACATGTACCACATTCAGATTCCCTGGAACTGGAGTTATAAGGGATTATAATCTGCCACATGGATGCTGGGAATCAAACCCAGTCTCTCTGTAAGAGCAGCAAGTGTTCTTGACCACTGAGCTCTCTCTCCAACCCCTTGTGTTAATAGACTTTATTAGGCTACTTATAGATTAAAATTCAGCAAAGATAGCCTGATGACGGTTGTTGAGGCAGGAAATTCTGAACTAGACAGTCATGAGCGAAAAAGCATGTGGCTTTTGCTTATCTATGCCTTGAATTCATGTGTTTATTTAACAGACAGGTATTGAGCATTTAGTCTGTGCCATGTTAGATGTCATTTAAAGTTCTTGTTCTCATAAAGCTTATGTATAGGGAAAGACAGACACTAAATGAGGAAATAGGCAAAATGCTTGGAACTAGAGTGTTTTGAATGTTCCCTTTTTTAGATTATGGAATATTTGCAGAAAAATATATCTTAGGAATAAAGCCCAAATCAATCTTTCTTTCTTTCTTTCTTTCTTTCTTTCTTTCTTTCTTTCTTTCTTTCTTTCTTTCTTTCTTTCTTTCTTTCTTGGTTTTTCGAGACAGGGTTTCTCTGTGTAGCCTGACTATAGACTAGGCTGGCCTTAAACCCAAAGATCCACCTGCCTTTGACTTCCAAGTGCTGGGATTAAAGGCATGAGACACCACCACCACCCAGCTGTGGCTGACTTCAAATTTGTTACAATCCTCCTGCTTCTGCCTCCCAAGTGCTCGGATTAAAGGTGTGTACCACCACTTTCCAGCTTTCTTTTTTTTTTAGACAGGGTCTCACTATGTAGTCCTGGCTGGCTTGGAACTTGCTATATCCACTTGGTTGACCACAAATACATGGGGTGGGGGTGGGTTAGGGCTCTGTCTCCCAAGTGTTGAAACCAAAGGTGTGAGTCACTACACCTAGCAAGGCTTCTTTATTAATATAATCACCAGAAATTATTCTCTGAGGTAGGGAGGGACTCTTGCTTTTGTATACCATGGTAACCATGACACCTGCTCAGGAAAAGCTCTGAGTAGCCATTTATTGGAATGAATTGATAGATAAATACATATATTTCCTCAATTGTTTACTTCAACCAGTAGATGAGTGTCTGTCTACCTTTTGCTAATTTCTGGTTTGAGTGGATATAAGGACAGAAAAAAATGGTTCCTGGCACTTATGGAGTAAGGAAATACAGCTATAACTCCACATATTTAGTCCCATGAGATAACATGATTTTCAAATGGTCAGTAAAGCCTTCATTTGGGTAAAAAGTCAATGATTACCCTGCATTATCTAAGACTAAACTCTTAACTAGCATTTACATAGTAACAAAAACATTGTTTCACATGCACAGATGTAATCTCTTTGTGTTGTGCCATGAGTCACCATGAGATGCCTTGTCAGGACATCACTGGAAGTAGCTCTCTTATACAAGAACCATGAGCCCAAATACACCTTTCTTCTCCTCTTCCTCCTCCTCTTGCACAAACTAAGTTGTAGGCCTGCCACCAGAACAAAACAGGAGAGGACAGTCGCGTTTTGTTTTATAAAAGCTTTGCCAAGATTTGTTCATCTTTATCAGAAAAATCTCTTCATCTAAGATGCTACCACCATTTCTAATGACCTTCAAAATCCAACCTCAAGGTTATATGTTCTTAAAACTTCCGTATGTCTTACGTATTCCGCTCAACCATGTGTTGGGCCACCTATTCGCTGTACTTTAGCATCCCTTTGTGTAGATTCAGGCATTTCATGGATGTTATAAACACTATACCTGCGTGTGGGTCTTGTGGAGGACATGGCTCAACCCATACATTGCGGAAAGAGAATCATACAGGTGCGAGCTGCTGGTCCTCCAAACACAAGGGGTCGCTGTGACACCTTGCGGGCGGCTCCAGGTCACTCTGGCGTGGCTGCCCCGCCTTGGGCCCCCGGGACAGAGTGGGCGGGCACGACTGCGCCCAGGTCGTGAGGCGCCCTTCGACCAGCAGCGCCCGGGGCGGGAGGGTATAAATGGAGCGGTGGCTGCTCCAGCCGCCTCTCTCCGCCCCGGGTCGCAGCCGTCAGTGTTGCGTTTGGGCTCAGCAAGCCTGAAGCAGAAAAAAGAAAAAGCTTAAAAAAAATTTAAAAAGCCTCAAAAACCTTAAAAAAAAAAGAAAAGAAGAAAAGAAGAGGAAAAAAAAAAGGAAAAGGGAAGAGAAAACATTAGAAAAAGAGAACGAGACCGCGACTTGTGCTGGGAGCCCGCGGGGAAGTGATTTTCACAGCTTCCGGCCTGCCTGTCCGTCGGCGTCTGTCTGTCCGTCCGGTGGTGAGCCATCCCCCTCGGCCCGGCCCGCCCCTGCACGCCTCCGCGCCGCGTGGCAGCCCCGCGCCCCGGCTGACCGCACCACGTGTCCGCGCTGCCCTTCGCCGGCACCCGCAAAGATTTGGTTTCCCCCTTCCCGGGCCGCTGTAACTGTAAACCGCCGGGAGCCCGGGGCCTATATTTATCGCGAAACGCGTGTTCCCAAGGCGGCCGTGAGCGCAGCATCTGATTGCCTCTTGAAATTCTGCCCCCGTTACAAGGGGATTTCCTACTTTAATTTTTATTTTTTTTAAGCCCCAAGACAGGACAGCTGGAGAGTACGAACTCCAGGAGCGGGCCATATTGTTTTTGAGAGCCTTTTGTCTTGGGGCTTTTGCAGTCCCGTGCAAGCCGTCCCGCACTCGGGTCCCGGCTCGGAGCCTCCTGCTCCAGCCTTCCCCGGCGTCGCTGGTGCCACCTGTGCGCTGCGGCGCGTGCCACAGCTCCTCGGAGCCCCTTTTGTCCTGCAGTAGGCCTTGTTAGAAGTCCTCCTGGCGGGGCTCGGGGTCGTGGGGGGTGGGGAGATGAACGCTGCAGCCAGCAGCTACCCCATGGCCTCCTTATACGTGGGCGATTTGCACTCGGACGTCACCGAAGCCATGCTGTATGAAAAGTTCAGCCCTGCGGGGCCTGTGCTGTCCATCCGGGTCTGTCGCGATATGATCACCCGGCGCTCTCTGGGTTATGCCTACGTCAACTTCCAGCAGCCAGCTGACGGTGAGTAGTAGCGGTGTGCTCACATTCGGAAGATTCCTGGGGACCTTGGGAGTCCTGTAGGCGGAGGCCAAACTGCCAGGGCTGGGGAACATAAAAGCATGTTGCCTGAGAAGCCTTGGATGGAAGCAAGATGAGCTAGGCATGTGGTCATGACCCGGGCTTCAGTCTCCCACCATTTGCTAACCTGATGACCTTGGGCCACTGGGTGGGGGTGGGGTAGAGCAGGGGTTGGAACCCAAGGAGATTTGTAATAAAAGTGTGTCTAGCTCCACTCAGGTAAGAAGTGGGTCTGGCACTCTGCATTGAAGCAACACGCTCCGAAAGTATAGGCTGCCAAACTGGGGGCTCTGACGTGGACTGATCGACTTGGGATGGCTTTAGGGCAGTGGGAAGCAAGGAGAGCAGTTTCATCCAGTAGCCTTGAGGGGAGTTGCTAATGTCAAGCAGTTTCTACCAGGCTCTCCTTTGCTAGGGGGTTTGCTATGGTTCTCGCTGCATGGAGCGCCAAGGATGTAGAGGAGGGTACCCAGGAAGTCTAGGAAGGTGTCACATGAAATGTACTGGGCATTTTGCCTCACTTGTGCTTGTCAAAACGCCTTTTGAAGGAAAAAGTCCGTCGAGTTGGGCTGCCAGGGAGTGTTCTGCCATCCCGGTTGCACTGAAGGCTGCTGGCAGCCACAAATAAGCCAGAGACCCAATCGGGGCTGTGCACAACACCAGATTAAAAGGGATCAAGTGGAGCCAGGCAGTGGTGGCATATGCCTTTAATCCCAGCACTTGGGAGGCAGAGGCAGGCGGATTTGAGTTCAAGGCCAGCCTGGTCTACAGAGTGAGTTCCAGGACAGCCAGGGCTATATAGAGAAATCCTGGGGCAGGGGCAGGACACAAGCCATTCTGTGGCAAAGGGTCTCTAGGCCCGCACCTCTGTCCCTGCTTCATTAACTGTCCATGAGACAAGCTTACAGATTGCCCAGGTTGCAGTTGAGACCAGAGTTGATTCGGTTGAGATGGTAGGTATTTCTACTATTAAAGCACTTGGAGCCTAGTTGTCTATTGGCCACAAGGATATGAGGGGGTTGTCATGGAGTCCCTTAGCTCTTCTGAACAGAAGTTGTGTCTCAGATAGCAGAAGCCATTGGTCAGTGTGTCTGCCAACACATACCTCTGTAAGACTTCTCCCGGCTATAAATAAGCACAGCCTGATTTGTTGAGCTAAGCTGACTCTGGTGCTGTCTGAAATAGATCATGAATTATGTTGGAATGGGCTCCTTTCCTGCTAGTATGATGGAATAGTTAGTTTGCAAACTATCTCCTGAAGCCACTACCTAGGCAAGCTCTTACCTGATCTGCCTTGTCATCCCCTGCCTGGCCCCAGCTTCTCCTCACACATACTTTGGGAAAGGGGTTGTAGATCCCCTTGGCTGATCTCAGAGCTAATTCATTAGGCAGCTTTAGGGACGTTTTTTTCTGACAGTGCTAGGGTCTCAGGTACGATGGGCCTATGATGCTAGGCATATGCTAGTCTATCCCTCGGAAGTAAGGCTGAAAAAGGCTCACCTGAGACAAGGTCTCTTTAACTTAGCTCTGGCTGCCCTGGAGCTCACTATGTGTAGCCCAGGCCAGCCTCAGATCCACCTGCCTCTGCTTGTCATGTGACAGGACTTTTCTGATGGAACATGCAACACAGGTCTACTCAGCACAGATGGGAGCCCAGGATAGACCAAAGTGCAGATACCACCCCAAAGTCCAACTTTATGAACAAATTAATGAGCTTTATTGGGGTTACCTGCAGGGATATGGGTGAGGGGTTGCTTACAGACTGCATCACCAAAGGCCACACCTGCGTGGGTGATGACAGCTCAGCTGGTAGGCCTGGAGGACCGTACACAGCCTGCAGGCCACATATCAGTGGCCTTTCCAGGTGCCTCAGTTGTCTGCTTTTTCCAAGAAGCTGGTCTGATCTGACAGTTTTTACAGTTTTTCTTTCACTCTGAGGGGGCTATCAGCTTTTATTACAGGGATGGCCCTAGTGAATGTGGTCAGTTTTGGGAACTTCCTGAGGATAATTTGAGTTTTTACCTTCCTGCTTGAGAAAGGCTCTTCAGGATGTAATGTTTTAACTCCACAACACTGCTGGAATTTAGAGCCCTGTGCCCAGCTGTCTAGTTTGACTTTTTTGGCAGTCACCTCACCCAGGCTGACTCCGAACTTGTAATCTTCTTGTGCTTGTGTCACTGTATCGTAACTTTGACCCCATTTTAATCTCGTAGAGGGTGCTTGGGTCCTGTCATTGCTTCAGTGAGGTCCCTGGTCACCTAAGGAAAAGTCGCTGTACCTGGGCATCTTTGCCAACAGTGAAGTGTATCATTGTGGCACCGATGTCTCTGGTGCCTGGTGGGCTTGTTTGGGCAGTCAAGGAGCAACCCAACCTACTAGAAAGAAAGGGCATCTGAATTGGGGTTCCATAGGATTAAACCTTTGAGAGGCCTAGGTACCTCAAGGCCACAAGGCCTTGTGATAAAGGTATGACAGTTTATCCTTTTTGTTTGGGTAAAAAATAGGCAAGGCGTGGTGGCACACGTCCTTTAATCCCAGAACTCTGGCAGTAGCAGACTCTTTGAGTTCAAGGCCAACCTAATCTAAATATAGGTTCTAGGACAGTCAGGGGTATATAGAGAGACCCTGTCTAGAAAATAATGAGAATAAAAAAACCTGGGGTGGAATCTAGTTAGTTGGTGGGCCTCAGAATCCCTTGAACATGAGCTGAGTCCAAGGTGAGGATCTTGGTGCCCCGAGGCAGGCCATCTTGAGACTTTTTTTTTTTTCCCCTAGGTTTTTCGAGACAGGGTTTCTCTGTAGCCCTGGCTGTCCTAGAACTCACTTTGTAGACCAGACTGGCCTTGAACTCAGAAATCCGCCTGCCTCTGCCCCCCACGTGCTGGGATTAAAGGGAGACTTTTTTAAATTAGGGATTAGTAGTTCAGGACTCTTTCTTGCTTGGCATCTTAGTTGATCAGCATTCCTAATTGATGTGTGTTCCTCCTTGACAGCTGAGAGGGCCTTGGACACCATGAACTTCGACGTGATAAAGGGAAAGCCAATCCGCATCATGTGGTCGCAGAGGGATCCCTCTTTGAGAAAGTCCGGGGTGGGAAATGTCTTCATCAAGAACCTGGACAAGTCCATAGACAACAAGGCACTGTATGACACTTTCTCTGCCTTTGGAAACATCTTGTCCTGTAAGGTAAGCTCCGTCGGCTAAACGGTGTTAGCCGGATAGAGAAGAATTTGCTGCATCTTGAAAACAAGATAATGCTATATACCTGGGTGTGGTGGTCTCTTGGCTGGTGAGATAGGGGCTGTCTAGGGAGTCTCAGGCCAGCCTGGGGTGTACACAAGATAGTATCAAAGGGAGGGTGCCTTAGAATTTGAGGCAATTGGATGTGATAATTTTTAAAAATTCTGGAAATGGATTCTTTCAGTCCAGTGTTGCCAGTGTTCTACCAATGAGGGTGTTTTGGCTTGGCTTTTGGTGTATTTATTTATTTATTTATTTATTTATTTATTTTTAGCATTTTGGTGACATATATGGTTTCATTATGGCATTTCATGTATATGCATATGATATCTTGATATCATTCCTTCATTACCTTCTCTTAGCCTGTTCCCCATAATCCCATTCCTAGTTCTTGACTAGTGTACTGCTGTGTGTGTGTGTGTGTGTGACCCATTGCATTTCATTAGGGTTGTTTACAGACACCTCTCCCATTGCTGTGTTAAGTCTCTGGTGGGGTCCAGCGAGCTTTACAAACCCAGCCCTCTCTACTTTACAGACATCTCACCGAGGTGTCTAGTGAGGCCTTGAGTTTGTGATTGTCCAAGTCTCAGCATCGTGAGTAGCTGTTAGTAGCTCACCCGCTAAGCTGGATCCCACTCTGGGAATGGAATCCTCACAGAAGAACCAGCAGGAAATCTTAGCCCCGGCCCTGTATAACCCATAGGGTTTGGGGAGGTTTTTCAAGACAGGGTTTCTTTGGGTAATCTTGGTTGTCCTAGAACCACTTCTGTAGACTGGGCTAGCCTACAACTCAGATGGCCTGCCTCTGCCTCGTGCGTGCTGTGGTTAAAGTGTGACACCATGCCAGGTGACTTAGCCAAGCATATAAACAAGGATGACTGAACTGTGCTTCTAGTCCCCAAATGCTAAGATTACAGATGTGTGCCACCGTCCCCAGTTTGTGGGGTTGAGCAAGCAGTCTGCCAGGTGAACCCCAGATTTTTTTTTTTTTTTTTGGTAAGGTGTTCTGTGTGCTTCATGTTACCTTCTTGTGGAAGTTTGAACAGTTTTCATTTGGGATTGGGGAGGTAGGGACAGCCCGTTGTTTCCTGGAACCCTACTCAACTTAGAGGCATTAGTGAACTGTAATCTGTAACCTCATGGTGGCTGCTTACATATTCAGCACTTGAGACTTAATTTTTCTGTGTGTGTGTTTGGGAAACTTCTGAGCACCTTTGTACCCAGATCTTTCTTGGGTTTGGGTTTTGTTTTTTTTTTTTTTTTTTTTCCCTATTTTCTATGCTGATTGAACCCATGGCCTTGTTAATTGCTTATGTATGGATCACAGGGAATGAACTTGGCTGTAGGCTTGGCAAACACTTACTCATTGAACCATCTACCTCCCCTTTCCCCTTTAAGCAGGATCTTATACTCTAGGCTGATTTCATGTCACATGAACATCAAGCTATTGCCTGTCCCAACTGCTGGTATTAGAAGCTTGTCACCACATTCAGCCAGAGGTTTTTGTTTTTGTTTTTAATATTTTAAATATATAGAAGCATTTTAAAAAAAAAAAAAAAAAGCCCTGGCCTGGGCAGGAAACCTATTTGGTAAAGTTTGCTGCATAGGAAAGGATCCCTCAAACCCATGTTAAGAACTGGGCATGAGTCCGTGCATGCATGGTACCAGTGTTGGGGAGGCAGAAGCAGGAGGATTGCTGGGGCTTATATTTGTATGTCAGTCTGATGGAAAGACCCTGCATCCAGAAAACCACCTGTGACTCACCTTGCTGGCCTAGAAACATAAAGAGGTGACAGCCTTTGAGGTGTTCCGTCCCAGCTGGCACACCTGGCCAGTGGCACCCAGGTACTCTCTGACTTTCCTTCAACAGGTGGTCTGTGATGAGAACGGCTCTAAGGGCTATGCTTTTGTCCACTTCGAGACCCAAGAGGCCGCCGACAAGGCCATCGAGAAGATGAATGGCATGCTTCTCAATGATCGTAAAGTGTGAGTGTCCCAGTCTGGAGCGACAACCATCGCATGAGCCAGCCATGGCCCCACCTCGGTATTAACTGGCACACACAAGGCGGCTACTGGTTCTCTCGGCCCAAGTGTGGCCTGCTCCTACCTCTCCACTCCAGGGCTGGTGAGTCTCCCTGCCCGAGCCACGGCAGCCCTTTTGACTTGCCACAGTCGGCTCCCTGCCCGAGCCATGGCCTGCCTGCTGCCTTTCCCTTAAGGCATTCATCTGTGGGTTTTGTGAGCATCGGCAAGTGGGGCTGGCTAGGAGAGAGCTCTGAGCCCACTCTGAGCAGGGGTCTTGGCCAGCGGCAGAGTGGAGAGGCCCTGGGCTGACCAGGAGCTGGATATTGGCTACACAAACTCAGCTTTCCTTTGACTCATTGCTGCCCATGGGGCTCTTGCTAGTTTTTGGCACCAAATTGTCCTCTAGTTCTTTCCTCTGAACTGCAACATTTCACTGTCATCCATTTAATTGGCATACGGTGAAGAAGTCCATCTCTTTTCCGGGACACTGCATGACGGTCTTGTCACTGCTGTGGGGTTGGGGGCAGAGCCATGTGGGAAAAGGCGTTTTGCATTTTGTACTGTTGCATTTTGGCTATTACAAGCAACAATCATTTCTGTTCTTTGGGGTGTAGAATAGGCAAGACTGTGTTTATGTCGGGTGTGTGGAAATATTTTCCTGTTAAGGTTACCAAATGATAGAGTGGGAGGGCCAAGGTCACCTGATTGCGGCCAGCCTCACTGCTGGACTAACCACTGTTAACAGTTTGGCTTGTGTCCTTCCAGAAGTTTTCTATGCATTTACATAGATGCACAGAAATGAACGTTTTAAAAACATGGTCGTCAGGTTTCATCACGAAGGCAGTGTGATGTGGTAGGAGTGGCCCTGGTCGGAACCAGGAGCCCTGGGACTGGTCCTTGCAGGACAGCCCCTGCCTCTTCCTTTTTTTCTGCTGGGGACTTGGGGCGTCTGAGCTTGTTCTCGTGGTGGACGGGGTCCTCGTGTGTTTTAACCTCTCCTGTCAGCCTTTAATCTGCATTCCTTTGGGCCCCTGGAAGTCGTGTTTTGTTCCTTCTGAGTAACCGCCGCCATCCGTGCTTTCTCGTAGGTTTGTGGGTAGATTCAAGTCCCGCAAAGAGCGGGAAGCGGAGCTCGGAGCCAAGGCCAAGGAATTCACCAATGTTTATATCAAGAACTTCGGAGAAGAGGTGGATGATGGGAATTTGAAAGAGCTCTTCAGCCAGTTTGGTAAGTTGGTCTGAAGCCCACATGTCCACTCTCGTACTGACTACCATCCATTCAGAACCATAATCTGTTTTGCTTGCTTCTTAACAAGGGCGAGTGTAGAGTCCAGGCCCTTTTTCTCGTGGTGTCACCTTAGCCCTTTTTCTCGTGGCGTCACCTTAGCCTTTTCCTTTTTGTACGGCTATCCCAGAAGTTTGGTTGGATATTTTAGACCAGATGTGGTACCTGTTTCTGTCTCAGACCCTTCTGGGAAGTTTTTCTCCAGCTGAGTTAGTAGCAGGAAGTCACCTTGAGCTGTGGTGGATGTGGTGTCACTAACTGTTCTGTTCTTTGGTGATAGGTAAGACCCTAAGTGTCAAGGTGATGAGAGACTCCAGTGGGAAGTCCAAAGGCTTTGGCTTTGTAAGTTACGAGAAACACGAGGATGCCAATAAGGTGAGTGCACTGTGAGGGTCAGGAAGAACCCGTGGGTTCCACCCAGGGGATAGGAGAGCGGCAGAGTGGTGGGTAGTATAGTGGGTGTGCAACATCAGCACTAATGCCACAGCCGCAGTTAATGTAGCTGCTAACTGGTGTCACCTCGGATACTGTCAAAAGATTGGGACAGATGGTTGTTCCCATTCTTGGGTAGGGAAACTGAATCCTATTGACCAGGTAGAGCAGTGTGCTGGACCCTTACCCTACCTACAAAGAGACCTGAGCGTTGCCAGATCATCAGGCAAGACTCATGGCCCTTGCCTAAATTTATACAAATACTGGGTTTGGAGGCCACCACCACCCCCCATCCCACCACTCCAAGCACCCTCTGCACTAAATCTTTCCCAGGCCTGCTTCTTTGTGCCGGTCTGGGGACAGACAGTGCTATACTAGAGCAGAGGAAATCCAGACGGGTCGTTTCCATCTGCCCTGGGGCCTGTCTCTACAACTCTGCCACACTCCCTGAGAATGGAGACAATTTTGAAGATGCTGAAGCTAGGGGTGGGAACTAAGAGCAGATGTGTCTGGACCAGTAACTCAGATGCTAACTCCACTTCCCACGGGAGTGTAGCAGGCTTCAGATTATCCAGCGGAGAGTGTTTTTTCTTGGTGTTCTGGACTCTGCATTATACATGTTTTCATTAAAGATGTGTATTTTTTTCTCTAGGCTGTGGAAGAAATGAATGGAAAAGAAATGAGTGGGAAAGCCATATTCGTAGGCCGAGCGCAGAAAAAAGTAGAAAGGCAGGCTGAGTTAAAGCGGAAGTTTGAGCAGCTGAAGCAGGAGAGGATTAGCCGGTACCAGGTGAGGTGGGCTGCTGTCTGGGGTGCTGGTGTGGATTGTTTGGCGAACCTGTGGGGGCTGGGTAACCATATTTATATCCCCCTCCCCCCGCAAAGATCAGGTTAAAGGTTGTCACCTACCAAATCATTGCAGAGCAGGGACAGTGCTTTTTGAGTACATTCTCCTAAACTCCCTTTGGAGTATCGGCTCTCCCTGTGGGGGGAGTGGAGTGGCTGGTTCAGAAAGGTGTCTGCATCCATCACTCTGATTGCTCCAGGACAGGAGTTGCTTGCTGATCTTGGTCTGAATCCAGCGGAGACTGAGTTTTACTATTAGCTCAGAGTGGCCTGAGTTAATTAACTCACCATGTACCTTAGGCTGACCTGAAACTCAGCAACCCTCCTTCTTCCAACCAGCTCTGGGGCTTCAGGGCTTTTGGTTTTGTGTTTTTTGGTTTTTCAAGACAGGGTTTCTCTGTGTAGCCCTGGCTGTCCTGGAACTCACTCTGTAGACCAGGCTGGCCTCAAACTCAGAAATCCGCCTGCCTCTGCCTCCAGAGTGCTGGGATTAAAGGCGTGCACCACCACGCCCGGCATGTTTTTTGTTTTGAGATTTATTTACCTATTCTATGTAAGTACACTGTAGCTGTCTTCAGACACACACCAGACCAGAAGAGGATGCCAGATCTCGTGACGGATGGTTGTGAGCCACCATGTGGTTGCTGGGATTTGAACTCGTGATCTTCGGAAGTGCAGTCATGCTCTTAACCGCTGAGCCATCTCTCCAGCCCCTGCTTTTGTGTTTTTAAGTTAGGGTCTTGCTCTGTAGCCTAGTTCGGCCTCACACACTCTATTCCCCTACCTTGGCCTCCTGAGTACTGGAGTTACAAGGAAGAGTTTTTGATTGGTTTTGGGTTTCCAGACAGGGTTTCTCTTCTGTAGCACTAGCTGGCCTAGAACTCACCTGCCTCTGCCTCCCGAGTACTGGGACTAAAGGTGTGCACCAACCGCTGCCTGACTACAGGCAAGACTTTGAACTTGACAGGTTCCTAAATATGTTGTTCTTGGGAAGTGACTGTGTATAGAGATGCAATTAACAGTAGTCCTCTCTCCAGGGAGTGAATCTCTACATTAAGAACTTGGATGACACCATTGATGATGAGAAATTAAGGAAAGAGTTTTCTCCTTTTGGATCAATCACCAGTGCGAAGGTAATAGTGTGTGCCAGTATGGATTTGGAAACAATTTTCTGTTGTTAAGTTAATGGTGTTAGTTAGTTGGTGGTCTAGAGAGTACAATGTTCTAGCATATTCCTCATGCTCTAGAGAAGTAGGTTTGTAATATGTTACCTACTTGCACAACTGGAGCTTGGGCCAGTGTCCCAACCCCCCCAGATCCCCACAGCACTAAATCTTTCCCAGGCCGGCTGCCTGGTGCCAGTCTGGGGACAGAAGGTGCTATACTAGAGCAGAGGAAATCCAGACGGGTCGTTTCCATCTGCTCTGGGGCCTGTCTCTACAACTCTGCCACACTTCCCCCTTGAGAATGAAGTCATTTTAAAGATTTAGTGGGCCTTGGACAGGAAAGTTTGGCTGGGCAGCCATGGATCTGTGGGCATGGTCTGCAGTAGGTCCTTGGCACTTAGAGGGTGTGGCAGGCTGGTGTCTAGAAGTAGTGGGTCATGAGCTGACACAATTCACTGATTGGTAGAGAGAGGCACACACAGCAGCTGTCTTTAGGTAGAGGCACGGGAGGCCTTTAGGTAGTGGGTGGCCAGGAGGGTTTGATGGTCTTCTGTGTAAGGTGCTGTCGCTTGTATTGGTGTGGGCTTTTTTGTTGATGATCTTTCATACAGGGCCTCACTTTTTTAGAGCTCACCATGTAAACCAGGCTGGCCCAGTCTCTGCCTCCTGTATGCTTGCAAGAAAGTGTGTGCCACTATGCCCCACTGTGGATGTTTTAAACGTTCACTTTTGGAGTGCTGGCAAGAAGAACCCAGAATGGCTGTGGAGGTGACAGACAGCCCTGGCAAACTTCTGGTTCCTCTTGCTGTCACCCACTTGACTGGCCCTGCCAAGCCCTATTACCAAAGTCCCAGGTGACATTTTCAAGCCAATGGCAGGGCACTGTTCCATGGGTAGAACACTTAACCTGGTAACACACTGACCTTGGTGAGCCAAAGGGGCACAGGGGAGAGCAGAAGCAACCCTTCAGTAAAGGGAAAGACGTCCGAGGCTGGCTCTGCAGAAGACCACAAGCACAGGCAGCTGCGGTGTAGTCAGAGTTGTCTAATAGAATGTGGGAACCGAGGCTCCGGGGGCTAGGAAGACTAATTATGATTAGAATCTGGGTTTTCTGTCCTCCAGGTAACTGCCTCCCAATGACATCCTAGTCATTGACCTGGAAAAACTAAGAACCTCTATTATTGGTTTCTTGTGTGTGTTTTATAGCTGGTCTAGAGGGGAGCCTCCTGCCTTCCTGAGTGCTGACCTAGCCCAGCGGGCCTTTGGTGGCTTTTGCTTGCTTTTCCTTCGGGTCTCAGTGCCTGTGCCTTCCTCACCACAAACCTTGTGGCTGACCTTTTTGTAGGTGATGCTAGAAGATGGAAGAAGCAAAGGGTTTGGCTTTGTCTGTTTCTCCTCTCCTGAAGAGGCGACCAAAGCTGTCACAGAGATGAACGGACGCATTGTGGGCTCCAAGCCTCTGTACGTCGCCCTGGCCCAGAGGAAGGAAGAGCGGAAGGCTCATCTGACTAACCAGTACATGCAGCGTGTGGCGGGGATGAGGGCGCTGCCTGCCAGTACCATCTTAAATCAGTTCCAGCCTGCGGCTGGCGGCTACTTTGTGCCCGCAGTTCCGCAGGTGGGTCTGCTAGGTGATTGTGGCAGCTGAGGAGAGGGGTTTTGGGTACTTGTGTTCAAGAAGGGTGGAGTTAATTAAACTGAGGGAGGTAAGACTCTTGGTGTGGGTTCAGGTTAAGATTTGGGTACTGTTCCCCCTACAGGCTCAGGGAAGACCTCCATATTACACACCTAACCAGTTAGCACAGATGAGGCCTAATCCACGCTGGCAGCAAGGCGGGAGACCTCAAGGTAGGTAGCAGGAAGCAGGCTTCGCTCACCAGGGTGTGCCTGTCCAGATCTGCCTGCTCCCCCCAAGGCCCGGCTCCTGGTCCATCTTGGCTTGTCCGTGATGGACCCTTGTCTCTTTTAGGCTTCCAAGGAATGCCAAGTGCTCTGCGGCAGTCTGGGCCTCGGCCAGCTCTTCGACATCTGGCTCCAACTGGTAATGCTCCGGCCTCTCGTGGCCTTCCTACTACTGCTCAGAGAGTCGGTGAGCAATGATCTGACCTGTAGGAGCAGGGCTGGGGAGGGGGGAATCCAGAGGACCAGCTCTGCACTGGCTTGCTCAGTCTGGGCCTTTTCCTGAGTCCTTAGCTGTGTGCTTAGGTAGTAGGTTCTTCATTCAGGAGCAGTGATGATGTGGGTGTGCTGGTCACTTTGAACATTGTTTGCTCGTCGGTGTCATGTATGTGAAGGGTCAATCGGAAGCATCTGGATTGATACACAGACAACATGCGGTTGAGGGCGGGGGACAAGGAAACTTTGGAATATGTCATTCTAAATGTGCAAAGACTTCTCTGGTGTCCTTTGACCCCGTGAGGGGACATGTGTGAGATCGTGTGTTGGAATTCTTCTTCCATGGGACGTGGCCAGTTGGGCATCTGCTGCCAACACTGATGTGCGTTTGCTGGTCTGTTGTAGGGTCTGAGTGCCCGGACCGCTTGGCTATGGACTTTGGTGGGGCTGGTGCCGCCCAGCAAGGGCTGACTGACAGCTGCCAGTCTGGAGGTGGTATTGGATGCACACAGAAGGGGGAAAGCTGGGATTTGACGGGCCCTTGCCCAGGCTGATGTGCTTTAATTAATGATCCTGTTCTCTCCACAAGGCGTCCCTACAGCTGTGCCAAACCTTACACCTCGGGCCGCAGTTGCTGCCGCCGCTCCTAGGGCTGTGGCTCCGTACAAGTACGCCTCCAGTGTCCGCAGCCCACACCCTGCCATCCAGCCGCTGCAGGTGAGGCGTGCCAGAGCTGTGAACTATTGAGGGCATCTGTCCTGTCTCTGTCCAGTTTTAAAGATGCCTTGTTTTGATTCCTCTTAACAGGTTTTAGATGCCTGCTGTGCCTGAGAGCGACAGGCTTCTGATTAATAGCAGTTATCATCTGTCTGGGCCTCTGGGTTACCTTCACACCCAGTGACCTAGTTGATCCTTGGTTGTTTTGCAGGCAGTTGGTAACCTCTAACATGTCTAAGACTCAGCTTCAGGGCTAGGGACTGGTTCAGTTGGCTCAAGCTCAGACTTATCCCCAGAACCCGTATGAAAAGGCCTGGGAAAGTGGTCAGTGGTGCATACTGAGTGAGCATGGAGGTCCTAAACACACATGTAAGAGCTGGCATTGTGGGGTCAGAGAAAAACAGATCCTTGAATTTATAGGCTGGCCAGTGGAGCCAGGGCAGTGAGCCCTAGGTTCCAGGAGAGACCAAGAGTTAGAGGATAATACCTGACTGTCCACGTGCCACATGCATACACATACAGCACAGAAAGGGCTGGGCAGGGTGAAACGTCTTTGCTGTCAGTATTGGGGACCCCTGAGGCATGCTGTCCGGCCAGCCTAGCCCACTGGGCAGATTCCAGACTAAGGAGATACTGTTAATAAAGATTAGTGGGGTGGTGACCTCCCCTACACAATCAGATACACACAAACACCCAAAAGAAAGGGCTTCATACACATAGCCTTAGCTGTGGGCCAAAGGCACAACCAGTTGTTTCAGAGCATGGAGCAGTTTGCTTGACTGGGCCCCGCCACTTCAGGAGCATAAGCTGCCATGTGAATCATTCTTTGTCTTTCTCTACATTCTCTAAAGTGGGGGCTTCTTAGGATCTGGTACTGATTCACCTGTAAGGCCTTATATATTAATATATTAATGCCTGGACCAAGCAGCGGTGTAGGGAAAATTTAGCCAGGATATTGGCATATCATAGACCCCTGGTGCTGGGGTGGTAGAGACAAGAGTTGAAGGTCAGCACCTACTGGGTTCAAGGCCACCCTGGGTTACTTAGAAAGAACACAGAAAATGGAAACAGGGGGCTAAAGAGGCGTGTTCACTCACTGTGGCTCCTGGCACCACAAGTACTGAAAATAACGTAAGGGAAAGATTGAAGAGAGGGCTGCATGTACAGACATCTACTGTGAACAGGCACATGCTTGTAGTCCTAGCCCTTGCTTGGCACAGGGATCAAGAACTCAAGGTCAGCCAAGACTGCGTGAAAAGCACACATTATGTCTCCTGTGGCCTTGTTTTTACTGCAGGGCCTTGCATTGTGAAGCAGGTTTGCTTGGTCAGGACCTTGGCTTCCCCTTCTGATAGCTTTCCACGCACAGTAGTTTTAGGTAGAATGCATACTGTTCTGTCCTTGTTCCCCGGAGACAGGACTGCTGCCTCCCCCCCCACCCCCCGCCTTTTCACATGGTCTCCTTAGTGCTAACCCCCACTGCCTATGCTGGTTCACAGGCCCCCCAGCCTGCAGTCCATGTCCAGGGTCAGGAGCCCCTGACTGCCTCCATGCTTGCTGCAGCGCCCCCCCAGGAGCAGAAGCAGATGCTGGGTAAGTCGCGCTCGCAGAAGAGAGCCAAGTGTCAGTGCTCACTGGGCTTGGGCACTGATGATGGCAACTGTTCCGCCCGTAGGGGAGCGTTTGTTCCCACTTATCCAAACAATGCATTCAAACCTGGCTGGGAAAATCACCGGGATGCTGCTGGAAATCGACAACTCTGAGCTGCTGCACATGCTGGAGTCCCCTGAGTCCCTCCGCTCCAAGGTGGATGAAGCTGTGGCAGTCCTGCAGGCTCATCATGCCAAGAAAGAAGCTGCCCAGAGGGTGGGCACGGCTGCTGCTGCTACCTCTTAAACAGGAAAAAGTACGTTGACAGACAGTTCGTGGTTTCTGCCCCTCTGGTTTTTCAAGTAGGGCCTTACCATATGCTCCAGGATGTTGGGGGTGAGGGGGCATATATAAAACAGTATCTGTCTGTAATATCAGCTGCCCATGTGGGTAAGGTGCCTTTCTAGGCTGGCCTAAGGTGTCCACTGCCTAGCTGAGAGTGCAGTGTGCAGAGAGGGGTGTTGGTGTTAGTTTTGTTGGAGAGATGTCACTGTAGTGATGTCTGAGAGCCGTGGCCTCTGCCTGCAAGGTTTAGGAGAGTGAACTAGGACTCTTGATAGGGGAAAGGAGAAGGTGACAGACAGTTGCAGCTGGTGCTGAGGAGCAGAGGTCTCTAACAAGCAGGCTTGCTTATTTGTGTTGGTACTTCTTTTCTAGGAGTCGAAAGCCAAATAACCCCTCAAAGCATCCAGCTAAGGTCTGAAGACGTCCTAGTTTGTCTGTGGACCTCCACACCAAGAACCAAGTTGCAAATTCAATAGGTCATTTTGTATCAGAAGGTCAATGATGAAGCACCTATAATTTTTCAATTGTAAGAATATATTCTCTGGGTTCTGTTGAGGCCCAGGTGATTACTTTTTTTTTTTCTATTGTGGGTTCAGGTTTTTTTCCTTCATCCCAGAAATTGGTTTTTGATGTACCCAAGACTTAAGTTTCTCAAATAAAAGAAATAAAAATCTCCATAAATATGGCTAAATTTGTTGCCAATCAGTTTTATGCCACAGTCTTGGGCTTTTGCTAGAACTGTTGGGCTCTAAATATATTAAATGAATTTACTTGTCCTTATTTTTAGGAGAATTGGGTTAGCAAGCATGTGGTAATTTAAATGGCTGGGGTGGAGCTTGCCTGGTGTGTACCAAGCCCCTGGGCTCCTGGCCAACACCGGTGATCCCAGCTGGAGTCCGAATGATCAGGATACAGGAGAGTAATTAATACTCAGTGAACTTGGAGACAACCCAGCCCAAGCAGGAAAAGAGTGAACTGTGAATTGAGATGTCGTAGAATGCTCTCTGCAGACCATACCAGAATCTTTATACTTGAACGTAGAATGCTAACACCAGGAAAGTCCAGGATCTGTGGGGTTGCTGCAAACCCTAGGGACAGGGTAGGATTTGCTAACCCATTGCCAAAGCCTCCACCCTCTTCACTGGGGTAAAGTGCAGTTACCTTGCACTGCTCACGGCACCCTGCTCACATCATCATGCAATTGGCCAGTTTCTGCAGCAAGGCTTCTCCAGCTCTGGGAAAATGCTAAGGAGTCCTGTGATGTCAGAGCCCAAGTGCTGACCGTGATCTGCCTTCCTATCGTCCTTAGGGTTATGGGTAGTTTCCCGTAAGAATTGAGCACCTTTTAAGTAACAGGTCCAAAGGTCCATACAAGTGTCTATGTGGATACTCTTGGGTCCACTACAGGACTCGACTATAGGAGCTGGACATAGAGGCGATTGAGGATTCTGAATCTTGTCCTCTGGAAGAAGAATCTGCTCCTAAAGCCAGGCTAGAGCTGAGATTCTAGACTAATCTTTATTTATGGACACATTGAGACTTAAAACCATCTTAACTCCAGGGGTTCTGAGACGTCTGCCCTCCTTGGGCACCTTCACTTGTGAACATACACAGAGCTACAGTTACATCTTAAAGATGGGGATTGGTAGAGGAAAATCACCTGACCTTTGACCTCTGGCTGTCACTCAGACCACACAAGGCTACAGGCTGAGAAAGGTGGTATGTGACAGGTGGGGCGCTTTAAAAAAGTTATCAAAAGGGGCCGGAGAGATGACTCAGCAGGTGAGAGCACTGACTGCTCTCCTGAAGGTCCAGAGTTGAAATCTCAACAATCAATGGTGGCTCACAACCATATGTAATGAGATTTGATGCCCTCTTCTGGTGCATCTGAAGTCAGCTACAGTGTACTTAAGTATAATAATAAATCTTTGGTCTGAAGCAAGCAGGGACTGAGCCAGCGGGGTTGACAGGAGCGAGCGGAGGTCCTAAAAATTCAATTCCCAACAACCACATGAAGGCTCACAACCATCTGTACAGCTGCTGTGTACTCAAGTAAAATCTTTAAAAAATTAAGCTGGGCAGGGGTGGCGCATGCCTTTAATCCCAACACTTGGGAGGTAGAGACAGGCAGATTTCTGAGTTCGAGGCCAGCCTGATCTACAAAGTGAGTTCCAGGACAGCCAGGGCTGCACAGAGAAACCTTGTCTACCATCAAACAAACAAAAAAAACCCTGTCTCAAAAAAACAAAAAAAAAAAAAATTAAAAAGGTCATCAGAGGTTCGGTTGCACTTTTTTTTTTTTTTTCTTGCTCATTTTTATTTATTTATTTATTATATGTAAGTAC
>NC_034595.1:74392214-74395152 GCF_900095145.1 Mus pahari
TAAGTACACCGTAGCTGTCTTCAGACACTCCAGAAGAGGGCGTCAGATCTTGTTACAGATGGTTATGAGCCACCATGTGGTTGCTGGGATTTGAACTCCTTTGGAAGAGCAGTCAGGTGCTCTTACCCACTGAGCCATCTCACCAGCCCTTGGTTGCACTTCTGCAAAGTAGGTTTACTGAGCAAAAAGATAGCAGTGTTGCAGGACTATCCTCTTGGAGCCTGTAGGGGGAGACTGATTCTTCCCCAGCTTCTAAGACTTATGTCATTTGCATGTGGCCCCTTTATCTTCAAACCCAGCAGTGGGCAGCTGAATCTGTAACAGTCTCCCTGAGCCTGAGATTGGCTGTTTGGCTTGCCCCAGCTCTGCAGTGTACGGCACTGTGACTCGCAGAAGCTTAGGACCGAGATGGTCTTCAGGCCTGTGTAGCAGCTGCTCTACCAACTGGGCTCCCCAAGAGAACACTTGAATATTCTGGCCCAGTGTTTCCTCTTGTTTCTGATCAGCATTTTCTTGCTTTGCTGACATTAAACTCTCAGGCATACAATTTCCTTCCTATACATAGGTGTAATCGGGCTTTTTGGATACGCGTTTGTGTATCTACGTACAGGTACATAAGGGAGATAAGATTCTTTTCCACTCGGCACCAGTTGAGAGGAAGCAGATCCTTATACCCCATTCACTCCTAAATTCTTAATTTTCTTAAATTTAATTTTTAAACTTTTGTTAACTTTCACTGAGTCACACTGGCTGGCTTCTAACTCACTGTCTCTTCCTGAGTTCTAGGATCAAAGACATGGGCAACGAAGCCCGATTTTAATGTGTTTTCTAAAAACATTAACTCAGTACAGGCACAACCCTTTTCAGGACATGTTAGGACTTCATGAGGTTAGGGTGATAATGGTTTTCCTTCCCTGGCCAAGGATTCAGCCTGTGCACACATATTCTTCACTGCATCTTTTTGTTCCCCTTCATTTGAAGCCATTCCCCAGGTTTCATCGTCCTGTTTTTAAGGCTGTGTGGCTTAAACTGTTCCTCTGTGGGCTCAGCAGGCGGGTGCTCCCTCATGATTACATCTAAGATGCCTTCTCTGATGGGTACACCACAGAGGTGGCACAGTTTGTGTGTCCCTTGAGGCAATACATGGAGTGGACTCAGAAATATCTGCTGTCACTTGGTCAGGGCAAAGTAATCAGGCTTCATTTTTGAGATTTTTTTTTCCCCCTCACAAGGTCTCAGTGTTGTAACCTGAAACTTAAGATTCTCCTGGCCGGGTGTGGTGGCGCACGCCTTTAATCCCAGCACTTGGGAGGCAGAGGCAGGCGGATTTCTGAGTTCGAGGCCAGCCTGGTCTACAGAGTGAGTTCCAGGACAGCCAGGGCTATGCAGAGAAACCCTGTCTCAAAAAAACAAAAACAAAAACAAAAAAAAAAACAACAAAAAAAAGATTCTCCTGCCACAGCCTGTTTGAATGCTAAGATCTCAAGGCCTACATCATTATGCTCGCCTTTCAGTCTCGTTATTAATAATAAAGCATCTCCCTCGGTAGCTGTGGCTGTATGGAACTTGTGATCCATAGGAAAGCCTGACCCGGATCCAGAAGGCGCTGCCTCCTGAGTGCTGGGATTAAAGGTGTGTGCGCTGCCCATCTTATTTATTTACTTATTGTTGGTTTTTCAAGACAGGGTTTCTCCGTGTAGCCTTGGCTGTTCCCGGAACTCACTCTGTAGATCAGGCTGGCCTTGAACTCACAGATCCTGAGTGCTAAGATTAAAGGCACTTGCTACCACTGCCCCACCTTTTTTTCTTTTTTTAAATAAAGACTACATTGCATCTACTGTAAAACCAGGCTAGAGAGCTGGCTCAGTGGTTAAGAGCACTCATTGCATCTGAGGACCTGGGTTTGATTCCTGTCACCCACATGGTGGCTCACACATTCTGTAATTCCACTTCTAGGGTATCTAATACCTTCTGGCCTCTGTGGGCACCAATAACACAAGTGGTATGCAGACATACATGCAGGCAAAACACCTGTCCACACACTTTAAAGTTCTAAAGGTTGAAAACCACGCCAGGAATTCTACGATGAAATTGCTCTGCCTCTCACTCCCTCCAGCTCATGGTAGGCTTGCCTGTTTTCATTATGCTCCTCATCACTGGGACAAAGTCCAGGACAGGAGCGACTCGGGAGGAAGGGGTCTCTGTCTCTCCCTGCAGGGAAGGCATGCTCATGGTGCGGGAGCATCCGATGTGCAGAACCAGGGGCGGGTGTCACCTTCAAAGGCCATCCCTAGTGACTCAGAATGGCGGAGTCCTCACACCTAAAGATTTCCCCCCACAACCATGCAAACCATGCAAACCGTAATAACCGGTTGATCCTGGCAAATCCTTAAGTTTCGTTTTGTTCTTTTCAGATACAAATACTCCTTTTGAACTTTTCTTCTTTCATGTAGCAGCTTCTGGAATTCAGTCAACATCAGATCTTGGCTTCGTTGCCCTTTCCTAGTCCATGGGTAGACCGACTATCACGGATGCAGCCAGGGCCCTGGGCATGGCCTAGTAGGCAGTGGCTGTTATAACAACGCACATTTAGAGGTATGTTTAGCCAGAACTCCCCAGAGAAGCTCCTGATACCAACTGGAAATAGGATTCTAGCAGTCACCCAGTGAGTTTATCAGGCTTCCCAGGCTTCCCTACAGTGCACAGGTGATGGATTACTGACAGGAGTTGTCCTCAGACAGCTGCAGTAGATAGAGAACATAGCAAGAATGGATGTTTTCTCCACAGCCATAGAGATGGAGTGTCCCCCTCCCCTCTGATAGCCTTCCCCAAGTTCCCCAACTCCTGAGACCCTGAGTCCACAAGCCACATGCAATTAGGGCAGAGTTGCACGCAAATGGTGTGTGTGTGTGTGTGTGTGTGTGTGTGTGTGTGTGTG
>NC_034595.1:74395190-74400249 GCF_900095145.1 Mus pahari
GAGAGAGAGAGAGAGAGAGAGAGAGAGAGAGAGAGAGTTAATCTCCATGAGGGTGGCCTTGCAATGATCTTCCAAGTCCCCTCCAGATTGAAGGTGATTGACTCTTGTAGCTGATCTGATAAATCAGAGGGAGGTCACACACATCCTACAACAGTCTTCAGGGTAAATTCCGAGAATTAGAATTACCGGATCAAATTACTGTAAAGACACAGGCTATCCTGGTGCGTGCTTTTAATCCCAGCATCTAGAGGAAGAGGCAGGTGGATCTCTGATTTTGAGACCAGCTTGGTCTACATAGTGAGTTCCAAGTCTGCCAGGGATACATAGAACCTATATCAAACAAAAAGATTTATTTTGAATTATCTGTGCTGTGTGTATACATGTCAGTGAGTGTGGGTGCTGGAGGAGGCCAGATGGGGGTGTCCGAGCCTCCGAAGCAGGAGTTCCATGCTGTTGCTTTACTTTGCTTTAGGTACTCACTGTGTCGATTAATTGGTCCCAAACTAGTAGGAATCCTCCTGCCTCAGCCTCTCAAGTATTTTAGGTATGTGTGGTGGTTTGAACAGGTTTGACCCCCCCAAAGACTCATGTGTTTGAATGCCCATGGGGAGTAGCACTATTAGGAGCCATGGTCTTGTTAGAGTATGTGTGGCCTTGGAGGAAGTGTGTCGCTGTGGGGGAGGGCTTTGAAGTCTCCTATGCTCCAGCTCTGCCCAGTGTAGAGTCCAGATTCCTCCTTGCTGTCTTCGAATCAAGATGTAGCAATCTTGTCTCCTCCAGCACCACATCTGCCTGTATGCTGCCATGTTTCCAGCCATGATGATAATGGACTAAACCTCTGAAACTGTAAGCCAGCCCCAAGTAAATGTTGTCCTTTATATGAGTTGTCTTGGTCATGGTGTCTCTTCACAGCAATAAAGCCCTACCTAAGGTAGTGTGCCACCACCATCTTTAAAGCACGCCTTTAATCCCAGCATTCGGGAAGCAGAAGCAGGTGGATTTCTGAGTTCGAGGCCAGCCTGGTCTACAAAGTGAGTTCCAGGATGGCCAGGGTTATACAGAGAAACCCTGTCTCGAAAAACCTAAAAAAAAAAAATTATTTTATTTAATAGTGTGTGTGTGTGTGTGTGTGTAAGCAAATGAGTGCAGGTCCCTCCACAGGCCAGTGGTATCCGATCCCAGTGGTGCTGGGGTTACAGGTGGTTCTGAGTCATCTGGTATGGGTACTGAGAATCAAACTCCGTCCTCATCGAGAACGTTATGTGCTCTTACCTGCTGAGCCATTTCTCCAGTCCCTTTCCAACTTAACAGTTTTCCCCATGTTTGAGCTGGGCACTGAAGCCACCAGGCATGCTGTATACACAGATGTACCACCAACCGAGCCAAATGTTTAATCCTAGATCCTGCGTGTCTTTTATTAACTATTGTGTGATATCTGAGGCATACAGACATTTCTCTTGGTTTATCAGGCTGTGGTTTTTATTATTTTACTTTGTTTATAATGTATTTTTGCTGTGTAAAGACTAGTTTTTAGGGACTGGAGAGATGGCTTAGCAGTTAAGAGCACTGTCTGCTCTGATGGAGGTTTAGAGTTCAATTCCCAGCAACCAACCACTATGGTGTACTCATACACATAAAATAAATAAAATCTTTTTTTTAATTACTAAAAAAAAAATCCCCTTGTTTTTAATGTAATAAAACTTTTTGGTTGTTGTTTTAGATTTATCTACTTACTTATGTATGTCACGGTCCTCAGACACACCAGAAGAGGGCATCAGATCCCATTACAGAAGGTTGTGAGCCACCATGTAGTGCTTGGAATTGAACTCAGGACCTCTGGAAGAGCAGTCAGTGCTCTTAACCACTGAGCCATCTCTCCAGCCCAATAAAGCTCTTTTTTTGTTTGGTTGGGTTTTTTTGAGACAGGATTTCTCTGTGTAGCCTGACTGTCCTAGAACTCACTCTGTAGATCAGGCTGGTCTCAAACTCAGAGTTCTGCCTGCCTCTGCCTCCCAAGTGCTGGGATTAAAGGTATGCGCCACCATCGCCCCGCCTGGTTTTGTTTTTTGGTTGGCTGGTTTTTAAGACAAAGACAAGCTTTGTAATTAGGCCAAAGATTATGATATACTTGCAGTTTTCCAAGTAGCCTCTAGAGGGCAGTACTACTCCGCTGAGAGCCTCTGTCCTGCCCCATAACGTCCACTGCTATGTTGAACTTGTCTCTCAGTGAGTCTTCCATCTGATGGCGCTATGCCTTCCTGCACTTGTCCAGCTGTGTGTCTGCCTGTGGTCTTCAGTGGCTCTTACACGGGCCTTTTAGACGTCTCAGATCAAAGCCACCCCAGTCCTCCTTCATACTTCCTTCCTTCCCACTTCCTGTTTTAGTAGACACTACCACCTACACCTAGCCAGGCTTGCTGCCCAGGGTCCTGGGGCTCATTCTTGACATTCATCTGGGCCCAGCTGGTTCTCCACCCTCCCATCCTTACCACACAATCATCCGAGGTACTCTTTCTGTCTCCAATTAGGGCAGAATTGCATACAAGTGTGTGTGTGTGTGTGTGTGTGTGTGTGTGTGTGTGTGTGATGTGTCATGATGCCTATGTGGAGGTCAGAGCACAACCCTGGAGTTGGTTCTTTCCTGTCACCTTTATATGGGTGCCAGCATAGAACTCGGGTCGCCAGGCTTGTTCCGCAAGTGTTTTTATCCTCTGGGCCATCTGGCCAGACCTCCACATCTTAAATTCACTTTCTTTTAGTTGTTGAGACCGTCTCATGGAGCACAGGCTGGTTTCAAACTCACTATGTAGCTGAGAATGGTCTCATAGTCTGATCCCCCAGCTTCCTGAGCCAGAGGAGGACGGTTGGTGTCTTGGCAGCGTCTCTCACTGAACTGAGAGCTCACCGTTTCAGCCCGGCGGCCTGGGCAGCAAGCTCTCGGCAGAGCTGCCCACCTCCCCGTCCCCCGGTGCTGAGGTTACAGGCATGGGTGCTGGGCACTCAAACTCCAGTCCTCCTGCTTGCAGTGAGAAACCCGCAGGCTCTCTACAATCATCGTGGGGACCTCTCTTTCCCACTAGGTGTTATGAGGTTCCCCAGGGGTGGAACCTCGGCAGGAGTTCTCATTACCACACAGCTAGTATTTTGCTAAATAAATGAGAAGAGAAGCCAGTGTTAAAAGATCAAAACAACCCTCATTAACCTGGTTCACCCATGAGGAAGGACCAGCTACCACATCTGTGAGGCTAATGCACCTCAGAGGCTGAGCCAACCTTCATTGGCTGTTGACAGTCTGCGCGGACACACTTCAAGGGCTGGGAGCACAGCGCAGGGAGCCCTTGCTTGTTTCTCCCAAGCCCCTCGAAGGCCAACTTGGCCCAGACACTCGTGGCTTCCAGTTCTTCCCGGCTTGGGTAAAGCAGGCCGGCTGGATGGTGGACTCAGGTGTTTGGAATAGTCTGAAGTCTTTTTTTTTTTTTTTTTTTTTGGTTCTTGGAGACCGGATTTCTCTGTGTAGCCCTGGCTGTCCTGGAACTCACTTTGTAGACCAGGCTGGCCTCAAACTCAGAAATCCGCCTGCCTCTGCCTCCCAAGGGCTGGGACTAAAGGCGTGCGCCACCACCGCCCGGTCAGTCTGAAGTCTTGTAGCAGATGGAGGATGTCGCCTGCCCCTGCCCTGGCTGGGATCCTTGTGCAGGGTCTGGAGAAGGCACTCTGTGGTCAGGTTCCAGTGGGAGGGGAGAGTCCCTGAGTCAGCTTTGCCTGTGTTCCTTCTCTGTGCCCCCCCCACACACACCTCACTGCTCTGCCTGCAAAGGCCCAGGGCAGCAATGATAAGAAGCAGCAGATGGCCGTCGCTGCGTGGAGGGAGGAGGAGGCTGTGCTCTCTCTGTTCACCTCTGCTTTTGAGCCTGCGAATTCAGGAGGAGGAGGAGTTAGCTTACCTTACCAGTGGAAAGCAAACTCTTATGGTCTGAACCCTTCAGCTTGCTCAAGAACAGTTCCTCCGAACTGCAGCCTGGCCTGTCTTGCTCTGGGCACGTTCTTAGATGTGACAGGGACCTGGGAGCCAGTACAGGTGTCCCCTCCTTACCATGAGCAGCTGTGCCTAGCCACTGGCTCTCCCAGACATGGGCTGCCACAACCCGTCTTGGGCCATCTAGGGCTCCTGGGCAGTTTTTCTTGTTTGTTTTTGATAAATAAACCTTGGTTTTGGTAGTGACCTCTAGCTAGGTCCCAGAGGTGGCAGCTGGGACAGTCCTGTCCCTCCTGCTGCTGAGACCTTAGGGAGACAACCAAGAGTTCAGTGCAGGAAGGTTGAAATCAAAAGTGGACAGGAACACCTCTGTTCTCCTGCTACCAAGCAGGCTACCAGGCTGGCTGGCCAGTTTCTGCTCTCACATACTGGTGCTGTGTCTCATTGGTGACTATAGTCAGGCTCACAGTGAACCCTCTCCTCCTTCACCCACGGACCTGAACCAGAATTCTTCACCCCAGGGTCTCCAGGGCCCTTCTTTCACCAGGTCCTATTTGGAACTGGAGAAGACACACACAAGCCAGATTTGGTTCCCATACTACCCCACCCAAGTCTTGCCTGGAAATAGCCTAGGGTAGGCTGGCCTCACTCCCCACGCCTGATTTTGGCCACCCATGCCCCTCATGGAATTTCAAGTGTGTAGAGGCTGAGCCTCATCCGTCCCCAGGAAACCCTGCCCCCCACCGGCTGCAGTGTCCGTTTTGAAATCTAGAACCTGTGGGTGGGTGGGGACACTGCTCTCAGGCTGTGTTCTCATTTGGGGTCATGCTCAGGATAAACCTGGAGGCGAGGAGAGAAACCAGCTACCCCTGACCTGGCAGAGACTTGCCTTTTGTTTTGTTTTGGTTTTTTTTTTGAGACAGGGTTTCACTGTGTAACCTTGGCTGTCCTGGAACTCACTGTGTAGTTAACCTCGAACTCAGCAGACATCTTCTTGCCTCTGCCTCTTGAGTCCTGGATGCTTAAAACAATCTCTCTCTCTCTCTCTCTCTCTCTCTCTCTCTCTCTCTCTCTCTCTCTCTC
>NC_034595.1:74400307-74411932 GCF_900095145.1 Mus pahari
CTCTCTCTCTCTCTCTCTCTCTCTCTCTCTCACACACACACACACACACACACACACACACACACACACACACAGGGACAGGGTTTCTCTGTGTAGCCCTGGCTATGCAGGAACTCACTCATCTGTAGACCAGCCACGAACTCAGAAATCCGCCTGCCTCTGCCTCCCAAATGCTGGGATTAAAGGCGTGCGCCACCACCGCCTGGCAGGCAATGTCTCTCTTGTGGCTGGTCAGTGACAGTGGTCAGGACAGGCAGCTGTGAGTCCAGGTGATGCCAGCTACTGTGGGCTCCTGTGAGGGTCAAGAGAGAGGATGAGAATGGAGGCCCCTGCCATGGCTGACTCCAGGGTGACATGTGGCCAGTTAAAGCAGGCTAGACCAAAGGCCCCCAGCCCTGTAAAAAAGAATGACAATGGACCTTGTCTCAGGTTTCCCTGATTATCCTGGGGAAGTGGGACTAAGGACAGGGGTGGTTCTGTGGCTGCTCCAAGGTTTTGCCACTGGCCTCTTTGTGAGCCTTATATTCTGAAGCCTCCTGAGCCTAAGAGGTGAGGCACCTGCCTTGCGTTGTCACCAGATGTCATCTGCAGAGTCCTACTGTAACTCTACTTGTCCCAGAAGCTTTGGAGGGGGTGTGGAGGTGGGGAGCTGGCCTCAGGGTTCCTGGGCTTGTAGCCAACCTTGAGACCATGCCCAGTGGGGCCAGGGCACCTGCTGCCCACTGAGGAGTCTGCCTCGTGGAGAGGAAGCTGAAATCAAGGCAGAACTGCTGCTAGAATTCGTTTTCAAAATTCAAAAATATTTAATATCATAAAAGTTCCAAGAGAAGAGAGTCTGGGTGTCAGCGCTGTCTCAATATTTATTCTATCATATACTGAATGAATCAATTCACCAGCAGTGTACAGTTTCACCCTAACTTTGTAAGCTACCCACAAATCCTGTGTGGATATGTGTATATAGGTGCCGTGAAGGGACTGGGAGGATTATTATTTCTGGTTATCCAGTGGAATTATGGGATTTGTAGTCTATTCTGTTAAGTTTTACATTTTAAATGAACTAATTTTTTTTACATTATATGTTATGTTTTGTAAGTGAAGAAATTTTTTAAAGGCCAAATATCTGCTCAAGCTTTGCCTCCTAATAAAAAAGAAACTGTAAGTCCCTTCACCTACATGAGGACACAGTGTGCGCGTGTCTACTAGCTAGATGCAGGAGGGCCACACCTGCCATCTCTTCACAGAGACCCCAGTGCTACAATCTGGTCCTTTTCCTAGACAGGCATGGTACAGGGCTATCCCTCACTCTGAGATATTTTGGGGTAAACATAACTTTGTTGTCAATACAGCAGCAGCAGGGTACATTCTGGAAGGCCTGCATTTCTAGGAGGGCAGGCCAGGGCCACACTGCCAAGTCCATGTGAAATGAGATGCTATCTACTTCCCAAACCTTCACAGGCTGTTGATGCTGAGGGTTCTGTGAATACAGCTGAGCCTTGGTGATGGCAGCTCTGCTCTGCTCCACTCCAAACCTGCGCTCTCGGTAAGCAGGTAAGCTCTTCAAGTAAGCTGTAAGGCGTTTCTCCAGTGGATCCCCTACTTTACACAGGAATAGCACTGTGCCCAGATGACATCCAGATGTGCTATGCTGCAGTTGTGATGTCATGAGGGTCGATACCCCACACAAAAGGGTTCCATGGTGCCTTTGTCTCCTGTGGTCCTTTCTTACTGCCCTCAGGGGCCTTCAGTGATGGTAGACTTTGCTTCTAATGTGTAACCTAAGGGGTCCTAGATCACCAGAAAACCAGATGGTCTTTGAGACAATGCTGACACCCAGGCTCTCTTCTCTAAGACCTTTTCAGTCCATGACTGCCTGCCTGCCTGTCTGTCTGTCTGTCTGTCTGTCTGAGGCCTAGGAGGCTGTGACTGATAGGTATTTGCTCTGCTGTGGGAGGAAGTCACACAGTCACCCTGTGTTGTTCCTGCCCAGCATTACAGAGGCCAAATCTCCCAAAGTCTCTCTCTGTCTCTGTCTCTGTCTCTCTCACTCACACACACACACACACACACACACACACACACACACACACACCTGAGATCAAACATTGAAAGCTCTATCTACTGCTTAGTTGCTGCCTTTGAGAGACAGCCAGGGAGGCAGGCAGGCAGGTCTCCTGGTGGGAAGAGCCTCTGGAACAACAACAACAACAACAACAACAACAGCAACACCCACTGTTCCCAAAGACAAGGATGTCCCCAGCAGCCTGCCTATTTGCAGCTTAGTCCCAGGCGTGGTCGAGGTGGTTTCTGGGCCCGGGGACTCGAGTTGCTGAAGGAGAGCCTGGGGTCAGGCTGCTTCTCTGCTTCTTTTCTTTTCTTTTTTTGGTTTGGTTTTTCGAGACAGGGTTTCTCTGTGTAGCCCTGGCTGTCCTGGAACTCACTCTGTAGACCAGGCTGGCCTCGAACTCAGAAATCCACCTGCCTCTGCCTCCCAAGTGCTGGGATTAAAGGCGTGCGCCACCACTGCCCGGTGTCTGCTTCTTTTCTTCTGCTTCCTGTCCTCTGTTAGATGATTGGCTTTGCCCACCTTGCCCTTTGCCACCCACCATGTGTTGCCAAAAGCAGTGGGGCCAGTTAACCGCAGACCCCTGAAACTGTCAGTCAAAGTAAACCTTTTCCTGTGTCAAATGGATGGTCTCTGGTATTTTGTTACAGTAACAGAAAGACAACTTCCTGTTACAGATGGGGCATTTAGGCTTGGATAAGAACGGTAATTTGTCCAGACAGTAAGCAAGTCAGTGCCCTGCCGTTCAGGCTAATCCCAACCAGCCTTCATTTGAGGCCCAACGTTTTTATTGTTTTGTTTTGTTTTTGTTTTTTAAGGTTTATTTTTATGCATGTGAGTATTTTGCTTGCATGCATGTCTGTGCACACACATTCAGGAGCCACTGGAAGCCAAAAGGCGGCACTGGATCCACTGGAACTGGAGTTACAGGCAGTTGTGAGCTGCCATGTGGTTGCTGGGAATCAAATCCTGGTTCTCTAGAAGAGCAGCCAGTGCTCTTTACCGTTGAACCATCTCTCTGGCCCCTAGAAGCTTGACGCTTTTGGGGAACTCACCATCTTCAAGATCTTTCTGGGCCCATTCTTTGTGTATGTGGAAGGGTCTCCTTCTCCGGCCTCCCACAGGAAACTCTCCCAGGTCGTGGGGAGGTAGGGGGAACTGCTGTCCTGCAGCAGGGCCCCAGCCTCATCCTGGATGTTACCCTTGCCCTCCCTGGGGCCCAACCAGGGGTAGAGAATATGAACTCCATAGAAGTGCATCCCTGGGCACCTGGGTGGGTCCAGCTCCGCTGGGTGTGTCTCTGGCTGAGGATGAGTCCAGGATCTGCTCTTAATGACACAGTCTGGGCAGCTGGACTCTGTTCCCGCAGGTAAATTACAGGCTTAGCAAGTCAGAAATCAAATAAACACTCCAGCTCCCAGCGGCTGCCCCAGGAGAGCAGTGGTTTCCAAGCCCTCCCCGCCCAAGTCGGCCTAATTACCACCTGTCGGTCCCCTGGGACAGGGGCCTTTTCTTTGACTCACAGGTCCCAGAAACAGGATGGAGCTGCTGGGGCCCCCAGGGTGACGCCAGCTTGGCGACCAACCTGTTCTTAGTTCCCAGACATAAGCACACGCCGAGACTCCTCCCCTTTGCCCCACGCCTGGCTGGAGGGCTGTCACTGTGCCCTCGGTGGGATAGACAGCTCTTCTTAGAGAAAGAGGAAAGCCAGGTTCTTTCCTCTGAGCAGCTGGGTGGCCATCCGCAGGTCTGTGCTGAGGATGTATGTGGAGGTCCTGTCCAGGTGCATCGTGGGACATTTGGAGGAAGATCTCTGGCGCAGGCCATCAGTCAGTAGGAGAGGTGGCACCTACTGCGTGCAAGCCTGAGCCAGCCTCTTCCGTTGTGCCCTTGCTTCTGCTAAGGGTTCATTTTTTCTCGATGCCCAGCCCCAGACCGGTCAGCATGGCGGCAGTGGTAGAGGGAACTGGAAGCTCCCAGGGTCCTTTGCTTACAGGCAGAAAGGTCAGGCCCAGGACACATGTTGTGAAATGCTCCTCTCACCTTTACTGTAAACTAGCCAGATGGTTCTTTTTTTCTTTTCTTTCTTTCTTTCTTTCTTTCTTTTTTTTTTTTTTCTATCCCCGAGACAGGGTCTCTGTATGTGGCCTTGAACTCACAGAGATTCCCCTGTCTCTGCCTCTTTAGTGCTGGGATTAATGAATAATGACATGCACCACTATACCTGGCTCTGAATCGGTTTCTAGCAAGCTAGCTCTGATTCCAAGGAGTATGGTGATGCTCTGATCTAAGTGTATGGGTCCGTTATACCTAAAAATGTCCCAACCACCATAATGAGTGGTACAGAGAGCCCAGATCAGCCAGTTTCAAATTCCAGGGCCTTCTTAGACCATCCGGAGTTTGCCACGGTGGGCTGAGGATGGCCAAAGACCAGTCTTCCTCATGTGGGCCTTCAGTGCTCACCCCAGACCTCTCAGTTAGCATAGCTCTGGGATGCTGTGTGCGTTCAGTCTATGCTTGGGGTAGAGGGATGAAGAGGGCAGGGCGATAGCCCGCAAACCCCATGAAGGACAGAGGAACTGGGAAAGGACCAGAATTTTAGCAGGAAGTGGCCAGGGGAAGTGAGGGCCTCCCATTGCCCCTGTCTGCGCTATGATAACACAGAAAGGTTTCCTGCCTCTGGAGAGGGGCCCGACCAGACGCTAAGGTGGTAGCAGCAGGATGCTGGGCAGCCTCAGTGGCAGCCACAGGCCTTGACCACCATGTTACGGTGCTTCCGCAGGATGACGTTGTTGCTGCTGTCATAGTAGAGCACAGAGGTGGCACTCAGTTTGGTGGGTGCACAGCATGCCTTGGGGACAACATCTGGCTTCATCAGGTGCACCTGGCAGGGAGGGAGGGAAGGAGGGGACGCAGGCAGGGGTGTGAACCTGGTGTCCTTCTCAAAGAACTACCCAGCAAAGGCATCAGCTCCCGCTTGCTTCCTTTCCAGAAAGACTAAGCCCCTCACTAGCCCAACGCCATTCTCCATCTTGGGCTTGTCCTGCCCGGTGGCCTCAGAGCACAGGCTAGGCACCCTAACCCACAAAGCCATGGGCATTCTCAGCTCCTGGTTCACTGTCATATCCAAGTCTGCCCAGACACAGGCAATTCTGCTACTCTCCAGCCCTGGGTGCCCATGAGTGCCATTCCTAACAGGTATAGAACCGTGTGTGTGTGTGTGTGTGTGTGTGTGTGTGTGTGTATTTAGCTGTCTAGAGCCTCCACTTGGCTTCCCTAGTCCCGGGAGTGGGGTCTACAGGAAGCAGTCTGATGGGCACCCCCTTCCCACAGGCTTTGCCCAGCAGCCCAGCAGTGCAGCTATGACTGGGCAAATACGAGGCAGCAGCTTCACTGAGGCCATGGAGGGAGGATAGCCCTCGGGGGTGACATATAGCCAGACTGGGACCTGGGGGCAGCTGTTCTTCATCTCTCCATGTGCAACCTCACGTGACATAACTAGGAGATGTTGAGTGTGCCTGTGTCGGAGGAAGGAGTGTGGCTGAAATGGCTGGAGTCTAGAAGGGGCCATTTCTGCAGTGGGGCATTGGAGAGAGGGGTGTTGATACCATAAGACACCTCCTTCTTATACTTGTCACAGCCCTAGGCTTCGTCAGATGACAGTGGGGATAACAGTCTTTCACTCACTCAGCAGCCACAAAACTAACTCATAGTTTGCATGGGGCCATTTGTGTATTCTTGTTATTGTTGTGTTGGTTTGGTTTGGTTTGAGACAGTGTCTCAGTATGTAGCCTGAAACTTGCTATTTAGATCTGACTGGGGACAGGGTTTCTCTGTGTAGCCCTGCTGTCCTGGAAGTCCCTCTGTAAACCCTGCCTCTACCTCCTGAGTGCAGAGATTAAAGGCTACCACTGCCCCGACTGATTTTCTTCTTTCTATCGCTGCCCCGGATGCTCCTGATGCAGAAGTGCAACCTCGGCTCTCTCCATCAGCAGTGAACAGCTTGACCCTAGACCTCATGGTTCTCCTCTTGCTCACTGCTGCTTTGCTTATGTGCTTGCCACAGCCTCCCCAGGGGACAGAGGTTGTCCTGTCTGCTGCTGGGACAAGTCATGAGCACTCACTTTAGCCAAGCCACTGCCAATGGGAGAACAGAGCCCAGAGCAAAGTGGGGAGGGGACAAGACCCAGAGGTTCAGGTGCACCATCATACCAGGGGCCTCCCTTACTTGGGGACTAATGACTGCATATCTCACTGTCACCCCGCAGCCACTCCTCCCAGGTGTCCAGCAAATGCCAATGGCCACAGTGAAAGTATTCCTTAGCACCAGCTCAAAGCAGCTCTTTGAATTCATGGTGCTCACTCTGGGACATCACTTGGCACAGCCTCTTGCTAGATAAACACAAAGCTGTGGGACCCCAGGACCCCAGAACATCAGGGAAAAAATTCTAGAAGGTTCCAATGCCAGACTCAGCAAGCATAAATGCCTTTCAATACAGGCTGTAGTGTGGCTTCTGCTAGAACCTGCTTCCTAAACTGAAAATGGCCTAGATTCTAAAGCTTACCAGTGCTACCACAAGAGAACAGTCAGGAAAGAGGTGGGGTCAAAAACAGCAGCAAGGGTGGAGTTCTGGATAGACCTTAGTTGGCCGTGAGCCTGTTTAGTGTGCAGAAAGCCCCAGATTTGACCCACAGCATCACATAAACTGGGCATAATATTGCACATGAATAATCCCAGCACTCTGGACCAGTGGTGGGGGGAACAGAAGTTCAAAGTCATCCTTAGTTACATACTGAGTCTTAATTGAGCCTGGGATGTCAGGGGAAAGGCATTAGGAATGACCCAAGGCCCAGAACAGAGTCAAGGAAGGCCGAGCTGCCAGGCAGGACGGATGAGCATACGTGCACACCAGGGAGGCCAGATCCACTGAGTCCATCTTTCACTTGTGCACCGAGGTCACACAGGCCCCTATGGGATGCCCATGTGTTGTTATGTGTGCCTCAGTGTGATCACAGGGGCTGTGGCGAGTCAATCTGGGTCCTATCCCGGGCCACAGGATGTTGCGCATGCGCAGTGCATGCCTAGAAAGTTCCTCCTTCTTACCACTCCCTTGCCCCACCCCACCTGTCGCAGCAGGCTACGGTGGTACTGACCAGAGACTGCAAGATGGCATGGTTGGTGGCATTCATACAGGAGTCCAGTGGGAAAGCACACTCCCCCTCACAGTAATAGGCGGAGTAGCCCTGGGGAGCGATGACCCAGTCCTGCGGGTGGGAGAGAGGAATCACATCAATATTCCTTCCAAGACCATTGGCACGGCTCCTATCACAGGATGACCTGAGGCTGTGTACCCTCATCCCTCACTGACCCTCCCCTCAGTAGGCAGTAGGCGAGGCTGGACCCCAGCTCGGCCCTTCACACCCTCCTCTCCTGTCTCCTCCACAGCTGCCCCTATGCCCCCTGCAGCAGCTGTAGCAGGAAGAGTTCATAGGCCCTGCCCACCCAGCCTCAGTTGCCCTGTTGGAGTGCTGACAGCTTACTGGGCAGAGCCCACAGACCGCCTCCATTTTCATGCCTTTTATATACATTAAAGGCACAGTAGCTCCACCCCCACCCTGGAGGCACCAGGGTCTGCAGGTAGCAGGCAGAGGAAAGGCAGACATTACCAGCCAGCCAAGGTCACGGAAACTGACGTAGAGCTCATGCCTGCGGCAAACCTCTCTGCCGCGGGAACCGTGGCCGTCATCTGTAGGGACGAGAAGGCACAGTCTATTCAGAGGTCCTGCTCTACGGAGTTGCCATGGGTACTCGCAGTGGTGATGTGACAGGAGGCACATTTACAATGAAGGACAATAGGAAACTAAAGCACTGGAANCACAAGTTCCACTTCTGGATCCCTGCTCGTGCCGTGACCCAGCTCAACAGTCCTTCTGTGGCTCCATCACCACAGGCTATGGCTGTGTTCAGCAAGATCTCACCTTGCTGCCTGGGGGTGGGGGTGGGGGTGGGGCTCCAGATGCTCCGGAGAACTCCCCAACAGGACTCTAGGGCATACAGAGCTTCCGCTTTCCTCTGCAGCCCTCTCCCCTAGCCAGGCACACCCCAAAGGTCAAGGGTCGCCAATCAGATCTACTAGACCTCCCAGGAGGCTCGACACCACCCTCACCAAAGATCCCTGGGAGTTTGTTGGGATGCGGAAGCTCGTTAGTTTTCTTTGGCTGCCTCCTCTTCAGTGGTCTCGCTGCCCGAGGGGACCGCACAGGACTCTGGCTGGCCCTGAAGAAGGTTACCATGAAAGGCTGTCTGGAGCGTGGAGCTTGTCGTCCAAGCAGACCAGCCAGGCCAGGATCCATGCTGTGCCCTGGGAAAAAGAGACAGAGACAACGGAGAGGGAAGTTTGGGGGCTTGATTTGTGGATGGTGGCATGGCTCCTATGAGCCTGTTTCCTTATCCGGAGACCAATCTAAGTACTCTGGCAAGCAGGTCTGATGTGTCAGGGCCAGGGACCTCCTTAGCCACAGGCAACCTTGCTAGTGATAACATGATAGACTTGAGAAACATTTGACAGGAGTCAGGATTGCAACCACTAATTTCCTCAGTCAGTCCTCACTATAACCCCATATATCTTTTGGGGGGTAGGAGGAGGGGGGCAGTTTCCAGACAGGGTTTCTCTGTGTAGCCCTGGCTGTCCTGGAACACACTTCATAGTCCAGGCTGGCCTTGAATTCACAGAGATCTACCTGACTCTGCCTCCTGAGTGCTGGGATTAAAGGTGTGTGCCACTGTCCAGTCCATATTTTATTCTTTATGGGACACAGGTCACAGTCACTCAGAGATGACCAGAGTTCACTGCTGGTATGATGCTCAGGACTGGGGCTCCCTTGGTCCAGTGTTCTAACACACACCCTAACCCTATCAGTCTGTACTTCCTAGGGATTAGGTGTGGTCCATGACACATCAGATCATGGCAGCTTCTGCAAGGACAAACCTTGGGTTTATCCTCCCAGCATGGCAAGCTTGCTCATCCAAGGGTAGGGCATTCACTGCCTCTCAGATTCCTACAACCAAGGCCCCAGGCAGAACTGGGGCAGAAGTCAGAGCAGTCACAACGTCGAGGGTTCGGTTCACATCCTGCTCATTCCAGTGCCAAGTGTGTGCTCGCTAGGCCAGCCAAGGGCTTCAAAGAAAGGGCTTCAGGGAGACAGACCAGAGCCCTGTCCATCAGGGAGACAGACCAGAGCCCTGTCCATCAGGGAGACAGACCAGAGCCCTGTCCATCAGGGAGACANAGCCCTGTCCATCAGGGAGACAGACCAGAGCCCTGTCCATCAGGGAGACAGACCAGAGCCCTGTCCATCAGGGAGACAGACCAGAGCCCTGTCCACAGGAAGAATGGAACCTACACAGGGGGATTTCACCCCAGATCCACTAAGGACAGCAGATGCCTCCACAGCACAGTAAGCCCAGGAGAGAGCAACCTCCATCACCAGCTCTGGCTTTGGTGGTAAGCCCTGCCAGTGTCCCCTGTCCTTTCTCTCTCTCTCTCTCTCTCTCTCTCTCTCTCTCTCTCTATATATATATATATATATATATATATATATATATATATGTTTGGTTTTTTCGAGACAGGGTTTCTCTGTATAGCCCTGGCTGTCCTGGAACTCACTTTGTAGAGCAGGCTGGCCTCGAACTAAGAAATCTACCTGCCTCTGCCTCCCAAGTGCTGGGATTAAAGGCATGCGCCACCACACCCGGCCTGTCCTTTCTAAATGCAGAAGCACTCTATTACACTGGCCTGGCGGCCCATTCCAGGAAATCCAGAACTCTGCAGAAGAAGCAGGAGGAACACAAGGTCATTCTACTCTGCATACTGAATTTGAGGTCAGCCTGGTCTATATAAAAGCCTGATATAAAAAAAAAAATAAAGTGTGGCATGGTTAAACACACCTTGGCTTCCAGACCAGCCATGGCTGTCTCCAAGAAAAAAAAAAACAAAACTAATAAACAATTAAAAATACAAACCAAATCAACCAAAACAAAACCAGGCAAGTAGTGTAACAACCACAGAAGGATAAAACAATCAAACAAAAAACCTTCCATGCAAGAAGGAAGATTAGCCATAAATGTCCTTCCAACCTCTAGAACGCTCATCTCCCACCCTGGACTATTTCTGTCCTGTTGATTTAAGTTACAAAAGTCCTTAGCACTGCAAACCTTTTCCATCGTTAGAATCGGTCTCTAGAATACCCACGGCATGCAGCAGCTCACTTTGAGGAGGAGGCGCTGTCCACCTCCCATCAGCAGTCAAGTTCCCTTCTGGGGTCATAATAGGACTCAGAACCATTGCCCTTCTGCCTGTGTGAGAGTCCTCACACTAAAGCCTGACTATGCTCATGTTATACATCATTAACACAGCACCGTAGCTCAGCTGACTTGTCACAAGCACCAATGCGCACACACATGCATGGATGTGCACAGATAAACTCTGACACTGAGGTGGCTCAGAGGGAGAGTTCTTGCTTAGTGTGCTCAAGGCCCTGGATCCCACCGACAGTCTTGGATGAAGTGTACAAGAGCCCAAAGGGCTGAGGCCACAGCTCAGTGGTAGAGCACCTGCCTAGTGAGTACGAGGCATTGGGTACAATCCCCAACACAAAACCACAATGAAACAAAACACACGCATATGTGCATGCACACTTGTCTGTTTACACGAAGTGCACTCTACCAGGCTCTTCCTTACACACTGAGGCCACGGCCACTGCCTGCTGCAGACAGTCTACTCAGAGGTGAGCCCTTCATGAGGCTGGGCTCCATACCAGATGCTCACCAACCACATGAAGGAAAAACTCATCAATTCAACCTTTGACCTATGATATCACCTGCCATCAACAAATGTGGAAGCTATGAGACTTGATCCCAGGAATGTGGCCGAGAGCTGTGGGGCAGGGGTTGGGGGTTGGCCACGGGAAGGATGGGATGCAGAGTGAAGGTGGTGGGGAGGAGGGGCTGTGAGGAGCCAGAGTCTCAGGCACAGAGCTAACACTGGGGAGGGCACAGGACCACACACTAGGAGGACAGAGCAGCTGTGAGCAGGAAGGGTCTTGAAAGCCACAATATCTGACCCTACAAATGACCAAAGGGGCAGCCTTGGATCCAGGGCAGGCCTTGTGTCCCCGTTACTTTTTGAGAAGTTCCAGAGCCCTGACTGCTGGGAGACACAGAGGCCATCAGTGCTCCAGACTCAGTGGCATTTGTTTGTATTTTGTGTAACTGGTCTGGGAGCAGGCTCTTCTGGGCACACAGAGCAGCTTCAGAGCAGCCCTGGCTGAATTCCTCAAAGCCAGAGTGGGAAGCTGCTGTGTGGGGGTTGGGGGCTGGGGACATTTGGAGGCTCTCAAAGTAAGGTGGGCTGGACTGAGAGCCCATAGGTGCAGCTAAGCCAAGTTTCCCATTTTACAGGTTAGCAAATTAAGGCCCACTGAATATCCACTCCTCAGTGCCTGGAGCAAGCAGCTGCAGACAGCGACTCCCACCCTGCCCAGCACAAGGCAGAGGCCCCAGG
>NC_034595.1:74415891-74420891 GCF_900095145.1 Mus pahari
TGGCCATCCCTGCTGCCCAGCCTGTCTCTCGAGAGCCTTGGATAGACACTTCAAACCCTTGTTTAATGCTGCTGACAAATGGCAGTGAGCGCCAGGGCTCCACTGTACCCAAGAGAGCTCACCCTGGGGCAGAGGANGGGGTGGGGCAGAGCCAGGTTAGGATCCCCCTCCTTGAGGGAGGGGCTGAAGTTAGCCTGTCTTTTATAGCCACAGTCCCATCTGTCACCCCCTGCTGTTAAACTCTAAAGTCTCCCAGAGCTGTGCCANGTTTCCCTAACTCAGAGTGACCCCTGCCTGCCACCTTCCTGTCCTCCCTTTACAAGCTCTCCTTCAGCCTTTTGCTGGACTCCAGAGAGACCGTTCCTGCCCTGTTGTCCTTTCTGTCCTCCCTGCCCGACATAAAGGAAATGTCCCAGGAAAGCCCTGTGAGTGAAGTAGAAACACCTGTATCCGAGGAAACGGGCTTCCGTGTTGAGTTAGGACTCTGCAGAGCTGCAAAAGCTCAGGCTCTGAGCTCAGAAAATCTGGGGTGTAGATCCCCCACCCCTCCTTCCTAGTACAGAACCTGTCAGAGTGGAGGCTTGCTGCCCAGAGAGAAGGACCCCTTTCCTGGAGGGGATCCTGGCTCTCAGGAGGTCAGTTGCTATGTATGAGGGACTAGAAGGCATTCCTTGCTGGGGCCTCCCCATGTCCAGGACCTCACCAATCTGCCCAAGTCCTCAATAAAGGCTCCCAACATCTCCCTCCCAACACTCCCACAGCGAGAGGGCTCTGTACTAGCCCGGTGGCCTCTGCTGGAACCACCTCCCAAGACCCCGGGGCAGCTCCNTGCTAAGTCCTGGAGCCTCACCATCAGAGGTTTCCACATAGAGGCGGAGTCCCAGGTCCTTGTGATGGTTCAGCAGCCATCGGTCACTGGCTGCTGTGATGTCCAGCACCAGCCAACCCTCGTCCCCAGATCGGAGCGTCTGAAGATCCAAAAAGAACAAGTCAGACTCCCTGTGGACNTGAAAGAACAATTAACCAAGGGCAGAGGGAGGTCGGCACAGCTGCTTGTATCTTGTGCCTGCCTGGGGACCACTCTCAGAGCCTCTTCCCTGCTTGGCTCTGGGCTGGTCTCTTTGGTACCACATTTCCCTGATAATCAACCCTTGACATTTTAGAGTCCATGTGCTGATGGGGACACTGGCTCAGTGGCTCAGTGCTGTGGCCTAGTGAGGGCCCCACAGCCAGANTGACAAACCCCTTTCTCATGTCTGAGGCCCCTCTCCCAGGAGGCTTCCCTTTCCTTTCTTGGAAACGCACCCTCTGGACAGGACCCCTGCCAGAGACTAGACCATGAGGCTACGAGGTGGGGTGGGCACCTGGGCAGAGGGACGGTACCTGTTGGAGTACTCTTGGACCNCTTCGAACATGCTGATGTGGAGGGTTGTGTTGAGCGGGTNGGTGCTGGGCTCTTTGTAGATCCGGAACTCAGCAGCTGTGACAACCTCCCCAGCAGGGATCTGGGTTAGGTCAAAGTGGAATTCCTTCCAGTGTGGCTCCTGGTAGCCCAGGGCANGGTCGCGCTCCACTGGAAGACAAAGTGGGAGTGGGGTCATCACCAGGAGCCTGGACGGCTTGTGCTCAGGCAGCCTGGGTGGGGCCCATGCTTGCTCTACACTCAGGCTCGTGGCCTGCCCTGGCTGCTCACCAGGTTTCAGGACGTGGGGCAGTGGGAATCTGAGGATGTGCTCAGCAGGCCCCTGGACCCACAGATGGTCACAGTGCTGCCTCTCATAACCCCCAGGCTGGCGGCAAGATGGACATTGGTCCAAGGTAGAGAAACAGCTCCATTCCAGGGAGAAGCCCTGCGGACAGGGACGTAATTGGCTGAGCCTCAGTGGGATAGAGGACTCCCAGAGCCTGCCCTTGTCTGACAGCTGAGCCTGGCTGGCAGGGCTGTGCTTCAGTTTCCCTCAGTGTGCTGGGTGAGGCTGTGTAGACTACAGGCCACATCGCGAGGTCAGCAGCAGAAGGGCCTCAGGGAAGGGAGGGACACAGGGCCAGCAACAAGAGGACAAAGTGAAGGAGACAGGTGGAAAGAGTACTTACATATATTAAAAAAAAAAAAAAAAGTGTCTTGGCAGTGGCCAGGCACCCTCTGGGCTCAGGGGAGTTATCTGTGCACCCAGACTGCGGGGTGTAGCAGTGACTTTGGCTGGGATCCAGGGCTGGGAGCAAGGCTGTGCCAGTGGGAGCCATGTAGTCTAAGGGACTCCCTGCAGAACCTACCTGCTCAAGGTAAGGCTAGGGGCAGTCTAGGGTGACAGCTGAGGAGACATTTGGGCTGGAAGCTGACCTTGCCCCGCCTACAGCAAAGCCCAAGGTTTTAGAATAAAACCTGTGCCCAGTTCCACGGATGTGCCAGGGTGGTATATTTAGGGTCGCCTCAATTCAGCCACTTGTCACTTTCAAATGCCAAAAATCTGTGTTTCCGGAAAGAAGGGGTGGGGAGCCGCCTAGCACCCTCCCCAAAAACCAACAGAGATTTTAATTATATATTTTAGTCTTAAAAAAAAAAAAAAAAACCTCTCTGTGGCTATGGGCTCAGTGACCACAAGGCAGGTTTTAAAAGGCACCAGGGTAAGCAGACGTCAGGAGCATTTCCTGTCCTCTCCCTAGAGTCCTGTCCCAGTGATGGATGGAATACAGATGTGCTGGGCAGAGGTAAGAGGCAGCCACATCTGGGCAGAAGCAGGTGGAGAGAAGGGAAGGAGTGCATGGTGTGTCCCACAGCAGCTGAAGATGCCAGGCACATAACACACGCCCACTCGAAAGTCAAGAGATGGAACTCTTGGCAGGTGTTTTGTCCCTCCCTTGTAGGATGACAGCATTGGGAGAAGCGGGGTTCTGAACCTTGATTTAGTGTTTTTTACTGCCGTGAATATCTAGCCTCATGCGTCCTTTCTACCTATGTACTCACACACCCACAATATTGGTGACGATTTCAGTGGGTTCAGGAGCTGTCCAGGCACCTCTGCTACACAACTGTGCAACCGGCACTGATGTCCAGGATAGAGCTGGTCCAGGCTGATGCCTGTATCAGGGTGTGGGCAGATATGTGACATATCTTCCTCTCCACGTCTTTCAGGACCTGGTGGGGCATACAAGTGTATCTTGGGAGTTTTATCTGGGGATTGACCCTGAGCTCTGTGGTCACCCTCCCTTAATGATATGTGTGACCTACATAGGGTGTCTTGAACCAGCCATCACTTCCAGACTTTTGTGCTATGGGTCTGTGAAGGCAAGAGCCTTGGTTGTTCAACCTTGGTTGTTCCAGACAAGCAGTAGAACTGAGTAGATTTTAGGAAAATGGATATGACTTTGTTCTGAAGTGGATCAAAGGTCCTGGGATGTCACAAGGAAATAGCCTGTTGCTGGAAAGTGGTTCAAAGGATCACCCTGGTTTTTTTTGCAGAATGGTGGAATTGTTCTGTACCCACTGGGGTTGGGAAAGCTGGGGGCGGAGGAGGCACTGCAGAACAGTTCCTGGGGCTTGGTCTTCCCTGTGAGACTTCTTGAACAGCTTGCTGTTTCTGCTCTAGTAAGAGTAGCTCTGAGGGGCTGGTGAGATGGCTCAGCTGGTAAGAGCACCCGACTGCTCTTCTGAAGGTCCTGAGTTCAAATCCCAGCAACCACATGGTGGCTCACAACCATCTGTAACGAGATCTGACTCCCTCTTCTGGAGTGTCTGAAGTCAGCTACAGTGAGTGTACTTACATATAATAATTAAATAAATAAATAAATCTTTAAAAAAAAAAAAAAAAAGAGTAGCTCTGAGAAATGTCACTCGCTCATTTGCCAAAAGCTGAGGCTCAGCTGGGCATGGTGGCACACGCCTTTAATCCCAGCACTCGGGTGGCAGAGGCAGGTGGATTTCTGAGTTTGAGGCCAGCCTGGTCTACAGAGTGAGTTCCAGGACAGCCAGGGCTACACAGAGAAACCCTGTCTCGAAAAACCAAAAAAAAAAAAAAAAAGCTGAGGCTCTCAATGTTGGCAGTTCCTGGGGTCAACCCCTGTGTGAGCACAGCATCTCCATGTGAATCAAGCACAAGGGTACTGTCTCCATGCAAGTCTACGCAAGTGCAGGAGCTGTAGGACAAGTGTCAGCCACCTGAGCTCTGATTTGCCACCATTCCCCATGTATCAGTGTGACAACCTTGAGAGATCCATGAGGAGTCTTCGTGTGCTGAAAATGCAAAGCCACAGAACAGCAGGGAGGCAGACACATTCAACTCTTTCTTTCTTTCTTTCTTTCTTTCTTTCTTTCTTTCTTTCTTTCTTTCTTTCTTTCTTCCTTCCTTCCTTTCCTTCTTTCTTTCTTTTTCTTTCTGAGACAGGGTCTTGCTATGTAGCCCAGGCTGGCCTTGACCTCAGAGATGTTCCTGTCTCTGCCACCAAGTGCTGGGATTAAAGGCATGAATCACACCTCCTAGCTTAATTTTATTTTTCTAAACATAACTATGGAACAGGAAACTGTATCATGAAAATAAATCAGCTCAAAGGCATATGGAAGGTTTCACGGCTGCCTGCTTTCCTCTGAGCTTAGGCCTGGGATCGGTGTCCACGGCTATGAACTGAACCTTCACTATGGTGTCAAAAGAGCACCGTAAAAAGCATTTCCTTTTCCACGCACACCCAGCCCTCACCTTCCCATAAACTAGGGTCTGGAATCTCCCAAAGATGCCGAGACTCCAAGAGGCAACCCCTCAACAGTGTGCTGGCTGGGACAGAGCACCATATAGCATTTTGACTTTTATATGCGCATGGGCACGGGACCAAGAATCCTAGCTCCCGACATGGCTCCCATCACATCAACCCCACACCATGTTCTTATGAAAGCAACGGTATAAAAGTGAGATGGAATTAGCCAAAAGCAAGAAAGATACCCAGTGAAAATGCATACAGCGCCTGCTGTGCTTCCCAGCCCCTGGGTGTAGAAAGGGCATGTCATGGAG
>NC_034595.1:74425891-74432787 GCF_900095145.1 Mus pahari
CCTAAAGAAGTTGGCATGGCTGGAATCCAGTGGTACACAAGAAGACCACAGAGCAGCAGGAAAAGCCAGGCTGTTCACAGGACACTCTGTTCCTTACCTCAAATAACTCAGCACAGCGATCCCAGACACCCTGTACCCTAGACAGAATTCTATTCAGTTCAATTGTTGCTGATTCTATGACAGTCTGCAGCACTCGGAGGCAAGCATGCTGACCTTTGGGGAGTGATGTATGTCTAGAGTTTCCAGCAATGGGGTCTGTGTACAATCACTTATACTACAAACACTAAGACTGGAGCACAAATCCCCACAATCCACAGGACAGCTAGGTAGGCTCTATGGCTTCTTGCAATCCCAGTGCTCATGAGACAGAGAAAGGACGCTCAGAGCAAGATGACTAGCGAGACAAGCTGGAACTGGCAAGCTCTGGGCCCTGTTAATACACAAGGTAGAGAGTGATCAAAGAAGGTACTGATGTCAACTTCAGATCTACACATTACACACACACACACACACACACACAGAGAGAGAGAGAGAGAGAGAGAGAGAGAGAGAGAGAGAGAGAGAGAGAGAGAGAGAGAAAGAGAGAATGGAGTTTACAGCAAGGACTCTGGACAGGCAGCTCCACACAGCTGAGAGCCAGGGAACAGGGGCAGACATTCTGCCCTCAGCAAAGCTGTAAACGGGGAAGCGAGTTTACTATCCGAACTGCCTGAGGCTTTGAGAAAACAATCCTAGAACCCTTGGCCTCCTCTTCCAGCCCCTGATAAAACCAGCTCCAGATGCCATGATTTTGGAAAAGGCCCAGTGTGGGCAGGAGGTGGCTTCCCTGACCACACCAGTGTCCACATCCTGCCAGTCTACATCTGGGGCACTGTGCCCATCCATCCAGACTAGGCTTCCACATGCCAAACCCTGTGTTGGTCAGCAAGACACTCACAAAATGTTTTTTTTTTTCTCCTAGACAAAGTTAGATTCACCCAGACAACCTAAATCTGTCCTGCCTTTGACCAGAAGAAATACTTCAAAAGCTGTTCTCCTCCTCTTCGTAGAGTGGCTGGCAGGAGAGTAAGATCTTCAAACTATCACAGGCCCTCAGGGCTCATGTCTCAGGCCCCCCTAAGCTGTCACCTGTGCCCTCCCCACACACCTTCCCACTCTCAGGTTTATGTTTTCCTCGGTTCTCTTCTGCCTGACACATTTTCTTTTGCTCAGTCCAGCTGAAGAGCCTCCCCCTCACACACCAGGCTGTGGGTCTGTCCCCTTCCCTTGTATCGTCAGTGGGTTCTGTCCCCAACTGAGGTGCCCATCTAGATGGTAGCTCTTTAGGGCAGTGTCTGAACATGTCCGGTGGATAGAGGGCCTGTAGCAGCCAGTTCATCAAGCCAATGTGTTCTGTGGACAGAGGGCGAGCATCTGCTCTTCCCAGGACTCTGGCTCAGTGTCCATCACTCTCAGCTCGCAGAGCTGGGGTGCTGCTGCTGGTCTGTGTGACCACATCACAGGGAGTCCCTAGTAGATACTGGGGTGCCTGCGCTTGCTGTGAGGTTTGCTTCCTTTCCTGATGGGGCCCTTGAGGGTGGGGACAAGGTTCCCTAGGCCACGAGGAAAGTGGGATGGGTCTAACTGCCCTGTGCTGCTGGTACCAAAGGCTGAGGGACCCACCCTAGGCTCCTGAAGGACCTCAGAGGAGGGCGGGGCCCTGGGGTTGGTGACCTGTGCATTCTGCACCTGAAGGAATTTCTCCCACCAGGAGCTTCAGCGCTGTGGTGAGCGAGGTCCAACCTCACTCCTGAGATATTTTCAGCTCAGTCTCCCTCCCCTCACTGGCTTCCTTCACAGGCCATTTCCATAAATGGCTCTGCACACATAATTACCGGGCCAGTCCTCAGCTGGCTCCAGACCCCAAATTAAAAAGGAACACCCGCACAGGAGACCACATCAAGCCTGCTGAGGTACAAAACAATTCCCAGGGGATGTGAGCAAGGAATGATTCCTCCAGAAGAAATGCAAGGACATGGTCCACGGTGACACATTCCGCTTACCTGCCTACCCCATGACGCACTCTGGCAGAGACCCCATCAATGGACAGAGTGTAGGTAAATTTTGAGTCAGAACTGGGAAGGTCTTCATGGTTGGGGTTCTGAGGCAGGGAAACTGAGGCTCACAAGGACTTCTCTGCTGAGGTCCCATATGAGCTCAGGGCAGTGTGATACCAGCTTTCAGACTCAGCCATGGAAATGAGTGAACCTGGAGGCATATTGGGATAGTGGCATATTGGGGTGGAGGTGACTCTCAACATGTTCTGTCCACAAGGAAGCCTCCTTCTTCCTGCTGGGTCTGATGGAACTGGGGCTGTCAGGAGTACTCAGAGATGTGCTCACTGTTGCCACCACAGGGCTGAGGACAGCCCTCGTCCACCCTACCTGATGCAGTTCTTCCGTGCTCCCCGACTCCTCCCCTCTGCCAGTCTGCCCTGAGCACCTGCACACAGCTGCTGTGGCACACGGTGGGGTGAGGGGCATGGAGAGTCCATTTAGGACATTTCTAGGTTGCTTCCCAAGGACAAGGGGAAAGAGGGGGCTATCTGTGACCCTAAACCAGACAGAGAAAGCAGGCACTCTAACAGATGTATCATGCAGGCTGAGACTTCATCTTGAAGGAGCTTGCCTGTCAGGATGCAAGAGCTGGACTAGGGCAGGTGTCTGGAAATCTTGCCCATCTTTTTTAAAACAGGTCGGGGTTTATTTGGTCTCTAAAACTGAATGTGGGCGTGGGTGAACGTGGGTGAAGCTCAGTGGTAGGAGCATTTGCTTAGGAAGGGAAAGACCCCAAGTCTGACGTCCAGGGCATACTTGCGTGCACATGCAGAGAGAGAGAGAGAGAGAGAGAGAGAGAGAGAGAGAGAGAGAGAGAGAGATTGATTCTCTGTATAGCCCTGGCTGTCCTGGAACTCACTCTGTAGACCAGGCTAGCCTTGAACTCAGAAATCCACCTGCCTCTGACTCCCGAGTGCTGGGATTAAAGGCGTGCACCACCACGCCCAGCTTCTTTTCTTTTCTTTTCTTTTCTTTTCTTTTCTTTTCTTTTCTTTTCTTTTCTTTTCTTTTCTTCTCTTCTCTTCTCTTCTCTTTTCTTCTCTCTTCTCTTCTTTTCTTTCTCTTCCTTTCTCTCTTCCTCTCTCTCTCTCTTTCTCTCTTTCTTTCTCTCTCTCTTTCTTTCTTTCTTTCTTTCTTTCTTTCTTTCTTTCTTTCTTTCTTTCTTTCTTTCTTTCTTTCTTTCTTTTGACATGGCCTCACCAAGTTCCCCAGTCTGACTTTGAATTTAAGATCTCCCTTAGCCTCTGGAATCCCTGGGACTACAGACAAAGAGCAGCTTTATTCAAAGCAATCCCAGGCTGAAAAGAACCAAATCTCCATTAATAAGAATAAATGAACAAGGGCTGGAGAGATGGCTCAGTGGTTAAGAGCACTGACTGCTCTTCTAGAGGTCCTGAGTTCAAATCCCAGCAACCACATGGTGGCTCAAACCATCTGTAATGGGATCTGATGCCCTCTTCTGGTGTCTGAAAACAGTGTACTCACAGACATAAAATAAATATTTCTTTTTAAAAAAATAAATAAATGAACAAGGATCATGTGTGGGCCATTCATGCAACTCAGAAGTTAAGAACAACAGAGACAAGAATGTGGGCAACTCTCAGAGGACTGCGTTGGGTGGAAGTTTAACAGGCAACACATAGGTGGCCACACACTGCATGATCCCATTTCTTTGAAGCTTAGAAACAGGCTGGAGGAGCCTTTGGTGATAGGAATCACAAAGCAGTTGCCCAGAGGAACTGGCTGGTAGAAGCTTGATTCCCAGGAGAATTCATTATCTCATTGTGGATGGTCTGAATGTTATGTAATGAGCATGTGAAACTTATTGGATTGAATGGCAGCTGTACTGGACATAAACATCAGATGCAGACAAACTGCTGTGTGGCCTTGGGACTATCACAACCCTCTCTGAGCCTCACTTTCCTGTGGCAGTACTTGTGAATGCAAATGCAGGAACAGATATGGGGCTCTGGGCATGTGGCCAGTACAGCTGTGATGTTATTCAGTCCTGGCAGCCCCTTAAGATGAGCACTTCGATCTCACAGAAGGGAAAATTGAGGCGGGGCAGGGGTGTGGCTAAGAAAGGTCAGATCATAGAGTAGGCACAGCATCAGGATGGCAATTCTTTCTGAGTCCCAGGTCAGAAGTCCCTTGGCCCAGCCCTTCTCAGGTCCTCTTGTCTCCATACTGTGTGTGTGTGTGTGTGTGTGTGTGTGTGTGAGAGAGAGAGAGAGAGAGAGAGAGAGAGAGATCCCTGACAACCACCTTCATGGCACATGTATGCATTCTCTGCCTCTCCCACTAGAAGCTCATCTCCCAATGGTCATGGGCCGTGTGACTGCCCCTGCAACTGGAACCAGGAGCTAGGCCTCCTAGCACATAGTAGGTACTGCATGACCACTTGTAGGAGGAATGGATGAATGAATGATTGAATGAATGAGTGAATGAGTGAGTGAAGAAATGAAGGAATTCCCTGGGTAAGAGCCAAAGGAAGTGACCCTGAGGTCATTGATGAGAGAGGATCTCTGGCCACAGAGCTGGCAGGGGCAGAGGGAGACCACGGCTGGGTCTCTAGCACTCACACAGTCTCTCTTTCATACCCAGCCACCACAGTTCATTGCTGCCCCTGCCCTTGGCCATCAGAGGTCTTGGGAATAAAAGCTCCTGGGCTGGGAAAGGGGTCAGTGCATGCGCTGATGGCTTCGTTATGGTCCTGCCTGTTAGTGCTGTTTGTGCCTCAGTTTCCCCATCCAGAACAGAGCCACCTGCCTGTCCACTGACGTGAGCAGAGCTGGTCCTTCCTGCATCCTTCCACCCTTGGGAAGGAGAGGAGGGCCTGAGGCCACCCAGCCAGTGATAGGGCAGTGAGCGAGCAGGTTCCTCTGAAACAGACCCAATGGTCAGGGCTGGGAGGCATCTCGTTTTCCTGATACTATCACTCAGGTGTTTCCTGGAGGAAACAGACCACAGAAAGGACACATGGGCAGAGACAAGCAGGGACTGAGGGCAGGTCTGGGAGGGGACAAGAATCAGGGTCTGGTGCTGAGACTACCAGCTTAGCTCCAGGCTTTCCGTTCTCCGAGCACAGGGACACCAGGGTCACAGCCTTGACAGCACCGGGATGATGCTGCTGTCGGTGGCATGCTGGTTCCGGGGCTCTGACCTTCAGGATTGGCCGGGCTTGCCAACCAAGCAGTATCTGGGTGCGTGTCTAACACTCTGGGCTGGGCAACCACCAGGTAAAAAGCACTCTAAGATGGGCGTGGTGATGCACGCTTTTAATCCCAGAGCACTCAGGAGGCAGAGGCAGGCGGACCTCTGAGTTCAAGGCCAGCCTGATCTACAGAGTGAGTTCCAGGACAGCCAGGGCTACAGAGAAACCTTGTCTTGAAGAAGAAGAAAAACAAAAAAACCAACCCACCTCCACGTTTCAGTGTACACAAGACACAGACACACAGGGCTAATTTATCTTCCTCTTCTCCCAGGATCTTCCTTTCAACAGGAGTCACTGTTACTGTCATGCTCTGGTTGGCTTTACATATATGTAGGCCAGGCTGGCCTTGTAGCTGTGACAATCCTCCTGCCTCAGCCTCCTGAGTGTTAGGACTATAGTCATAATTTAACACATGTAGCCACATAGAGATTTTCCTGCTTTATGTGCAAGGCTGGGCTGCAGCAGGAAGGGCTGGGGGGTGGTGGGCTGGCTCTGGGTCACACTGGGGTGGGCAGTGGCCCTGTCCTAGTTCCCACTCTCAAGGGAGTGAGGCTGCTTTTCTGCTCCTGTTCATCTGTCAGTCAGTCATATACCCTTGAGGACAGGTCACTGGGAGCCCCATTCATTCATTTATTTTTAGACAGAGTCTCGCTATGTAGCTCTGGCTGGCTTGGAACTCATAGAGCTCCCCTCCCACCCACCCCACCCACCCCCACTCTGCCTCCTCAGTGCTGCAATTAAAGGTGTGTGTCACCATGCCAGACCTAGGAGTCCCATTTAAAAGGACAGATTTAGGCTCAGAGACCACAAGGGACTTCCCTAAAGTTGCGCAGCAGCAGCAGCAGCAGCAGCAGCAGCAACAGCAGCAGCAGCAGCAGCAGCAGCAGGCGGCCCTGGTCTGTTCACAGCATCAGTTCCCACCAGAGCTGTTCCTGTTTTGACCAGAGGAGGGGGGCGGGGTACAGAACATGGGTTGGGTGGTGATTCATTCTGATCAGCAGCTCCTCTGGGGACATTCTTGGGCAAGTCTATCCTTCATTCTTCGTCCTAAGCCCTGGGTCAGCCTGTCCTAAGGATGCAGAGGCAGTTACAGCCACACATGTGGTCTGTCCTAAGTCTCCACCCTGCCCTCTAAGCAGGAAACAGTAAGTAGGTCCCTCCTGCCTTCCCGATGTGCCACGCTCTACCCTACCTCGGCCACCACACTGTGCATGTGGAACAGAGGCCTGGTGCCTTCAGGTAGGCAAACGAGTGGCTGAGGATCCCACACACCCTGCTGTCCAGTCCCTTCGGCTCCTCTGCCCACATCCTATCGAAAGCTCTCCCTATGAGCATCACTAACCAGAGCACTGGAGGTAGAGTCAGGCAATCCGAGTATGCTATTTCAGGGCAGTCACCGCCTCTCTGGGCCTCCCTGCTCTCCCCTGGGTAATGGGAGTGGAAACTTGATGGTCACCTGCTGTTAGGAAGCTTAGATATGGGGCTGATGAGATGGCTCAGTGGGTAAGAGCACCCGACTGCTCTTCCGAAGGTCCGGAGTTCAAATCCCAGCAACCACATGGTGGCTCACAACCATCTGTAACAAG
>NC_034595.1:74432902-74492080 GCF_900095145.1 Mus pahari
AAAAAAAAAAAAAAAAAGGAAGCTTAGATATGCTCTGCTGGGCTGGTGGCCAGGGTAGGGTCCTTTCCCTGGTCTCAACTCAAGCTGGGTATTCAAACCTGCCCAGATTAATAGCCACAAACATCAGAAAAGCTGGTGGGGATCTGATCCACAGTGAGGAAAACCTCCGGAGTAGTATCTTTCAGACTTTTAGAAGCTGGGGCTGCAGAGCAGACTCAGCCCTCGCTGCTCATGATTTCCTATGATCTCTGACTCCAGTCCCAGGGGATCTGACACCCTCTTCTGCCCCCATGAGACACTGCATGCGCTTGGTACACATATAGACAGACAGGAAAATCTCGTACGTGTACATACACACGTGTACACACACACACACACAAAATCTTTTTTTTTTTTTTAATTTAAAGGTGGGGGTGTGGCTGGAGAGATGGCTCAGGACCCACTTGTTTCCCTACCTGAAAGCAGGCAGAGAGCACACCCAGGCCTCTGTCCCCCATCCATAGCTGGTGGCCAAGGTAGGGTAGAACACAGCACAGGGGGATGGTGGGTGTTTGGGACTGAAAGTTCCAGGGCAGGAGGGATCTATATACTCTCTCCTGCTTAGAGGGCAGGGTGGGGACTTAGGACAGACCACATGTGGGGCTGTAACTGCCTCTCCATCCTTAGGATCCTGGATTTGATTTTCCAGCACCCACAGGGCTGCTCACAACTGTGATGCCAGTTTTACAGCATCTGATGCTCTCTTCTAGCCTCTGCCAGCACTGGGCATGAATGTGGTACATGGACACACATGCAGGTAAAACCCTCATACATGAAAGTAAAAAAAATAAAAGACTAGTAGGAGAAAGTGGTCCTGATGTCTACAGATCCCTGGAGAAAGGAGGAGCCACGCTTTGGGAGAATGGACTTACAGCACCCCTTGGGTCACTCACTGGCCTGAACAGTCTCCATGCCAGGCCAAGGTCCAGCCGCTGGGGCCCAGGCCTACAAGACTACAGTCATGTCTGAGTCTGTCCACTCCACCTCCTGACCCTGCACCCCACCCAGTCACCCACAGAAAGAGCCTGCTGTCCGGGCGTGAGGGTCAGCTCTGGTCACTTTGATATGACCACAGGTTTCCACACTGAACTTTGTCCCCTCCCTCTCTTCAGGGCTGCGTTTATCACAGTGACAGCATCACGGTCTGGTTACTCATCAGTGTACCCAAGACTGTTTTCTGCTGCTACCTAGGGGACCTGGACATCGCCAGATTCCAATTCCTGGGTGCCTTAGTGGGGCGAAGACCCTGGGCACAGGCGGAAAAACAAAAACAAACAAACAAACAAAAACAAACGGACCTTCCAATCCTGATCCCCTGCAGTCTCCCCTCCCCGTGGTTTTACTGAACCATGGCTTCCTGTCCGAGGGGTTTTGTATTACCGGAGGGTTTCATCCCCCGACAGGCGGCCACGTTCACGGCCACCCTCTCCTCTCCCTTCAGCCCCATCCGGATCCCTGACGCCCTTTCTGCACTCACCCATGTTGACGAAGCTCATGACCAGGTCGGCACGGCCCAAGTGAGCCTGTGGTGGCCCGCCGTCGTCGTCATCGGTCATGGAGTGGTATAGGTCCAACATGAAGAGGGGCGCGGACGCTGGCTGCCGGGCAGCGGCGGGTGGTGCACGGGGTCGGGGCCGTCCGGGTAGTCCGAGCACCGCCAGGATTTCACGCTGCATGTCGCGGCGCTCGCGCGCTCCCAGGCGACGCTGGGGACAGGTGTGCGGGGGACGCGGACCGTGGCCGCCTCCCAGCGCGCACAGAGCAAGGCCCAATAGCCAGAGTGGTCCGGGACGCACAGCCATTTCGGACTTTCAGCCGGCGCACAACCACAGGTAGCTGGCCAGGCTCCGGCGCGACGCCCGGACGGGGAGGACTAGACGGTTCAGTGGATCCCCTGAGTTCGCACCTGTCTCAGGCAGCTCTACAGCGACTGCTCACCACGCACTCGGCAGGCGATCGCTGCGACGGTAGGTCCCTCAGAGCAACGTGGGCTCTCACGGCGCTGACCTGCGAGTGGCCGCAGGAGGACCTTGGTGGCAGCTCAGACGCGCGAACGCTCTTCCTCGGCCCCGCCCCTTCCCGAATCAGCCAATGGGATCTCGGGGGGTGGGTCCGAGTGCAGAGAGATCCCCCGGGATGGTCTGCACAACTAATGGTGAGCGAAGTAGTGAGAGCCGCCTGGTGCACCCGTAGGTGGGTACGAACGGGCTGGAGAGAGGCCTTTAAGGGTGTCTTGGGTCCCAATCCAGCTTTCGGAGTTCATACATGGAAACATTGGGGCCTCTGAAGCAGGCACTCGCGCCCTGGGTGCGGGTGGGATCCTGAGTCCCCGAGCAGCGGTAGGACCCGCAGCGTCGCCCTTCTGCTCTTGACGTCTCTGCATGCGCCCTTAGTTCCGACCGTCGGGGCCGGGCGGGTGCCAGCAGAGCAGCGAGGGTGGGGCACACTCCGTTGCCAGCAGTAACCAGGGCCCAGCCCCCGCTACTCCTCCGCTCCAGACTCCTCCGCCCGGTGGTTCCCTTTGTGGATCCAACCGGGGATGGGCTCTGAGCCTCACGAAGGAGGGCCACCTTTGCTTATCTCATTTGTGACAACTCCCCCAGGGGCTTGCAAAAACTCCCTGACTGGTTCCGCCCCTTTATGCACTCCCGCCTCCCAAAGCGGCTGCCACAGCACTGACACAGATAATAAAGGTGTTGCTGTGGCTCAAGTGGAGCAGCGAATGAGCTCCGGGAGGCTGGAAGGAATTGAACAGGAAAGAGGGAAGTCAGTGGAAGGAAAGTACCCAGCAGAGGGACTGGCTGTGTCAAGGCTGGGAGTGTCATAAGGACAGGTAACAGGGCTTCCAGACCTATTAGTGTTTACAAGCCATTATGGGCACACAGCTGCCTCCTTTCCTTTTCTTTTTTTCTTTTCTTTTTTTTTTTTCTCTTTCTTTCTTAGCGTACACAAAGCAATTAACAAAATAATTTTGAGGAGTCCTGTTCATAGATCGCGATGACCCCCTTCCTTCAAGTTCTGTCACAAGGGATGGGAGTGACAACCTCAACCTGCCCAATCTTCACATCCCTGAACAAGCAAGGGCGCTGAGACTGGGCTCCAGATCCAGGCAGGGGGTCTGCATCTGTTTCCTCCTGCGCTCTGGAGTTTGATATGCAGGGCAATGCCGCACAGCTCCTTGCACCTCTGGTCCACATCGGTAACATCACTGAAGGATGAAAAGATACAGTAGACACCGAATACATCCTGTCCTCCAGCCACTTGAGCTCTAAGGCCGGTGGCTTGTTCATTTCCTTCCCCTTGGGAGGTGCTATCTGAATGTCATCTCCAGACTCCTATACCAGCCCTGCCTGCTCTGAGGCAGGTTCTCACTATATATATAGCATTGGCGGACCTGGAACTTGACCTATAGAACAGGCTGGCCTCAAACTCATAGATACACCTGCCTACCCCTGCCTCTGGGATTATGGCCTGTGCTACTGTGCCCCACAAAGGCTTAAAACAACAACAAAAACAAAAACAAAAAACAAACAAACAAAAAACAAAATGGGAAAGCTGAATGCTAAGCACTTCACCTCAGGCGAAGGGTGAATGCTGGGGAGGCGACCAGGAGAAATACCAAAAAGGCCCAGCAAGTGGTGCTACATGATGGAGGGTCTGTGCCAATTAAGGATTCTCACTCTATTGTGCATTCAAAATACGAATGCAAATAAATGTATAACACCTACCAAGATCATGCTGGTGTGGTCCTTTTGAAGTTTTTTTTATTTTTATTTTTTTAAATTTTATGTAAGTACACTGTAGCTGTCTTCAGACACTCCAGAAGAGGGCGTCAGATCTTGTCAGCAACCACATGGTTATGAGCCACCATGTGGTTGCTGGGATTTGAACACAGAACCTTGGGAAGAGCAGTCAGTGCTCTTACCTGCTGAGTCATCTCACCAGCCCGTTTTCTTTTTTCTTAAATGTGTGCACCTCCTGTGTGCAAGTGTCCTGTGATGCCAGAAGAGAGCAATTGGAATTACAGCCCATTGTGAGCCACCTGATGTCCTGGCAACTGAACCCAGATTTCTCCAGCCTTGTTTCAGTTTCAGGTATCAACTTAACCCTTCAAATAATCATGTGTAGTCTGTCTTTTATCCAACAGGCCAATTTCCATACTGCTTCAAAGCCCCCTTTAAGACACAGAGCTGCAGAATCTCTTATAAGCATCATTTATAGCTTAGGTAGGAAATGAGTAGTGGGACATCCTGTAGGCAGAAATGATTCTGGGAGAGTCACCCAAGATGTGATGAAATAGATGTCAGCTGAGCACAGGTAACCTGCCACAAGCTAGAATATAGGTTGGAATAAACGAGTTATTTGAAGTTATGATCTAGTCAGAGAAGAGCCTAATTATATGGCCAAGGTATTTGTAAATATATTTTGAGTCTGAGTCTTATTTGTGGGAGCATGGGGCTGGGAGGAAGAACCAGAGTGAACTTCAACACAGAACAACTGAAGGTGCAGGAAGACAGCTGTAAATTCAAGGCCAGAATAGTTTACAGAGTTCAAGACAGCCAGGGCTAGCTTCATAGCTACAGTCATACCTTGTCTCAAAACAGAAACAAAACAAACAGAACAAGGAAGAGGAGGAGGGGAGGGGGGAGGAGGAAGGAGGGGAGGAAGGGTGGGGGGAGGAGGAAGAAGGGGATAGAGCAGAAAGAAGAAAGAAAAGGGGGAAATGATGGGCTTTTAAGGATGATGCTACCAAGTAGCTTTTGAAACTGTCCAAACTGAGGCTAGAGCTAGAATGGTGAGGAAGTGTGGGTAGGAGGGAGGGAGAAAAGTCAGGCTGACGTTGGAGACATAGTAATAGGGAAAGGGGTTGACAATAATTCTCTAATAGTGCAAGTTGGAGGCCTGAATTCATAGGGCTTGATGACTGAGGTAGAACGTTGTATGTTCATATAATTTTTGTTCAGGAGCTCAAGTCTCCTATCCGTAGCTCCTCTCCCCCACCCCCTCTGGACCCTGGGTACTCTCTGCAGCAGACTCCACATCATCAAGAACCTCCCATTCCACCTGTAGCTCTCAGGTTGCCTTCTAGACTATCCTGGGCTACCAGGCTACTTACTATAAGCAGCCCAGCATGGGGTTGGTTCTTAGGGCTGAAACACTCACATCAGCTTAGGAACTAGCCAGTTACTCTCTCCACAGTGCTTCCTTTTCCTATAAGCGGAAACAGGGCTTAGCCAGTCACCCAAGAGCCTCTATCAGAATCCAATTTGGCAACCGTCACGGTGGGCTGGTCTGTACTGAGGCCTGAACCAAGACTCCATCTTTTGAGCAGTCCCCACTCTAATGGTGTTGACCACCTGTGAACTTGGTCATTCCTGAAAGCCGAACAAAAGCGGCGTCCCCAGAGGAGCTGGTGAAGCCTCTGGAAGGGCAGAGGATCGGTGCCAGGACGAGGAGGTAGGTGCCTGTGAGTGGGACCCTGGAGCAGCACAAAGATTCTTGAAGAAGAGTGTCAAAGCCTGAGCTTTCTGGCTCACCTGTTGCTGACTATGACTTTGCTAAGTTACTGAACTTTCTTATTCATAAGGAACTCAAGATCATAGAACTGGGGTATACATTGAGAGGTACTTAGGGTGCAAGTTCTCTGTAATGTATGGAATGCTGGCTGGTTAGCTGTTGATTTATCATTTATCTCATATGTGTGTGCACATGCATGTCACGTGTGGAGGTCCAAAAACAACTTACAGGAGTAGTTAGTTGGTTTTCTTACCATGTAGGCTCTGGATTGAGCGCAGGTCATTAGCCTTGGTGGCAAGCATCTTAACTTGCTGAACCATCTCACTGGTCATCAATCATGTATTTTTTTGAATCACATCTCAGAACTATTATTATGAGGGAAGAGACTCGTGTAGAGGTTAGAAGATGATTTTGTGGAATCAGTTCCTAACCTTTTTGTGGGTTCTGGGGATTAAAGGCAGGTCTCCCGGCTTGTGTGGTCAGCGCCTTTACTGCCAACTCTCCTTGTCGGCGGCTGTAGTATTTTAAGCCTTTATCTGACCTGTTTCCCCTGTCTTACAGATTCCAGTTGAATGGAAGCTGTTTGTGGAGCCACCACCAGGCAAGCTTTTTTTTTTTTTTTTTNAAGACAGGGTTTCCCTGGCTGTCCTGGAACTCACTCTGTAGACCAGGCTGGCCTCAAACTCAGAAATCCACCTGCCTCTGCCTCCCGAGTGCTGGGATTAAAGGCGTGCGCCACCACGCCCGGCAAGCTTTTGTTTTTAAGATTTAATTGTGTGTGCACATGAGTGCCTGTGTCTGGAGAAGCCAGAGGCACTGGTGTTTGCATCCTGTGTGGGTGCTTGATCTTAGCTCAAGGCCTACAAGGACACCCACCCCTCCCCAGCCACATCTCCAGGTCTCCCTCACTCCTGCCTGCCAGGTGAGTTTCATGGAACACTTAGGACCTAAGTCCTGGGAAGAATCAGCCAGCCCTGCCATGCTCCTGCTGCTGGGCACTGGAAGCTGCCGGACGGCTTGGGTGAAAGCATTATCCTACACTAAGTTAAAGAATAAGGTTTTTAATGAAAAATAAATTTATTCAAATTACGTACGGATTAAGGTGGTTGTGGTGGCACATGCCTTTAATCCCAGCAGAGGCAGGCAGATCTCAATGAGTTCAGAGACCAGCCTAGTCTACAGTGAATTCCAGGACAGTCAAGGCTACATAGTAAGACCTTGTCTAAAAACCAAAACAAGTAGGTGTGTGTACATGAGTGCAGATGCCAATAGAGACTGTCTGATAATGGTGCTGGCAATTAAACAGGGGTTCTTTGGAAGAGTGGCAAGTGCTCTTTTCTCTGTGTAGCCCTGGCTATCCTGGAACTCACTCTGAAGACCAGGACTCAGATATGTGCCTGCCTCTGCCTCCCTAGTGCTGAGATTAAAGGTGTGCACCATCATCAACCAGTGCAAATGCTCTTAACACATCTCCAGCCCCAAATATTTATTTTTAATTATAAGTATGTGTAGCATGTGGGTATGTGCATGTGTGCACTGGTATCTATGGAGGCCAGAAGAGTCCCTGGAGTTGGAGTTACAGGTGGTTGTATATCACCATTGGTGCTGGGAACTGAAAAGGTCTTCTGCAAGGGCAGCAAGTGCTCCTAACTGCTGAGCCAACTCTCCAGTCCCAAGCTCATAGCTTTAATCTGTACATTTGGCCTTATGTAGCTTTGGCATTTACAGCATGCCAAATTCTGGATTTTGAGGGGCATGTGGCCTGAAGAGTGAGAACATAGGTCTGAGTTGGGACCCTTTCTTGAGTTCTCATTCAGTTGGTTGTTCTAGTCACATCAGGGCCAGCTAAGGACTAGAGAAGTGGAGCCATCAGACTAGCACAGGAGTTCAAGACTCAACCCAGAAGAGCCCACATGGCTTCATACTACAATCTAGTGCACACACCTGCCTCTCCACCTATAAAACAAAGGAAACAGAACAGACTGCCTTGCAGAATTGAGACCAGATTCCAGTGGGCATAATTTCACCCAACTTGTCTTCCCCAATAATTAGGTAGTGTTTTCCTTCATGAGTCTGGAAACTAGCAAGAGGGTTTCAGAGCAGCCATTCCCTCTGCCCTTGTCCACTGCGGACTATGACAAGAGGGCACATGGCTAACAGGCAATGACGGCTCCTGAAATGTACAAACTGCAAGACGCCTGTCTAGGTAACCAGCAGGCGACATGCATCATCTGGCCACAAGACACATGGAGAAGGGGCGGCCCAGTCTGAGAGCATCCTTCTCCCATATAACCCACCCTGAGTCAGCTCTTTACCGTGCCGCCTGGCGAGCTGGCTTATCAGAATCAGGTTCTCCCCAGGCTTCGGCTGTGCCTGCCCACTTGTTTGCATCCTCCACAGTGGTTTCAAGGTTAACAGGGTAAAAGTGTGGCTCTTGACGTCATCATCTAACAGGAACTTCAGCACACCACTTGGGAAGTTTGCCCATCCTAAGGTAAATTCAACACTTTTCTTTTTCTTCGCCGAGACAGGGTTTCTCTGTGTAGCCCTGGCTGTACTGGGACTCACTCTGTAGACCAGGCTGGCCTTGAACTCAGAGATCCGCCTGCATCTGCCTCCCAAATGCTGGGATTAAAGGCGTGTGCCACCACTGCCCGGCTCACACTATCTGTTGAATTATGTAGGTAGACAGGATTCCTTCCCTATATATCTGTGTGAAAACATCCCACTTCTCTAGTGCCTCGTTAAAACTAACAAGGGTAAGATAAAGAAAAATAAGTAATGAGTTCTATGATTTTTTTCCCATCAAGAAAACTCTTGTTCAATGATGTATTTAAGTACTACAACATTTTTATACCTTAGCGGTAACATTTAAATATAAAGTAGTGGTTCAGAATAAAGCCAGGAATTACAAAACATTTGTTACTGCAAGCAATTTTAATACAAAAGTGTGTCTTGTTTTTAAACAGTTCATTGGTAGAGCTTCAGTTTCTGCCTCAATTAAAACCAATTGAGATAATCACACAGCAACATGGTCAGAGCTGACAAGGAACAGCAGCTAAAAAACAGGAGCCCCAGATAGCCCCTCTGTGGTCACTTGGTCAGCTGACTTTTATTACACACAAAAAAGACGGAAGCAAACGGGACTGGTGAACAGGTGTGCTGGTGAACTCCATTAAAGGATGAGCAAGTGTTTGTCTTAGGTCCGCATTTCAAACTGGGCTTATGGAATTCATTCCTCAGTTTATCGGGAGGTTGATCAACCATTTAAATAAATAGGAAAAAAAAAAGCAGATCAACAAATCTGTAATTCACAGTGCTACCAAGGAGTCCCCCTCACGGGGGCCTGGGGCCTGGGGAGCACAGGAGTCACTGAGGGCTGGGTTGGACAGTTAGTTACAGATCAGTTTAAAACCCCAATGTCCTGAAGTTTTCTTTACCCCTGAATCCTAGCAGCTATGCGCCCTTTAACACCCAGTATTGAGACATTATTTTAAGACAGTATTGCAATGAACTCTTTGCTGTATCATGTGCAAAAGCTATCTCGATGAGGTTCTGTCTCGTCAGCTAAAATGACACAACAGTAAAACAATGGAAATGTAGTCTCAAGTGTCTGCTCCTGAACTCTCGCTGACTGAGGTGTCTGTGACTTAGAAAAAAGAGTTCCTTAAACATTTCGGAATTCTTATTTTTTTAATATAATTTATCTTGCTGATATAGCAAGCCAAGTTTATAAAGAAGATGCATTTAGGAATAATCCTAAAAGATAAAGCAGGTTCATAACCCTGCACCACATGAAACCCTATTAAGAGGCTTTTCTTTTNAATACACATTTGCGTCTTGACCTTTTGTTTTCCTCAAATATTTCATCTCTGGGCCCTATCTGTTACAGGGTTACCAGGAGGCAAATTTTATCTACATAAATATTCACATGAAAATAGTAACTTACAAAAAGGAAAAAAAAATAAGGCAGCTTCATAACACAATTATTCTTTTACAATTTTAACAATATAACTTCTCCCGTTCAGAATAAATATACACCCAAGGTATGGAGCAGGATTCAAAGTGGATAGTGGTGTGGGGTGCTTGTACAGTGTTATCGCTTGGGACCTGGAGTCCTGGGGGAGGCAGTGGTGGTCTTCTTAGACATGGTTGGGATTTTGGACGGTTTGGTGAGCCCCCGTCTGGAGCTGCCCTGGCCCCCAGCAGCACTGCTCTCCGAAGTGTCTGAGCAAGCCGACTGCGTCTCTAGAAGGTCAAAGTCAGAGGCGTCGCTTCCTCGACGGCTGCTAGCCCGACTCCCGGCCCGACTCCCGGCCCGACTCCCAGGACGGCTGGCAGACTTCTTAGGGTCTGGAATTGAAGAATCAAGCAGGAGACTTAGTGGAGCAAACACTGAAATGGAAACACAAGTGACTGGGGGCTGCGGCTAATAGCTCTTGATTTGCTGTATGGTCTTGGGGAAATCATAGCCATTTTGGATCCACACTTCATGATGACAGCAGGAGCTGAGCCGTTTCTGGTTTGTGATGCTACCTACTCGATCCTGATGAAGAGCAGAAAGCAACTGCTCTCAACAGCTGGACCACCTTTCAAAGCTGCTCCATCACCATGGCACGGGTGGGGAGCTGGTGAGGTTACAGTGGGTAATGTGAGCAGATGGTAATGGGTACAGGTGGGAGGGACAAGTTTCAGGTTCCCAGGAGGAGTAGAAGTGAGCCAGCTCTTCCTTCCCAGCTCACCAGCAGCCATAAAAGACATGGCAAACCAGGCAAGCTACTAACAAGCAGCTTGCTGTAGTTCAGGGTGGTCCTTTCTTCCTTTTACTCAACTGTGATCATTTCTAGCCAGGGCTCCATCCAGTATTTAGTGTAGGAGGACAGTTTGTTGTGGTGACAAGAAAGAAGCAATGGCTAACAAGCATAAGTGCTCTTCCACCAATGGCTTCTGAGAGGCCACTGGGTTAGCCTTCCCTCGCCCGCTCCGGCCCTGTCCACTCATGGCGCCCGCTCACCTGCCCGGTTGGCTTTGGCACCTGTGGAAGCTGGGGAAGAGCTGTTGCTGGTGTCACCAGCAAGGGATGTTCGGCTGGAGTGAAAAGCTGGTGTTGGTCGCTTCAGCTTGCTGCCTGATGACGAAATAACCTTCAAAATAACAAAAGGTCATATTTAGTTGATACACTCTTTGGTAGGGATGTAATTGAATTGTCAATTTAAAAGGTTTTTTATAGATAACCATTTGAAAAAGCAAATTAAAAAGTCCAGGAAAACAAAGATTTAGTTACAAAATGTCCTATGTAGATCATGGATTTTTTTTTTTTTAATTTTTAAAGTATTCTCAAAAAGAAGTTGTTAAGGTCCAATTAAAGCTTCACAGTGTCTTCTAATGTCTCTTCTCCCCTAGACATGGTAACCTCTCAGTGGCTGTTATCCTGCTGATACATTCCTCTAGGTAGTGAGCTACTTTGGTTACAAATGAATAAAGTGATGCTTTATAATAAGAGAAAGCCAAACAACCCTATGCACCCATATGCTGGGGCAGCAATCTAAAGCAGAGTCAGACACCCACCTGCCACCACTAAGCACATTCAACAACTGTAGTCAAGATCTCTTTGTGAGCCAGCCTGCATTCTCCCTTAGGAAATGAGAGACTCTTGTTTCTCCATTTCTATCACACCCTTCCTGTTCAGTGAGCTGTCTGGGTCTCCTCGCTGCTGGCCTTATGGCCAGGGAAATTTTGTCCACTTTTTAATTGAGCCCACACAGTCACTGTTCAATAACCGTCCTCCCCAAACAAATGCACAGCTTAGACCTTGTACTTCAGGGGCTATGCTGAGAGGACACTCTTGTCAGAGAAGCCTGCCTCTCAGTACCACTTGAAGCTTTCTGCGTCTGCATTTCCATTTTTAGGGATAGTATTTTTCATTGCCTGGCATCTATATCTGCTTATTACATCTGTCCTAAATTAAAGCATCAATTTCATAAAGGGAGGAACTTTCGTGTTATTGTGTACCCTCACATCTTAGCACCTAAAACCATGTGGCAGAAAGAGAGGACACTATACAACTGTGCTGAATAACAATGCATAGAAGCATGTCCTAACCTGAAGGAGGTGCAGCTCATGACTGGTGTTACTGGGAGGAGCTACGTTTCCTTATGTGGTGCTTTTTAATGCCATAAATTTAATGTAGAGAAAGAATATTTTAAAGTCTGATTTAAAATATTACTTAAAACATGGAATATAATTCCAGTTTGTCTTTGAAATAAGTTGGGTAAATTGTTTTCCAGAACCTTTAAGATGCTTATATAGATAGATAGGAGAGGAAGCAACCTATCTCATTGTGCAGGTTCAATTTCTTCATGAAGGAAAAGCAAAAGCGACAGGAAGTGACTGACACTCAAGCAGGAGCTCTCCTAGTCACCTAGGAGCAGGAGCTACCCTAACCCTGAGCACTGCTGCCTGAGTCCACAGCTTTGGAGCCTCTGGGCTGGGGCTCTCAGTTAGGGCCTGGCCTGGTCACAGGGCATCAATGAGTAAAGAACTTGAAATAAAAGATTACACTGTAAAGTAAAACAAAAAGGCCATCTCTCAGAGTCATATGCAGTCTGTCACAGAGGGAAAAAGCAAGGGCAAGCTGCGTCTTGGGTTCTCCAGCAGAAGTGCTGGCAGTGGGAGAGTCCAAAGTTGTGAGTTTATTTACAGCCGCTGGCTTCTGGGCCCTTGTTTCTCCAGCTGAAGCTTTGCCTGACTAAGGTAACACCATGCTTAGAGGCGTGAGAACCCAAGGTGCCTACAGGGGCTGAGACATGCCAAGAGGGCTGCTGGCTGACAAGACTCTCGCCCGGGTTTTGTTTCAGTTATTTTCTTTTCCTCTTCTGAGACAGGCTCTCTGCACAGCCCATGCAGCCCTGATGCTATGACACACCTGCCGCAGTCTTCCGAGTGCTGCGTTACAGTGTGTGCCACAATACCAGCCAGGCTTTGTCTCTCTAACACCGGTTTTCCAAAAGTGTGAAGGTATTTTAATGGCTGCATCTGGACATGCTTAACTGCTGGTATGTGCATTCAACCCAAAGCTATAGAAATCCAGGTGTCCAGGCCAAGGAACCAAGAAGGCAGAAACTGGAGCCCCAGAGCAGTGGTCACTAGTAAGTACGGAAATTGTGCTTGGCTGAAACAGACAGCACCCATGCCTCCAACCAATGTGGCAGCACCAACCACCCTGGGGAAGGGTCTGCAAATCATCCTCTTGTTCTAAACATACAGAACACCGGTGAGCATGCGCTGTAGATTAGCTTCAAGTGTTTATAACTCGTCTGTGTAGCTTATATTTGGAGACTCCAAGAGACCTAATTACAAGTAACATTTAACAAATGAACAGCCAGGAATGACAGCTATCAATCGTCCCGAACAAATGTCAGGCTAAAAACTTGTAAAGTTGTTAAACAATCTTGTTTTAGGCATCTCTTATTCATCTCCAATTTTGGTAACTCCGAGTTAGAAACTCCTGAAAACACTTGACCAACTTGATCCGTCAGCTGTGTCAGCAAGCACTGCAGAGATGGAAGAGACACTGGGCTCATGTCAGGTTCTCGGCATGAGTGAGGGCCTCTTCGTGACCACGGCTCACTCAGCAAAGCCATACTCTACCTCAGGGCTGAGGAGCTGGAGGTCAGGACAATGGCTGTCCCTGACAGCTTTACTGTTTATCAACCAGGGTTTGTCATAACATCGAGAGAACTGAAGTGGAGTCTGTGAAACAGAGATCCAAAGGGAAGGGCAGGAACAATTGAAGATGGAACAGAATGGGGAGTAAATTGGGAACAGAAAAAAAAAAAAAAAAAGACACTAAATTTTAAAGAAACAGAAAACAAATAAAATACACTAAGTCCGAGGAGCCAAGATGCAGCAGGTGGAAGGGTCTCTTTCACCCGCAGCCTACTGTGCAGCAAGCTCATCTGTCAGCTCAACTGCACGGACAGTCCCTGGGCTTTCCAAACCCTAACTCTGGACAAGCTCAGACTCCTCAAACTGGGCATAAGAGGACAGAGCTGTTTCAGATATAACTAGCCGTAAAGGGCATTTTACCAATCACCTCCCAAGTGGTGAACTGGGCACAGTTGCTCTGGACGTTTTTATGTTCTTTTTCCTGCTAGTCTTTTCAGAGGCTGCCCATCAATGAGTATCTGCCAAGATGGGAAAGGACAGAGAAGGACAACATGAAGGAGGTCTGCACGTACCTTGGCCCCGCTGGCTGGGGTGGCTGGAGAAGAAGGCATGGATGTGCAGCTGTGGTTACTCTGACTAGCACTTGAGCTGGAGCGGGTGGGGGAAGCTGCCCGGGAAGATGGTTTGGATCTTCGACCCCGTGACCGGAATGGAGTCATCCCCTGAGATGCCCCTTCTGGCAGGATAAATTTCTCTCTAAGTTCTATGTTAGTTCTGCCTCGTGCTAAAAGAGAATGAACAAATGCATGTGTGTTGTTAATTATTAAAAATGTATCTTAGATGGTCATACAGATGCTTGACCCCATGATAACAGTAAGCTGTGCATAGGTGTTATACCACCTATGGATTCTTCAAAACCAGAGGCCATGTCCCGACCCAAAACCAACACATCGGCTGAGAACAAGCAAGCTGTGAACAGAGGACTATCCACTCTGCTGTCATGTTCAGGTTTTGCTGCTATCCCCTAGGGTAAGCAAACTGTAGCTGCTCAAGGAGACATAGATGCAATAGGACAAAGCCTCTGACCTTAAACTATTTTCTCTCTCATAGACATGTGTACTTTTTGCTGAAAATTTGAAGGATATATGGTAATAATATAGTGGAGAAAAGTACATAATGAAATCAGATGCTTCCATTGGAGTTCTGCCAATAACAACTCTAAAGCAAAAGGCTTAGGAAGCCAGGACAGTAAGGATGAGGACTGTCTAAGAAGTAAACATGTAGGGAGAGAGAAAGATCAAGACCATGCACAAAACTGTGAGTGAGATTTGTTAAGTAAAAATGCTGAAAGCAGTAGGAAGCCGAAGGAACAACTTCAGTAGGAGAAAGGGTCGCAGTGGAAGGCTCTGGAGCAGTGCTGAAGGCCAAGTAAGTGCTGGCTCCTGGCTCTCTGCAGCTATAGACTAGAAGGTAAAATATGGAGTTTTAGTCAGAGACATCAAGACACTGCTAACTTAAACACTTCCTGTGGAACAGCTCCTTTGGCTTCCCACTGACAATGTTCTGCAGTGAACGTGAACCTGTTCACCCAATCCAGACTGCACCACTTTTAGAATATACTCAACACACCTGGCAGAGGGTGGTGAGGTGCCGCTTGAGAAACAGCAAGGGACATAAGAGGAAACCCTGGAAGTTTGCATCTAGTTGCAGACAGCACATTTAAAATGTTTTACAGAGGGCCATAGGCAGGTGGTAGAATTCTAACTCAACTCAACTCAACACACACACACACACACACACACACACACACACACACACACACACACTCTAAAGAGGACTACCTGTAATAATGGAGTGATAAAATTATGTCCCTCCCACACTAGAATTTTTACAGTATTATCATATGAAACACTATACTTGATTTTCATTAGCATCTCTGTCTCTTTAGACAAGGGAATGGAAGCACCTATATAGACTGGTCAAGCCACAGAAGAGGTGGCCTGTCTCCCACCCTAATTCTTCTCTTTTAGGCATTCCTGGCTGTCTCTTTATGCCATTACCCACATCATCTTGTCTCCATTACTCCATGGCATTTGCTGGGTAAAGGTCTACTTCATAAGAGGACCTTTTTTAAAATCTCAGAAAGGATAAAAAATTCCTAGGAAAGTTGGATTGGGAGAGCTGGTTCCATGGGCATGAAGAGCCACGCTTGGAGCCCCAGAAGCTATGACTTAGCGCTCACAGGCTAGTCAGTCTCAGCCCAAATGGCAAGCTCCAGGTTCAGTGAATGACTCGGGCAGAGATCCCAACGCCAACCTCTGGCTTTTACAAGCTTGGGCACATGAGCACTCGTCCTCTGTCAAGAGTTACTCACTCTCACTCACAATACTGGCATGTCTTTATTTCTTTGAGCAACTGTGTACATACTTTTTATACAAAGATATCAGTAATATTCCTCCATTTCCCATATGTCCTATGTTAAACTGTAAAGTACAATTTCATCATATATGTGTCAGTTTACGGTTAAATGTTGAACTTCTAATTTGTTTTTATTTTTAAAAATACTGTATCTAATGCTATGACAACTTCGAAAATATTTTGTATATATCCTGATTTTTCCTTAGGATGAATTTCTACAAGTAGCTTTGACACAGGAGGGAGGGACATTCACTTCAGTGGTGTAACAGCATGTAAGGTGTCTATGCTCCTTGAGTAACACTAATTAACCCTGGTTCTATGGGCACACATAGGTACACAAACACACTCGCCCCTCCCCCAGATTCAGAAGCCAACTGCTTTTAGTTTTATGTGTATGAGTGTCTTCTCTGCATGTATGTGTACATACCAGTGTACCTAATGCCTGGAGGTCGGAAGAGGGTGTGTAATCCCCAAGAAATGCAGTTATGGACGGGTGTGAGTCACCAGGTGGGGTTCTGGGAACTGAATCAGCTGCCCTCTGTAAGAGCAACTTTTGAGTGCTGGCTGAGCCAGCTCTCCAGCTCCTTTGTTTTTCAAGACAGGGTTTCCTCTGTGTAACAGTCTTGGCTCTTATTTTTATTTAATATTGCATGTACATGTGAAGAGTGTGAGAGTGAGAGAGAGAGTGTGTGTGTGTGTATGTGAGAGAGCTATGGGAGGGAGAAGAAAATATATGTATATGTGTATGTGTGTGTGTGTGTGTGTATGTATATGTATACGTATATGTATATGTATATGTACATGTACATGAGTGCAGGTACTCACAGAAGCCAGAGGAGGCAGCTGTATGTCTCCTGATGTGGGTACTGGGAACTAAACTCTGGACCTCTGGAAGAGCATTTGCTGCTGACCCAGTTATTTCTCCAATCCCCAAACCATCTTTTAAATTTCCACAAATGAAGATTCCTAGATTTTTACTATCGCAGAAGTATTAATACCAATTCACTTGTTACTTCCTTTTATATACATACATATATACATTTTTTTTTCCAGGAAACTATACAAATGGCAAACCTTTAAAATATACACAGTACATTAGGCACAGGTGTACCCACTTTTAAAAAGCAGGAACATGAATTAAATTTAATTAATTTACTTATTTTGTGCATCTGTAAGTCAGAGGACAACTTCAGGAGTTCTCTTCTTCCACTATGTGGGTGACAGTCATCAGGTTTGGCAGCAAGTACCTTTACTCACTGATCAGCTCTTCTCACTAGGCCTAGAAGCACTGTTTATATCCACCTAAAGCATTATGTATGGTCTCCTTTGCAACAAATGAAGTAAAGAAACAAGAAGAAACAAACAAAACCCTTTGGCAGTACCAGAAAACTATATAAACAGCAAACCTACCTAGTGGAATATTATTTTATCTATCTCATCTATTTTTTGATGAAGGGTCTTACTATGTACCCCAGGTTACAATTCTAGATCCTCCGGATTTTGCCTTAAATAGCTGGAATTATAAGCAGATGCTACCAGGCCTAGCAAATAACCTGTCTCTTGAAGCTCATGTCCCTCCAGCTCACTGGCCTTGGTTGTCCACTTGTGGCACTATTTTCATGTGACAAGAAAGTCCACTGACAGCAGTTACTGAAAGCTGCTGGTGAGTTCTATTTCAGCCAATGAAGAGAAGCTGATCACTGAGCTACAAGAAGGCATTCCTGGAGAGTTGGGGCACCTTACCTTGCTCTGAAGGATGAAGAAGAGGGTTACCAAAGCCCACAGAAAATAGCTATGAGATTGCCTTCCCAAATCTCCTTGGAGTTCCAATTGTTACAGAGTAAATAAAGGTAAGCAGGCAGTGTTCTTGCCAGCCAGCAGCATAACATAGCAGGCAGCAGACAAGCAGGCAACCACGGGCTGTAACTGCCACATGCAGCGTCGCTGTTGCTCAGTCTGACTTGATACACCGCAAGAAAAATGCGACCATAACAGAGTTATACAACATTATTTTTGTTGTTCTTACAGAGGTATGATTAAAAAGATACGTATATTGCTTCTTATTTAAAACAGTTAAAAGGTTTTTAAATTAACGATACTGGTTCATGATATGATTAAATATTAAAAATTGACTAAATCCTTTTAGAATTTATCAGAAAAGGTATTGTCAAACCTAAATTTAAAAACTGCTGATGGGGGCTGGAAAGATGGTTCAGCAGTTAAGTGAACTGTCTACTCTTCTAAAGGTCCTAAGTTCGAATCCCAGCAACTACATGATGGCTCACAACCATCTGTAATGAGATCTGATTCCCTCTTCTGGAGTGTCTGAAGACAGCTACAGTGTACTCACATATAATAAATAAATCTTAAACAAAAAAACAAAAAAACAAAAAACAAAAGAAAAAAACTTCTGATGGGAATTATTATTGCTTAGCCATTACTCTGGCTTGCTGGAGTAAGTGCAGAATGAATAAAATTTATAGATACTCCAGCACTCATGTGAGAACTGTATACCCTTTGGGTCTCTCTAAATCCTTCAGCATAATAAAACAACCACGTACAGGGTGGTGGTCAGGATCACCTGCTTAAGAGCCTAGCTCGTTCTGACTTCAATCATTGCCTACCTACTCAAAGTTATTTAAATTTCCATACCTCAAGTTTCTACTCTATAAAATGGAGATAACAGAATCTATACCTCATAAGCTGGATATGGATATGAGATGCAACTGTGTTATTTTTAAAGTGCTTATGTAGAGGTAATTATGTAGACTAGTATTCAAAATCTGTGGATACCATTTCAATAGAAACATTTTATACCCTGTCAAGGTAGGATTATTGGAAAAGCAATGGTTTGGCTACTTTAAGCATTCACCAAGGTAGCAGATATCACAGAGCCAAGAGATGTTACAGTTTAAGCAAAGCCATTCTCAAAGGACCAGGGTGTAGGGGAAGAGGGACAAAGCATAAAAGCCAACCTATGGGAGACTGACTGGAAATTGAAGAGCTGGAATCAGAGCGCTTTATTTTACTCCCAGGATGATGAACTGGAATAAAAAAGATGTAAACACACAGACAGAGACAGAGCAGGAACGAGAGAAACTAGTCAAGGCAGACAAAACAGCTGGGCCTCCTGTGTCCCCACATGCAGCTCTCCTCACAGGAAAGAGGACTGGTTGTGGCTGGGTAGGATGCGGCAGCTGGGATTTGGCCATTTGTCCCCTGCTGTAGTTGTAGTTACTATCTGCTCAAACTACGCTGAGGGTCTTCTGTTGCCTGGGGGGTGGTGGCTGGCATAAGTCCTTTAGCGTCCCCTGCTTGGAACAGTCACTAGTCCTAGGCTTAGCATGCTCTGAGGTTCTACGAAAGAGGAGCTTGGAATTATACACAAGTCTTTGTCGCTGGGCGTGGTGGCGCACGCCTTTAATCCTAGCATTTGGGAGGCAGAGGCAGGCGGATTTCTGAGTTCGAGGCCAGCCTGGTCTACAAAGTGAGTTCCAGGACAGCCAGGGCTACACAGAGAAACCCTGTCTCGAAAAACAAAAACAAAAACGAAAACAAGTCTTTGGTCTAGGTTAGTACTAATGTCACACCCTAAATGTAATGTCACACCAATACATTCTTTTTCTGTTTTGGAGATGGGCTTTCATTCTAGCTTTGAACTTGCTATGAACCTGAGGATGAGTTTGAACTCCTTATCTCCTGCCTCTACCTCCCAAATGTGAGAGCCTAGAGACACCAACAATCCTTAGTTCTCCTTTCTTCATTCTTCCCTGACAGCATCAGCTTCTTCAGATTTTTGTACCAAAACTCTGACCTAATCCGTGATGGGTGGGATGATATCAGACACCTTAACAAGACAAAAATCAGAAAGACCCTCCCTCAATGCTTCCACGTCACCCATGGTAGGTGCTTCCTTACCTCGGCAGGGGTCGTTTTTCACTAGAAACTCATCCAGGGCCATCCATCCTCCACCAACTCGGACCATCACAGTGCTGCGCAGAATACGGACCAGCCGCAACTGCTGAGAATCTCCAAACTGGAATCAAGGGGAAACTCAGTTAACGAGAACACCTTAATGTTCACTTACAACCCCAGACCCCTAGAAAGCAGACTGTATTCAGGAATGACGTGATAGTGGTAAGAGTTCTGAACTTGATTTTGTATTTTTACATTGTCATAAAAAGGTTAGCAAATAGAAAAGCAGAAAGACTAAGCTAAGAAGCAATGCTGTAAAATCTTTCTGCTGGGGTAAAACCGCACTCTGACTCCTGTACCAAGGGTAAAGGAGGAAAGATGGGTTTGGCTTGTTCACTTAGTCTCTGGAGATCATGCCCAAGTGAGCACCGCAGTGTTATGTTCATCTCCTTTTTGTTTTTGTTTTTCAAGACAGAGTTTCTCTGTGTAGTCCTGGCTGTCCTGGAACTCACTCTGTAGACCAGGCTGGCCTCAGGCTCAGAAATCTGCCTGCCTCTGCCCGGCTATGTTTATCTCCTTAAAGAAGGGGTCACCTTCTGAATACAGTGTGCTGGAGAGTTAAGAGGACCCCAGTGAAGACTAAGTCAAGCGTTAAAGAAACTCCGGCGAAGCGTCCTCATTCCGAGCTTCACAAGCTTAGGAATAATCGATTCTCTTTGTCCGTCCGGTCCTTACAAGCATGCCCTAAATGTTCTGACTGTGATGGCACCAAGAGAGAAAGTCAAGCTGAACACATGATTAGACAGAATTAAAGTTTAGTTGAAGAAACAGAAATTTAATCTCTTATCATGATTAGAAACGGTTCAATAATTATTCTGGACCTTAGAACAAATATGATGAGCTTTTCATTGTCTCTGTTCCTAACTGCCTATTTCCCAGTTCCACCTTAAAAGTTGGAGCTTCCCTTTGTATGAATTGTCCTTTCCCCAAAATGAAGAGGCAACAAAACAGAAGCATACCAAGACTGCAAAACAAACACCAACCCAAACATTAAAGAAATGGAATTCCTAAGGTTATTACGGAGAATGTTTGGGGTGGGGAGGTAAAGAGAAGGACTTAACCTCTTAATTATGATTTTCAAAGCTTTAGGAGAATCATAACTTTGAAACGGAGAAAAACTGAAACTGTAAGAAAGGATGTTGAGGAGGATATACAGTTGTCCTTCTCAGTAGGTACTATGTGCACTGGCAGAAGAATGGAAGGTGCTTTCTCTTCCCTTCCCAATTACTTCAAAAATTAAATAGTCTTACACCATTGTCTCATACAGCATTTAAATGTGTACACAGAGTGGCCAGACTGACACAGTGGAGCAGTGCCAACCTTTCTCCCAGCTGCATGGAAAGAGACTTTCTGAGAAGGAAGCTAGTCCCTGCCTTGGAGGGAGAAAACAGATTCTGGGGATGACTGATGTGCCACAAGTGACCGCAGTCACTAGTCTGGGTTTTCTCTGGAAAGGCTATGTACCTGCATGTTTTCCAGAGTCAGGAAGGAAACAGTGGTCTAGGTTACTTTCTTTCTTTTTTTTTTTTAAATGTAATTTTTTTTTTTTTTTTTAGATTTATTTATTTATTGTATGTAAGTACACTGTAGCTGTCTTCAGACACTCCAGAAGAGGGCGTCAGATCTTGTTAGGGATGGTTATGAGCCACCATGTGGTTGCTGGGATTTGAACTCTGGACCTTCAGAAGAGCAGTCGGGTGCTCTTACCCACTGAGCCATCTCACCAGCCCCGGGTTACTTTCTTCTTAGAAAACTACACCCTACAGTTGGTTATCCACTGATCTTACGGGGGTTTTCCTTATTATCTCTCCAAAGCTGTCTTAAGGATTCTAATTTGTTTTTGTTAAGCTGCAAAAATCCAAAGGTGGGGCTTCAGGTAGTGAGACTTAGCTTAGAGGCCTGCAGAACAAGGCTGTGGGAGAGCCAGAGAACTCAGAGGCAGAGTTTTCACAGCCACCGTTTCTTTCTCTCACAGGAACTGAGGGTCTTAGGACATTAGCTGTATGAGTGTGACCTGTGACCCCCCCCCCCGAGGCCTCCAATACTACATATACAAAATGGACTTCATAATTCTACTCACAGTATTAGAATGATTCATCAAATCCTCCCCAGGTCAATGGAGCAGTGGAGGAGGGTGTTAGTGCCCCATTAAAGGGACCCCAGTAGGTACAGTCACCAGGAGGGAGGAGGCATGCTGGGCACTTGACTACAATCAACACTAGTTGTAGTATTGAGAGCAGACTCTATGGATGTGTAATGCAAGTGCTCCATCACTAAGATACACTATTAACCTTTTGATTTTCAAAAATTGAGACAGGGACTTGTTAAGTTTCCAAAGGTGGCTTCAAACTTGCCTCCCATGTAGCTAGGAGCACAGGTCTGAGGCAGGTATCATGTATAGCCTGTGATGGTTTACTTAAAGCCAACTTGACTGTTCTCAGCTTTACATTTTTCTCGTCTTTGTTCTTCCCACTGGCCCAGAATATTACTGTAGTTAGTAATTATTGGAGTAGCTAAAATTTAACATTGATTGAGTACTTCAAATTGACTCTTAGTGTTTCTAACTTCCTGATAGACAGATTGATTTTACTCATGCAACTTCCTTCCACATTTGAGAGACAGCACCCAAGAACCCTCAAGAAATCTCAAAGGTTAGAGTTGCCAAGTGGAGTCTAGACTTCCCTCTAATTCAAGCACATTTCATTTTGACTGGTTGACTATAATCTTAAAATGTTAGGCAGAAGTCAATTAGGCTTTCTGTATATGTCAGACATCATTATAAATACCTGTATCTATTAAGTTAGTTCTTAGATAATATTAAGATTTTTTAGGGTTTCTGAGTCAAGTATACATTACAACTTTCCTATTAACTATTAAAAGACTGGTAATGAAACAGAACCGTGCCAATGGTATTCTGACCCTGAATACAGAAGTGTAAGACTGTATCTTCACAGGTGAAATGGGCTGATGTCAGAGCCTCAATTTTCCCTGAGTTATAACAGTTATAAGTCAGTACAGTGTACTATCATTGCCTTTAGCTAGCCCAATTTGGAATGGAAAATTTCATTGTTGGCTTTTTTAAAATACAAAACTGTATCTTTTTGCTGTTAAGATAGCTTTGTAATAAAAGTCTGCTAGTAGTTTCTCCACTTGGCAAGACAACCCGATGTGACCCAGGCATGCTTCCAGCTGTGTCCTTTCCCCAAAGCAAAGAACAGGCCACACCAAGACCACAGCCACCAAGGACATTGCAAGGCACTGTACCTGATTGCCGAGGAAGAACTACAGACAGTAAGAGTAAAGGATGCAGGGAAAAAAAGAGAACATTTTTGTCAAATTAAAACTAAAAAACAGCAATTTCATCACATTACCAATCTAAGTACACACAGACCACATTCTTCCTGGGGATCTGCCACAGGACAATGATCTTACAAAGCCTGAAAACAGCCATCTAAATATTCTTTGCCAACCACAGAGTTTTTTCCTTAAAATTTCAGGGTCCCTTGACAAGCTGATGGATATAGTTTAGGAGTCCTGATTTATGTCTCTACTACATCCTTGACTCTAGTCCTAAGAGAAGCTAAAATTTAAGAATAGTTTCCTGTTACTTCTGGTCATACCCAACAAGTCTTTCCAGGAAAGATCATTGAGCCCGGCTCTCCAGTTCATGTAGGTTCCAGTTGTAGCCTAGCTCAGCACAGCAACACTCACGTGTTGGGGGTTTTCACACATAGTCTTCTATAAGCATGGGAGCCGTTTAGGCTCACAATGACCAGTTCTTATGGATAAACCATCACTCTTTTTTAAATGGAAAAAAATGAAAACAGAACAAAAAGCCCCCCAAACAAAACAACAACAAAATAGAAAATGTGTATGTGCACAAACACAGCAGAGGACAGTTTTGGGGTGTATGTTCCCTCCTTTACCATACAGGCTCTAGGACTTGAACTCAGGTTGTCAGGCTTGGCAGCAAGCGCCTTTATATACTGAACCATTCCCAGCACCCTGATCCCTGGTTTTTAAAAAAATCTGAGACATTTTGTGATATGGTCTTGGCTAGCTGCAACTCACTATGTAGAGTTGGTCTTGAATTTGCAATGGTCCTTCTGCCTTTGCCTCCCAAGTTCTGGGATTACAGGAAGAATCCCAGACTCTGCTTTACAAGTCCGTTAATAAAACGGTTTCTAAAAGCCTAAGGACTTTGCTCGGCAGTGAGATGAGGGCTATAGAGTATTCCCTACCATGCCAACTATAAGCTACAGTCTACCTGGGCAATGGTAGCTTTCAGATGGAACTACACAGGGCATGCCCTCGACACCTAGGGATGAAGGTCTGGGTTCTGGCCTCTGGAGGTGGCATAAGTGCTCTACTGTCAGGATGACCCTGGAGGCAATGACCTCCACAGATGGTTGGCTTTTCTCTTCCTTACCCGGTATTTATTCTCTCCAATCTGTTCCACTTGGAATCTTTTTGCACACTTGCACTGAGCCACTTGTCTTGTGACCTGTTGGTTGATAAAGCAAGAGTGTAAGAGCAGAGAAGAACTTTTTGTTTTAAAGTGTAGAGAGGCTATTCATTATATTTTAAACACTGCCTTTTTATTTCGGAAACAAGATCTCATTCTCAGGCCCTGACTGTCTTATACTTGCAATGTAAACTAGCCTAATCCCCAACTCAGAAAGATAGCCTGCCTTTGCCTCCCAGTTTCTGGAATTTTTGTTTGTTTGGTTTGTTTTGTTTTTTGAGACAGGGTTTCTCTGCATAGCCCTGGCTTCCTGAAACTCATTCTGTAGACCAGGCTGGCCCTGAATTCAGCCCCTGCCTCTGCCTCCCAAGTGCTGGAATTAAAGGCATGTGTCTTGTTCATTTTAGGTGTTTAATACATATATTTATCTTTTATTTGAAATATCCATAACCCTACTTGAGATAAGAGATACTGGGAAAAAAATAGCAGATGAAAAAAAAAAATTCACCATTGCTTCAAAATTCTTTAGAGCAAAGTGCTAATATAGATCAAAACAAATTATGAAGTGAGCAAAATTTCTACCTAGAAGCCTGAAATTCCCAAGAAATCAATCTCTTTCCATATTTATGTGGTTCCAGAGATGGAATTCAAATCATCAGGCTTGCATGGCAAATACTTTTACCCACTGAGCCACCTCAACGGCCTCATGAGAATTCACCCCTTTATGCTGCATCTGAAGTCCCTCCATGGATTGCACAGTACCGCAAACCTGAGTATGAGAGTTGGACCCATGCTCTAGACCAAGCTAGACCTCAGTAGTTAAAGGCCCCCTAGAGCTGAAACAGCATCCGAAGGCTAACCAGAAACATTAACTCCAAGTGACTGCTTCCCAAGATGATCCACATGTCCACATTCAGGATGGTATAAAGCTACGGTCAAAATACTCTGCTCTAAATTCCCCATACCTCATCTTCAATCTTATCTGCATCAGTTGTTGGTCGATAGGCATCCTTGTTGGGATGTAAGGCAGCCACAAATTCATAGTAGTCAATGTAGCCATCCCCATCTCTGTCAAAAATGTCAGCCACAGCTGTCATCTCTAACTTGGTGGTTGGGAACTCTGGGGAAAAAAAAAACACAATTTGAAACATTGAAATACATGTGAGGAATATACTATAAAGTGTGGAGCAGACTCAAGGAAAGGCCATCCAGAGACTGCCCCACTTGGGGATACGTCACATATACAGTCACCAAACCCAGACACTATTGTGGATGCCAAGAAGTGCATGCTGACAGGAGTCTGATATAGCTGTCTCTTGAGAGGCTCTGCCAGAGCCTGACAAATACAGAGGAGGATGCTCGTAGCCAACCACTGGACTAAGCATCGGGTCCCAAATGGAGGAGTCAGAGAAAGGACTGAAGGAGCTGAAGGGGTTTGCAACCCCATAGGAAGAACAACATCAACCAACCAGACCCCCCCAGAGCTCCCAGGGACTGAATCACCAACCAAGGAATACAAATGGAGTGATCCATGGCTCCAGCCTCATATGTAGCAGAGGATGGCCTTGTCGGGCATCAATGGAAGGAGGGGCCCTTGGTTCTAATACATGTGGCTGGTTGGAAATTATATACAATGCCCAAAGAAAAAGAATTATACCTTGATTTTTCTTCTCCTAAAAAAACAACACATATCTACTCTGGAAAACTCAGGAGAAAATACATTTTAAATATACAAATCATTGGCTCAGTGGGTAAGAGTACCAGCTACAGTTGTAGAGGACCCAGGTTCAATTCCCACCAATGGTGGTTCACAATCACTTACAACTCCAGATACTGGGGACCCGATGCCCTCTTCTGACTTCCAAGGATACTCAAGCATATAAACACAAAGGCAAAAAACAACCAACCAACCAACCAAAAAACCCTCATACATAAAATATAGTGAATAAATCTAATTTTTTTAAAAAAAGATAAGGGGCTGGTGAGATGGCTCAGTGGGTAAGAGCACCCGACTGCTCTTCCGAAGGTCCAGAGTTCAAATCCCAGCAACCACATGGTGGCTCATAACCATCCGTAACAAGATCTGATGCCCTCTTCTGGAGTGTCTGAAGATAGCTACAGTGTACTTACATATAATAAATAAATAAATCTAAAAAAGATAAACATCATTTTAAAAAATGTACCGCCCAAGCATTTTAATATTTTACCAATAGACCCCTCACCTTTTTCTTCTTTTGAGTCAAGGTCTAATATAGCTCAGGCTGGCTAAGGATGACCCTCAAGTTCTGATCTCCTGCTACTGCTTCCCAAGCGCTGGGATTACAGATTTATACAAGCATAACCAGTATATGAGGATCAAATCCAGGGCTTTGGAGCTCTATCTCTAGAGCTGCCCCATTCCCCCTGCTGCCATTTTAAAAATAAAAAATCAGATTTTATAAACAGTAAAAAATATAATCAATATTATAGCCATCTATAAAATTATCACTCATCTTAAGACTTATTTATGCCAGTATTGTTGGATGTTTAGAATGTCATTGCTCTAAAATACTGTTGCTCTGGAACAGCATTCTGTCCTACTGACTTTACAGTCATGTTTGAACTCTTTTTATTCCTAGCAAAATGAGATTCTTCTATCCATGAAAACAGCAGATTACCTTCAGCAGGGAGCTTCTCTAGGTCTTACCTCAGAAAGACTACTTTGCCAGAACGTTATAACTTCTACCAGGTATGAGGAATCTGGGTGTGACCTTTGTATAGAATAAAAATGTACGTACTAGATGCTAAAATGCCATCGATAAACTCCTGACGTGTTATCTTCCCATCCTGGTCCTTGTCAATACGCCGGAAGAAATCCATGACTCGAGATTTTTTGTGATTCATCCAACGCATGTACTTTTTCCTCCAGACATCAAAGTCAAAGTTGGCAAATTCCTTCAACTAGAAGGAAGTCAGAGGTGACGGTAAATCTTGCTGTTTTGGACCCAGAGCGTATCTAACTTCTCAGTCATTCAGTAAAGCCATGCAGGCCTTCTGGGGGGTGCGGGCACCAACAATGCTATCTACATGTTGTCTCACCATGGAAGCACATTTGCCTCCTTCACTTAAAGCCATGGTTATTTAAACAAGCTGTGATGTAACAGAGGAGCAAGAAAGACAGTAACTGAACACAGCTCTGGAAGATAAGGCGCACTCAGAACAAGAACAGGGAAAGCCAGTCTTGCTTTCTCTTTGGACTTTTCCAAGGAACATCTACTTAGATGTAAGGGATGGATTCTATCTCAAAGGGAAGGGCTCAGCACCCTCTCTTATGCTGTATGCTAAGGCACTGTAAATACACACAGGACTCATATCAAGAGGCTCATGTTTCCCATCATCTCCTGAGATCTTAAGGATTGTGATGGAAAGCATTAAGAATAAACCCCACATCCAAGCATGTTTCTTTGGAATTTCACCAGAGGGAGCAAATGCTCACCCAACATCTATATTAAACAGCTGACTGGCAGAAAGCAGGCATGTACAAAGGGGTTCTTAGCTACTTGAACCATGTTAGTAATTCACACTTAGAATGACTTAATGGCTCAACATTTCCCCTTTGGTTTTTCAAATTTCAAAGTTGGAAGGAATTGGGGGAGAGGGTTAGAGAAGACAGCAAGAACCAATGTGCTTAAAATGCAACTGACCTACGGAAGTAACAACAAAAACATAGAACACTCACTTCCGGGCATAGCTGCTTTGATATGCACAAATAAAAGAATATACAAGATATTAGATGCTTTTGTTAGGAAGGAGGAAGTGCAGTACCATATATCTTAACTAGTGATACTTCACAACCATCTTGCTTTTCATGATCTATTGGAGACTAATAAAGAAAGAAGAATATAAAGTTGATTTTTGCTGGGTGTGATTGCACACACCTTTAATCCCAGCTCTTAGGAGGCAGAAGCAGGTAGGAATCTCTATGAGTTCAAGGTCAGACTGCTCTACAGAGGGAGTTCTAGGACACAGAAAAACCATCTCTCTAAATAAATAAATGATTTTTCTTTAATTGTGATATAATTATTTTATCTATGTACCTCTCCATATGACAGAATCACTAACAACCTTCTCCCCCCCCCCCNTTATAGTCTTTAAAGCTGGCCTCAGACTCAGAGACCCTCCTGTCTCTGCCTCCTAAGTGCTGGGACTCAGTGCGTGCAGCCAGTGCCTGGCTTCCCTTTTATATAATTAGCCACCTCCTGAAGCTTTGCCTCTGAGATTCAATCACAGCAGCTATTGAGGAAAAGCAGACCACTGTCCCGCTCCGTATGGAATGTCTGATTTATGGTTTTATACAACCAGATGGTACAGCCCCCCTTTGTTTGAGTGTTTTCTTCAGATATATCTATCTTTTCTTATTCAGGGGCTTGAAGGAAGGCATATGAATGAGTGAAGGACTGGTTTTACTTCTGAAGAAGATAAAGGCTCATGGGTCATACTAAGAGGGCTTTATATGTTTTGATTAAAAACAAATCAAAGCTACATGAAGGTCACTTAGTGGGACATTACCTCCTCCAGTCTGTCCAAGGCATCATTCAGCTTCCGCTGGCGCTCCAGAGCCAACAGCCACACCTGCTGCCACCGGGCAGAAAGTTGGTTGATTCGTGGGTTTTTTGCTTCAGACTGCGAGAGGATTGGCATGGGGGGAGGTGTGGGTTGATTCAAGGACTTTCCTAAATGAAAAAAAAAATCATCACAAAATTAGAAATGTTGGCTTTGTCACTGCATAAGGAAATGGCTGTATGCTTAAGGTTATCCTTGACTATACACTGAGCTTGAGGCTGGCCTATGACATGGGATACTGTCTTAAAATCAAGAAAGCTATATATATATGACCTAGATTCTCACAGTCTCCATTTGGTAACTGAGGAGACAGGAGTGGCAACACTAGCACAGAGGTACACTAACTCCAACACTGCTGCCTCCTGTGTACCTAGCTCCTACACATATCTGGTCACCTCTGCCTTAGTGATGTGGACACATAGCCACACAAATCCAGCAGTGGACTCTCCAATGAATTATCTTACAACTAGACCTGCGCAAGGCAGACACGATGGAAAGGCCACTGCTGAATAACAGAACAGGCTTTGTAGCTTCATATTAATTACCCCAATACATAAATATACAAGCATTGTTAGAAAAGTAAGGTTTCAAAATGTGAGATTGTGGTTCAGAGTCAGTATGATTTGGGAAACCCAAACACAATTCTTATGATAACACTTTGTGAATTTCCATCTGCAATTAGCAGGAAGGAAGCAGCCTATAATAGTGGGGCTGGAAACATACTGCTACCACTGCGGGATTTCTCGATGAAAGGCGCATGGGTGGGTTCTACATTCTTCCTCTTATATGTCTTGGTGACCCGGTCCACATCAGGTTGTTTGCGTGTCATCTCTTCCATAAATGACTGTAAAATATAAAAATTTACAAAAAATTTATAAAAAATTAGGAAAGAAAATTTAGAATTTTCTTCATCTAAAATAGAAAGTTCTTACTAACAAAGGTCAAACCCATGGCAAACTGGCCAAGTGAAAGACTGCTCTGTGTCATTTCTCACCCCTTTAAAGTGGGTTGTGAGTATAATTCGGTGGTAAAGCATTTGCTGAATACATGCAAGGCCCCAGATTCAAACACCCCACATAAAGAAAGAAAAAGAGAGGCAACAGATAAAGAACTCAAGAATTGGGAAGGACAGCTCTGGTACGGGTAGAGTCAGGACAGAACAGGGAGGCCTGAGAGAGCTGTGGACCAGGACTCTTCATTCACTGAATAGAGGGTCTAATCAAAGGTCAGCACGGAGTGAGGCTGGAGGGGCAGGCAGGAGAGGCCTATGTCCAGCTAAGGTATCAGGGTCTTACTGTTGAGAGCAATGGGGGCAAGTGAAGGATTTGATGAAAGAGACATGAAACACCATTTGTGAGAGGAATCACTCTTCCTCCAGGGTGAAAGCAGTAGCAGGAGATGGGCTAGGAATTCTCTCATTTAATTTCCTGCTGCTGTGATAAAATGCTGTCAGGCCAATAGGCTTTTGGATCCAGCAAGGTTAGGCTTCTGGTGAACTGCCAGTAAAACTGTGAATGGCTATTTCCTGGGTTACACTTCACCACCTTTTTTTGTTTGTTTTTTTGTTTGTTTGTTTTTTTGTTTTTCCAGACAGAGATTCTCTGTGTAGCCTTGGATGTCCTGGAATTCACTCTGTAGACCAGGCTGGCCTCGAATTCAGAAATTTGCCTGCCTCTGCCTTACACTTCACCTTCTAAGTCGTTGAACTGTTTCAGCTAATGGCTTCAGAAATACAGTGAGTGGTCCATGGCCTTAGTGAAAGAGAACAGTCTACAATCCTATAAATGCAAAGAACTGAACTGTGATTTCTGCATGATGAAACTCGAAGATGCTGCCCCATGTCTTGACTCCTAACTCATGAGAACTGATACGCAGAGCTGCTGGAAGCTGCTACCTCTGTAGTAATAATACAGCAATTCTGTACTAGGATACAGGGAATCCCTGGGTGAAGGGCATGTGGTTCAGGACACACAGGACACAGAGAAGCAGGTACCTGATGCTCAGTGATAAGAGCTTTAACTCTGTCTATGTTCTGAGGGATAGGCTCCTGGTCCCGCTGGATTAGGGTGGTCTCAGCCCACTGGATCCATGCCAGAAGTTCTTCTAGGAGCTCAGCATTAGCCACCAGTTCTGACAGAGCAGCTTCCAGGCGTTGTTGGTGCTGCTTTGCCCACGTCAGGACCTTGGGGAGAAAGATATCATGATGCCTTTCAGAAAAGCACATCTTTTTGTTTGTTTGTTTCAAAGCCCCTGTTCTAACTGATCACATAACTTTACTCAGAGAGACCAACTTAAGCAGCCACAAGATTCCTCTCTGAATTCAGCTGACAAAGCTCAAGAACAAGAAGCCATTTCTACCACAAATAAAGCCACCACATTAAACATAAACTCACGAAGGAAGGAATTAGAACACAAGATGTCTGCAGAAGTAACTAACAAGCCCCTTACTAAACTAGTATTCCACTGGCCATCACTTCAGCCTTTACTGAAACACAATCGATCGCTTACAGTGAATGAAAGACCCTTTATCTGATGGACTCGGCAGACTGGGCTTGTGGTGACTCACCTCCTCGAATCGAGCTCGGATGATGGTGATCCAGTGCTTGATGGTCGTGATGCAGTCAGGATGGCAGACAGCCAGGATGACTTCTCCCATCGCCACTGCTGTGTTCACATCTACCCGCTTTTCTTCTACTTTCTTCATGAATTCCTAAACAAACAAAAGCCAAAAACAAAACCCTGAGAAATCTACCTATCAGAACCATTAGTTTATTTTAAAAGAAAAAATGTTTCATCATCTTCTTTTTTTTGTTTAAAGAAAGGTTTCTTTATTATTATATCTAAGTACACTGTAGCTGTCTTCAGACACCCAGAAGAGGGCATCAGATCTTATTAGGGATGGTTGTGAGCCACCATGTAGTTGCTGGGATTTGAACTCAGGACCTTTGGAAGAGCAATCAGTGCTCGTAACTGCTGAGCCATCTCTCCAGCCCCATCTTCTTCTTATGTGTCAACACAGACCTTGAAAAAGCCTGTATCTAGATGTTGCTGGTATGGTCTGTCAAGGCCTATAGGACACATGAAGCTAAGAACAAAGACAAAAAGACTAGGGACACTAGTGTGCCTCTATTCCTTCTGCTCCTGCTTCTATTTTCAGTTTCTCCTTCTCTTATTCATATTTATTTCCATCTCAGTAAAACATCTATTTTATGTGTATGGATATTTTGCCTGTACGTATGTGTGTGATGCTGGAAGAGGCCAGAGGGTGCTGGTTCTCCTGAAATGAAGTTACAGACAGCTGTGAGCCACCACATGGGTGCTGGCAACTGAATGTCTGCAAGCAGCATGTGCTCCTAACTGCTGAGCCGTCACACCAGTTCTCTTATTCCTGTATTTTAAAGTATATTTGTTTTGGAAAAATATGATGACAGTCATAAAACACTGTAATTTGAAATTCCCACCTCAACAAAATGCAACGATAAAACTAAGATTAAAGTAACTGGCTAGGTGACATGAAACATTTCCTCACATCCATAAGAGTTGGATAAACCTCCAGATGCCATGTTATAGTCTGCAGTGTGCTGAGTGGTTTTAGATCAGACAAGGACCAAAGGCAAGTAACAAATGAAGGCTAGTCAAATAAAGGCATGCATAGGTGAGAAGTAAAATGGACTTGAGTATGATAACATACACTTACAATCTGAGCATTGTGATAGTGTGTTTGGGAGTTCAAGGGTAACCTGGGTACATGCTAAGAACCTGTCTCAAAATCTAGCCAACCAACAAACAAAAATCAGAAAGGGAAATGTTCTACATTTTCTTTTAGAAACTATGTTCATTAAGTTCTTTAAGGACTATATGTGTTTAAAGCCAACAAGAGGGTCCAGTGAGACGACTCAGTGGCTGGAGTACTGGTTGCTCGCAGAAGACTTGGGTTCAATTCTCAGCACACTTATGGTGGCTCAAAACTATAACTCCAGTTCTAGGGGATCTGACACCCTGTCTGGTTTCCTTGGATGCTAGGCATGCATGAGGTACACAGACACATGTAGGCAAAACTATATACATGAAAATAAATAAAATAAAAAATAAACCAAATATGAGTGAGCTGTTAAAAAAAAAAAAAAAAAATTGTGTTGCTAGATGGTGGCGGCACATGCCTTTAGTCCCAGCACTCAGGAGGTAGGAGAGAGCAGATCTCTGTGAGTTCGAGGCCATCCTAGTTTACAGAGTGAGTCCCAGGACAGACAGAACAACAGAGAAACCCTATTCCAAAACAAAAACAAAAACAAAAACAAAAAAGAATGCTTCTGACAAGCAGCACAGTGCCTCTCTGGTTCCTGCTGAGCACACAGCTCCTTTGACATTTACAAGCAAATGGTGCTTTTTGTTTGCTAACAAACAAAAAGTTTGTGAGACAATTCTCAGCATGGTTGAGTAGCACAGATTACTAATCCTTGAGACTAGATTACCTTATGGGTGTCAATGAGAGATTGTAGGGCCTCTGTGTCATCAGGAAGGGCCCCTCGAAAGCGAAGTGTTTGTTCTGCTTCAGAAAGCCATTCCAACAGCATATGGACTGTGTCCCGAAACTCTTCTGCCTGAAATAACCAAGCACGAGAAGATCTGGTCTCCCTCTGCAGCTGGGGCACTAGACACTACAGAGTGTGTGTGGGGGAGGGGGGAAGAAGAGGAAACATCCAGGACAACATTCTACCAGAGGCCAAAGGTCATCTTAATTAGTAGACCTTTGAAAACAATCTCAATGACTGAACAAAGTCCTGTAGAATGTTCAGAATATAACGTTATTTTCATTTCAAGACTGTGGGACTGACTTCATGATGCTAGTAAAGAAACTCAGATCTATATGCTCAGGTCCCAAGCCATGGCTTGAGCCCCCAAAATTATCTTACCTGTTTTAAGGCTTGCTCAAGCCGGCTTTGCTTGGAAACAGAGAGTTTGCACACTGTGTCCCAGCGAGTGCTAAGCTCCTGGAGCTGCCCTTTTACCCACGTGGTGTCATCTCTGCTGCTCTCAATCAGTTCTCTGCCTGACCGCTTCAGGACCTGAACTGTGCCGGTTCGCTTTCCCAGTTCTTTTTGGAAAACCTGGTTAAAGAAGTTGGGAATTGGTTGTTGGAAAATTATTTTTTCAATTTTTAAGAATTATTTTCTTTTGTGTAGGAGTGTTTTGTTTGCAGTCTGCCACGTGCATGCCTAGTGCCAATGGAGGCCAGAGAGGGTGTCAGATCCCTTGGAGTTGGCACTACGGATGGTTGTAAGTCACCAAGTGGGTGCTGGGAACTGAAACCAGGACCTCTGAAAGAACAAACGTGCTCTTAACTGGTGAGCAGTCTCTCTAGCCCTGTGTGATAAATGTTTTGTGTAAGAGTAAAACCACAGAACAAGCAGTCTCCTTGGCAGGATCTTGTCAGATGTCTTATTTATGCAGAGAGAACAAGTAGGTGACTTTCGAGAAGCCTGCACCACCAGCCTCTTTCTCCCTCAATGTTTTAGTCTATTCAACCTGCTCCCTGTGTGTGTGTGTGTGTGTGTGTTAAGACACTTCAACTTTGCTTAAAAAAAAAAAAAGTCAGAAGCTACAGCTATGAAATCAGGCATTCTGATCTGCTTGACTTTGAGAAGGGTACTTACTTAACCTAATCTAAAAAACTGGAATAATTATATCAGTATTTCTAGAATTGAGGGAGATAAGAAAGAACATACCTGAAGTACAGAGAATGTGATAAATTACGCTTAGTTCTGTTTTTGTTTATATGTGTAGACAGGTATGGAAATCAGAGAATAACTTGCTAGAGTCATTTCTCTCCTTTTACCATGTGGGTTCCAGGGATGGAACCTGGGTTGTCGGGCTTGGCAGCAAGCCCCATCCCCTGTTAAACTATCTCACTGGCCCACAGAATGTTTCAAGGCAAAATAGAATGTTTTGTATTAAAACAGAAGAATATCATACAGCTCAATACAACAGGTACAGGGCAGGTGAACTGGTGGTATATATGGTTACTATACAAAGTGGTTAGAAAAAAATTCTGCAATTCCCATAGGTGTTAGTGGAAATGGATTTCTTTACAGTTTTCCCCTGAATTTAATTTCAACTTATATTGAACGAAGAGATAAACAGGGAGAACCTCTTCCCATGCTGCCAAGTCTGAATCAAACCATTTCTGGTAAATTCTTTGTGACTGTTGCAAAAATCCCAGCAACAAGTTGTTTTGTTTTGTTTTATAGATAGGGCTTCTCTATGTATTCCTGGTTGTCCTGGAGCTTGCCTTATAGACCAGACTACCCTTGAACTCAGATATTAAAGGTGGTTAAAGTTTATCTAAACACAGAAGACAGCAGGCTGCTCCTCCAGAGAGCCTCAACAAGCATTCCCTTCTCTCTAGGTGGTCAGCACAACAGAGGGTGCGGATCGAGACAAGGCTCTGGCTTTGCTTCCCAATTCTTGCTCCTCACCTTATGGGCATCCATGAGGTTCATGACGAGGTCAAGGTCCCCATGTACAGGCTGGTCCTCAGCCAACTGTGGCTCTACCTTGTACAACCAGTCAACTAAAGCCTGCAAAGCATCCATGAACTGGCCTGAAAACAGTAAGGCTTCTTCCAACTTGTGCTGTCTGAGGAAGGCATACAAAACTCAGTGATTTAAAAGAAAGAAGGAAGAAAGAACCAATGTGCACAATTCTAACTGTTAAAAGGGAATAGTGCTTAAACTCTATACAGATTAACTTTTATATTAGAACATTTGGAAATAGATTAATAACAATTGAGAGAAATGCCCAGACATTTAAACTCAATTATGTCTAGACTAGATTTATTTTATAAGTGGTTTGCCTGCAGGTGTGTCTGTGCACCTATATGCCTGGTACTTACAAAGGTCAAAAGAGGGTGTTGGATCCCCTAGACCTGGAGTTATGGGCATTCTATACCTAGAACTGATCATGAACAGGAGCCACAATATGGATGCTGGGAACCAAACCTGGGTCCTCTGCAAGAGCAACAAGTGTTCTTAGTCTCTAAGCCATCTATCCAGCTTCCTTACTCCTATTTTAATTTAGTGACAATCTCTTACATACTTTGGTATGCCATATCTGAATGGGTCTGCCCTTACAGGGGACACTCATGCTCACCGCTCTACAGACTTGCCACAGACAGTATCCCATTTGTCTCTGACTTCTCCTAGCAAGTTGTCCAGTTTCTGAGTATCACCAGCAAGCAAAGTCTTTTCTTTTAGTGCTCTGCCAGTTCTAATTGTGGTATCATACACAGGCTGTTTGCCACCAAGAGTTTTCTGAAATTCCTGTTTCCAGAAAGAAAGAAAAACAAACAAATAATACATACACACATATGAAATTTAACGCACGAGGTTAAATTTCCAGTCGTCCAATAACTGGGATATATTTTGATTTAAAATCAACTTCTTTTCCAGGTTTATAAAGTAAACATAGCATAAAAACAAAAAAAACTAAACTAAAATTAACAATAGCTTTCCCTTAAAAGAAATTTATAAATTTTGTCTACCACATAATTGCACATGGCAATTTCTAAAACATCATACTTTTGAATAGTTAATCATGTAAGCAGTTTGCTTAGATGTTACATGAAAATATGGATGTCATGTTATCTAAGCACCCATGGACCCCTGGGGTTGGTTACAGAAGAGGCGGGACACTTGTCTAGCTTTTGTAAAAGTGCTAGGATTATATATATTTGCCACCATGCCTTGTTTTCATTTACATCTTGCTTTTTTTTGAGACAAAGTCTCACACATTCTAGGTTGGTCTTCAATTTCTGATCTTTTCTTCTTGGTATTACACACATGCCACCATAGCCAGTTCATGAGGTTCTAGGGAGTCAAATGAGGAGCCTTGTTCATGCCAGGCAAGAACTGTTACCAAGGGGGGTGGAGTGGGATAGGGGGTTTGGGTGCGGGGAGCAGGACTGGGAAAGAGGATAACATTTGAAATATAAGAAAATACACACACACACATACACACACACACACAGAACTGTTACCAAATTATTTACATTCCTAGTCCCTTCTTGATACTTTGACATGAATCAACTGTTTTTTTTAAAACAGGCTCTGGTTTCCATTTTCAGCAAGCAGCAAACTTTGGTGAAGGGTTTCACAGCAATTAACTATTTTACCTTATGTTTAGAAAGCTGAAGTTTGATTTTGTCTGGGTCATTGGAAATCTCCAGTTCTGAGTCCAGATGACTCTCTGCATCTTCTAGCCAGTCAATCAGTTTTTTCCAAGCTTCATGGAACTAAAATCAAGTACGATACACATTGTAACCGAAAACAGTGTGTGAGCTATACAACTCATCTATGAGCTGATATCATTTCAGAGGTTCAGGACTCAAGGCTGTCCACCAAGTTGTGCCTTCTTTTATAACTTACTTGCTTTGCCCGCTTCCTGGCATCATCCAGTGATCGACCCCTTTCAATAGACCGCTGGACAACCTTCTCCCACCGAGACTGGACACTAACTAACAAATTCTTAATCAAGACAACATCCTGTTTCTGACTAAGGAACTTCAACTGGTTCCCTGTTTGATCCAGTTCAATGATCTGGTCTCGATGATCATTTACTTCATTAGCAAAAACCTGTGGGGAACACAGTACTCTTTTTAGACACAAACAAGGTGAAGGAACGCTCCTTTGAATGAATCTTTTTAAAGGGAAGGAAACATCATCTTAAGACACAATTACCTTGTGCTCTTCTATCTGGGAAAGAACAGTGTTCAAAATCAGGCTGGGAGGAGAGGCAATGTTTAAACTCTGCTCTGCTAGAGTAAGCCAGTTGATAAATTCTTGCAAGGAATTCTGGAATTCTGTTGCCAGGCTGAGGGCCTCTTCAAGCTTTGACTGAATTTTAAATAAAACACACAGAAAAAGCACCAAGATCAGAAATTACATCTTCAACAACAAAGGCATGAGATGTATACCAGATTGAATGAGGCAATAAGACTCACTTAATAAACCACTAAATACTTAATAAATCAAATGTTAAGGGTCTGAAGCAAAAACACTTGGACGAGAACTGAGTAAATAAAAAAGGAAAAGGCACAATTTTGAATGTCAGAAAATAATGGCACATTCATGGCAAACGCTTGTCTCCATTAGCACATTCCCCATCCATGGTCCACAAGCTCTACTCTACAGGATTTCTTACCCTAGCTTCTAAGTGGACAGCTGTGGGCAACCTCTAGGCAGGTAAAGTAAAATGATGATCTTTTAAAAATAGATGATTATATCCAGAATATATTAAAAATGAATACATTCAAAGAATGAGTAAAATGAGTATATTAAAAAAACACTCTGGCCGGGCGTGGTGGCGCACGACTTTAATCCCAGAACTCGGGAGGCAGAGGCAGGCGGATTTCTGAGTTCGAGGCCAGCCTGGTCTACAAAGTGAGTACCAGGACAGCCAGGGCTATACAGAGAAACCCTGCCTCGAAAAGCCAAAAAAAAAAAAAAACAAAAAACCCCACTCTGTACTGTTTTTTATACACTAAAAACTGAAACTGCACTAATTTAGTTGATTAGATTACAGATATTTTCTTTTTCATCCTTTCAGGCTATTTTATAATGAATATTCTAAAGACATACAATGTATAATGTTAGAATGCTTGAGGCCCTAGGTTCAATCTCTAGCATCAAAAAAACGATGATATAAACAATATATCAATCAGGTGGATACTAAAGTCAAAGCTTTCAGACCTGTTTAGAAATTAATACTGATGTCTATTTTTTCTTGCTTTACAGTCCACACTGCCCTTAAATTTGAGATTCTCGTGTCTCAAAATCCTTGTTAAGAAACTTAATTGAGTTAGATTCTGCCTCAGTTTCTCTCATTAATTTTGCTTTGCCTTCTACAGAGAGAACAAAAATCAGAACACAGGTTTATATTCAAGTCCTTTTGGCTAGTCTCCACAATACAAGAGCACAGAAGCCCACACCAGGACAACTTTACAAATAGTGCTTCTCTAAAACTGTCCCTCAGTACACGTGAGCTTGTGTGTGTTCTGCCCAACCATTCCAAACGACTGGTTTGCTTGTTTACTCTTCCCACTAACACCTTGCTCACTATTGATTGAGGGAACATGTCCAATGAGTTTATTTGCAGATTTTATATTTGGCCTGATTGTCAAAGAAGAGAATGGGACTCTGTAGACATTAAAAAAAAAAAAAAAAAAAAAAAAATCAAACAAACAAACCCCAACTTTTTTGAAAAAAAAAGCCTTGAGTTGATATCCCCTTTTGCTCTTATAAAGAAGAAAATCCAATTTCTGAGAATTAGCGGGAAGAGGTCATAATTTACTTTTCTTCCAATCTTCAGTAAAATTCATTAAAAGAAAATTGCTGGTCACATTTCTTACATTGCCCTGTCCCCATCTTCTCAATTCAATGTTATAAACTCCAGCAAAACTTTGTAAGTAGGAACACAAACTGAAGATGACTGTCAGATAGATTAATAGAAAGTCCATTATGAGATAAGTTCTCTGACAGTGATGCCCCACGGTCACGGAACACACAGTGTTCTGCAGTGGTACCTTTCTTTCTTCCATCTTACTGCTGACTGCATGCCACTTCTGTTCCAAGAGCGCTACACTCTGCTCTGTTTTTGAGCCAGACCCAGAGTCACCACGGCTGAGGAGCATAAGCCTGCCCTTGTCAAGCAACTGATTGTAAATCTCTTCCTTGGCTCTCAGCTGGGAATGTAGTTCCTACAAAAGAAGGTAGCAAAATATATCTATAATATCTATTTCCTGAAAGACCCCATACACACATTTCACTAGTACAGTCTGGAAAAGTCCAGAAAGGCCTTGTCTTGATATAAGTCCCTTTTAGGTTCAGTTCCAAGTATGAGCTATTAGTAAATTAAACCCAGAAGTCTTCCTTAATAGGAAGACAATCAACTCACCAAGAAAATAAAAAAAATTTTTAAGAATCCGAAAGACCTCAAAAATAGTCTGCAATAATGTATTTGCCCTTTTTTTAAAAGGATTTGCTTAGAAATAATGCTGCCTTTGGTTGTTTATAGGCTCTCTTAAATACTGTCAGCACCTTTCAGATTCCTCTAAACTCTTCTTCTTTTTTTTTTTTTTTTAAACATTTATTTATTTATTATATGTAAGTACACTGTAGCTATCTTCAGACACTCCAGAAGAGGGTGTCAGATCTTGTTACGGATGGTTATGAGCCACCATTTGGTTGCTGGGATTTGAACTCCGGACCTTTGGAAGAGCAGTCGGGTGCTCTTACCCACTGAGCCATCTCACCAGCCCCTCCTCTAAACTCTTACTGAATACAAACATATTGGAGATGCTCTCACTTCTAGTCAACATTCTGGTACCCGCCAAATGGACAGACAGACTGAGTTTACCAGCTCACCAATGCCTTTCTAGGTGACTTTCCTTTACTATTGCTGCCTGAATCTGGACTGAAGTCTGGAGAAGAGCTGCACTAACTAAATTATATCGCAGACTCCCAGGATATAAGTCTCTCAGAGAGGCTACTGAATGCTTATGTGCCATTTGAAGAAACTGTTACCATATGTGTATCAAGCTGTTCTCTAGCAGTCTCAGGAAGTCCTCCTGTAGGTTTAGATGCAGAAAGTTGGTTCTCCATTCTATTGAGTTCTAAGAGGAAATCTTCAATTTCACTGTGGAAACCCTGGGCCTTTTGAAAAAAAAAAAAAGACATAGCAGCAGTATCAGTAAGCAATCAGCTGTAAAAGCAAACTTTTGGAATGATCTGAACGTACTGGGAGGATTCTGAAGCTGTTCTCAGGCAGAGTAGTTAGCTTTATCTCTGGACAGGCACAATCTGGTTGCTTATGGCTAGAATCTATAGCAAGATCCTTCAGATCTCCCTGTAACACAATAGATGCCTACTGCAATCTGGGGAGAAGCCTGACTTGCTATAGGAAAAACCTGAATCTCAAAACAAGTTGGTCAGAGTGACTAACTGAATAGTAAACAACCTGAACTGCAAACAATCCTGAAATACCTGCCATCAAAAGCTGCTCCTTTCCGTCACGTGACCGCCCCTCCCCTGTGCTAGTCCATCTAGATGATAATGTACCTGCTGCAGCGTTGACTGCAGCTGCTGTTCCCTCTCCTCTGTCTTTTGCAGAACCGATTCCCAGCACTGGTTCATGGTTTCCAGGCGGCTTCTCAGGCTGCTGGCATCATCACCAGCACTAGACTCCAGGAGTTCATTGCCAGCTTTGTTGACTGTTTCCACCGTGGCTTGATGAGCCAAAACATCATTTTTTAGAACCTAAAAAAATGTTGAATGACAATTTATCTCTTTTGATGTCATTGAACCTAGTTCCTTAAGGTCCATATGATATTAAGCTTCTGGTGGCAGTAACTGGTCTCAAACTGGCAAAGTTAGGTAGAAATGAAAAAACTTACATGGTGCTTTGCAAGCTCAACTTCAATGACTTTTGGGTCTCCACTTATTGGTCTTTGAGCATCCAGCAGCTCTTCAGTGTGCGTTAGCCAGCTCATTAGTTCCTCTAAGGCATGTTGGAACTGGCCCAGGGCCAAGAGAGCACCTTCTAGTTTATGCTGCTCAGGACAAGACAAAGAACATTTGTTAGGATATCAGAGCGGGCAGAGGGTGGCTCACCAACCCATGTTACCTACACTAAGCTTACCTGTCTATGGGCAATCTTCTCACCCAGATTCTCCCAGAGGTGCTTGAGTTCTGTCAGTGGTTCTCGTATAATATCTCTGTCAGTTTCATCGGTAGCTTTCTTTAACATCAGTTCACCCTGGTGATTGAGTTTTTCCATTTCAATTTGCTGTTGGTAAACTTCTACTTTGAACTCCTAGAAAAGATTTATTTAACGTTACCATTAATTGAAGTCTTCATTATTAAAAGTAAGCAACTCTCTTTTCAAAGCCTTCCCTGGGCACAGACCTTCATCTCATTTAACTGATCTTTGACGGTGTTGAGGTCAGTGCCCACTGGGGGCATGGTGCAGAGCTTGATCACAGTGTTATCTAGCCAGTCAAACATAGCCTGAAATAAAAACACAAATACATAAAAACAAAAACATGACGTTACAAGAGAAGGAACAGCTCCTTATCAATGTTGGGCTTCATGATTGTGTGGGTTTAGGTTCCCAAGCAAGCAGTGACTTACAGAATTAGGCCAGCTTCATTGAGCAGCAGAATGGGTACAACTATGACAAGTAGGCAATGACAATAAAAATGGCAGTAGTAATTGAAACTTGGATCAACACTTTCTCAACAGAAGTGGGAAATGTAGGCCAGAAATGTGAAAGCAAGACTGCCTTAGGTTTCCCAACACTGCAGCAGTGAGGGCGAACCACTCTGTAGCACACTTAGACGATGACAAGAGAGAGCAGCACTTGTACTTCTTTTGTGGGCATCTCCCAGCCTCTCACCTGGAGAGTGTCCTGATACTGCACAGCAGCCTGCATGGCATCCTCGAGTTTTTCCAGCCTTTCTTTCCACGTTTTATTTAAGTTCTCCCAAGCATTATTCATCTATGGGAAAAACATTGAATCAAATTATGCTAGTAATACCTCTCTGGTCTGCTGTGGTGCTTCTCATCTGAGCCCCGCCCACGACCCAAACCTCATCAATGCTCTTCTTCACTTCAGGCTTCTCGGTTTCTCCACAGGCAAAAATCAAATCTGCTCCAAGGATTCTAATGAACTCCAACTCCTCATGCAGACCATCTGTCTCCTCCTTAATAGTCTACATGGAAAGGAGCAGACAATGAGTCAAAGCAGAATGCAGAGCATAGCTTCTCAAGCTTTGCAAATGCAACACAGAACCCCCCCCCCCAATCAAGAGCAAGCACTAAGCAAAGCCTCCAGAATCACAAAATGGTTTTTACTCTTTAAGATACTGCTGATCCAGAGAGTGCAGCCTCATACTCACAAGCAGTCAATGGACACACCAAGTAAAATCTATTAGTGCTGTGTGAGGCAGTGCACACCTTTAGTCCCAGCACTTGGGAGGCAGAGACAAGTAGATCTCTGTGAGTTCAAGCCCAGCCATTATTTATTACTCTACAGAGTAAGCTCCAGGACAACCAGGGCTACACAGAGAAACTCTGTCTCCGAGAAAAAAAAAAGTATTATATACGTAAGATATGAGCATGTAGTGATGGCAAAAATGGCAAGAAGAACATAAATTTGGATGTATAATGAGTTTTGATAATTTCCCAGCTCCTCCTGGCTCTATGAAAACATATATGAAACAGTACAAGTCACAAATGTCAGTGTCACAGCTGGGCTACATAATCTTATATTCATGTGAAGTCTGTCTAGTGAAAATTAGACTGCCTAGAAAGTCTAGAAGAAAACGTGTTTAAGTAACTTGCTATCCCTGGATGATAAATTCAGAATTTTAAATTTCTACTGTCTATCTCCTTTCTGGAAGTAGAAAAAAAGTCTCACATTAAAAATTAAACAAAAGCCGGGCATGGTGGCGCATGCCTTTAATCCCAGCACTCGGGAGGCAGAGGCAGGCGGATTTCTGAGTTCGAGGCCAGCCTGGGCTACACAGAGAAACCCTGTCTCGAAAAGCAAAAAAAAAAAAAAAAAAAAATTAAACAAAGGGCTGGTGAGAAGGCTTAGTGGGTAAGAGCACTGACTGCTTTTCTGAAGGTCCTGAGTTCAAATCCCAGCAACCACATGGTGGCTCACAACCACCTGTAATGAGATCTGATGCCCTCTTCTGGTATGTCTGAAGACAGATACAGTGTACTTATATATAATAATAAATAAATCTTAACAAAAACAAAAAACAAAGTTTTCAAAACATTGAGCTTGGCTTGGCAGCTAACACAACATAACTCAGGGGTTCCGGGCTTAGCTCACTCAGTGGCACTGCACTTGCTTAGTACACATGAAACCTCAGGTTCAATCTTCGGCATTGCAAGAAAACCATGAAAACAAAACAAAACAAAACATCATCATCACTACTACGCCACCACACATACAATCACATGCATACCTTAATAACGTATACAGTATTTTGTTAAAGGACATACATATGAGATGATGTTTTGAGTTTTTGTTACCTCAGCAGCTTCAACCTGTTGCTTGATGATGGATGGGTCAATACCAGGGCTTTCTAAATCATGGACAATATCCTGGGTGTCTTTGATGGTGGTCAGGAGAGCTGCCATGTCATACCAGAATTTCTCTGCTAATTCAAGGACATCAAGGAATTTAATTTCTCGCTCTTCAGACCGTGCTTTGATGTCTTCCCAGAAGAATACCATTTGGTCCAGCTTGTCCTGGATTTCTGAAGGAGCAAAGAAGAGATGTGAACAGAAGCTCTCTAAGTTCAAAATCTAATTTCTCCCTGACATTCGATTTAACGCTGACATTATTTATTAGCTTTACTACTATCATCTCTAGTAGTGCACTCAACAGGGATCTCTACACTAGGATTTTTTTTTACTTATGTTGATCTCCCTCATAAAGGAACCACAGAAGCAATCTGAAAATACCACACAAAATATCTAGTAAGATAAAAACAAAAGGGCTGAGATGGAAATGCTTCCTTCCAGTGTTCTCACTGAACTTTCTGTAAATTTCCCATGGAAAGTGTTACAAAAGGTGGTTATGTTCTGCCCACTATTGATACTGTGATACTCACATTAGGGGTTAAAGCAACATTTGTTTCCTGGCCTGGGAATCGAGCTTCCAATTGTAACCTTATTTCAATAGGGAAATGTGTTCTGAATTCTAAATGAATTCCACAGACTTTTGGAATACTCATTACTTGAGAAGTGACTCTGGGTAGGATATTGGAGATAGCAACAGCCTCTAGTTCATTCAATTATCTTTCTTAAAAAAATAATTAGATCCACCAAGTACCTTTTGCAGCCAGATCCTTGTCTGCTCCCTGTGATCTTCCAATGAGTTCCTCTCCCCGACGCTTCAGGGCTTCAAAGGATGGCTGTAGTTTCTCCAGCTCCACGGTGGCACTTTTATTGTCACTGATGCACTCTCTGATCTTGTCTACTTCAGCAGGAATCAGAGGAGGCATTCGCAGGCGAGAGGACAGATTCTCCAGAGTCTCCAACATGGGTTCAATTTTATCATGAAACTAAACAAGGTTGACTTGTTAGTCATCATAGCATTATTTCATCATATTGAAGGGTATAAGGTGACCTATTGTTTAGGATAGCCTGTGTTCAGCCTAGCACAATGGCTGTTCAGTGTTAGTTTTCTCTAAAAAAAACTGTTTTAGATTTAGATAATAGAGTTAGCCCATCAGAAAGGGGAAAAGGCAGTATTTATTTTGTGAGTCAAAAATTACTAAGTAATATACTAAAAATCAAACAAAAATGGTTAGCATTGTTACAATACTTCTCCAACTCTAACTAATCAGACAAGAAAGGGACAGGACTATGAAACTGGTCGGAGTCAGTACTCAGCATCTGAGATGACAGTTGCATGCAACAGACTAGACAAAGTTAGATGCCCTTGGCTGCTGTGTACATGAATGGGAACTTGGTGGTGTGCTGTCTAACAACCCACAGTGAAGGACAAAGGAAAAGGGTCATGCTAAAGGTAAGAAGGAAGGCCAATCAAACCGTCACACTTTCCTGGTACTAAAATGAGTAAACCTATAAAATTTTTATTTATAATTTTTTTGTTTGTTTTTGTTTTTTTCGAGACAGGGTTTCTCTGTATAGCCCTGGCTATCCTGGAACTCACTCTGTAGACCAGGCTGGCCTCAAACTCAGAAATCTCCCTGCCTCTGCCTCCCAAGTGCTGGGATTAAAGGCGTGCGCCACCACCGCCTGGCTTTATACTTTGATATAGAATTGGAAAGTGAGAACAGCACAGATGAGTTTTTGAAAAAAAAAAGAAAAAATCTAAACCAATTCTGGATTTAATATTGAGCAAGTCTCATCAATGTTAAGTGCCCTAAACAAATTTCCTTAGCAAAATAATTTCCATCTCTCTTTAACGTCTATATTCCACCCCAAAAAAGATGACTACAATAAACTTCCACAAAAGGTAGGGGAAGCATTCTTCTAGCAATGTCCTCAGCTCTCAGCTCTGAGAAATGGGTTCCCATAGGAGTGAGTGGACACCTTACCTCTGTGATCTGCAATGGTGGGCGCAGTCAACACAACAATGGGATGAGGCGGTGTGAGGAAGACAGGAGCAGGCGGCAACAACACAAAGGAACACATTCCACAATGGGGTGAGATGGGACGGGAGTGGGAAACTCGAGTAAGTACAAGTATTGACCAAGAATACTGACTCAACACAGGAGTAAAACACCCAGACACGACAACGTGCCACCAACAGCAATCTATTAGTTGAGAAGGGTGCAGTTATGTGCTGTACAGTCTACCGCTGGTGAATTTCCCTTCTCTTTGGTGCACTTCTCCCTTTGGATGCATATTTTTTTCTGAACTTGAAGTTGGCTACTCCTGTTAATGTGCTGCCATTCTAAATCTTACCATTAACAGGCCCAGCTGGAACCTGACTTTTGATGAGGTGATTACTGGTTTGGGAATCTACAAAATTAATTTATCCTCAAATCGTCCCTGCTAAAGAGTCATCGTAAAATGAAGTTCTCAGAGAAACCATCAATAAACAACTACACATCCCAGGCAGGTTGCACTTCACCTCTCATTCAGCGTCAGTGCACCGATACTGGGAACAAACGCAAGCAGACAGGTTTCTGCTCTACAGATGATGGATCATCAACAGAGAACCTCTGCTTAGGCTAGTGCACAGTGTTGAGTGTCCCGACATAGTCACACTTACCTGAGCAGACTGGGACACAGCCTCATCCAGAGCCAGGGCCCGCTGGCGCACATCATCTTTTATTTTGGCATACATGTTTTCTGCTTTCTGGTATTTTTCTTCAACCATTTTCCCTTCTTCAGAGTTTAGCTCCTTTAGTTGTGGACCTATTTTTAGTATCTTATCAATATGAGGTTTGTGTTCAGCAATGGATTCCCTTAGTTGCTATGGGAAGAAATATGAATTAAAATATAATGAGTGAAGAAAACAAAGCAATAGTCAACAAAAGAAGTGAGGCCAAGGGTGAGGTTTCCTAAGTCATAACAAATCAAAAATAGCGAGCATGTTTACACCAGTTATTTAGATACTCTGATCAGAGGTAATAACTGAGAAGAACAAACAGAGTTGCTAGAATCAGCAAGTCCTGACTTCTCCTTGTTTATGGGGAGTTTTCGGCTCTAGCTACGTAATTCACTTAATTTTCCAAACCAGATCAGAGGTCCAATCACTAAGAAGTCATGCCCGTCTTTAAGTAATCTCTGTATCACATTATAATTTACATAGCTTAGTATGTCTACACTTTAAGACTGAGTCAGCAAGAGGGTAGATTGAGAATAGCAATCACTTGGTAACTCAACCTCTCTGACTTTGCTGCTATGTCCAGTTTACACCTTTCACTTAAAGAAATATGGGAGGGCCAGAGAGATGGCTCGGCAGTTGAGAGCACTGGCTGCACTTCCCGAAGTCCTGAGTTCAGTTCCTGGCAACCAAATGGTGGCTCACAATAATCTGTAATGGGATCTGATGCCCTCTTTTGGTGTGTCTGAAGTCAGCTACAGTATACTCAGATACATAAATAAATAAATAAATAAATAAGTCAAACAACAACAACAACAAAAAAAGGAAATCAGGTGAATTTGTGGAAGTCAGTTCCCTTCATTAAAAATAAACAAAGGAGTAAAGGAACAGTACTATGGAGAAATCATAAGCCAGAAATGAACACTTCAAAGTAAAGCATTATTCATAGCCACATTTTAGTTGCTACATTTACAAGTTTCTCTTTCATCTTAAGTATAGGAGGCAAATGCTCTCTGATTAGTTCTTTCACAGCTCCTACTGAATCAAGCAGAAGGGTCATTGAGTCACACCTAATAATATCTGACAAGTCTCAGAAATATTGCAAATTTCCTTGATTTTTAGCTGGTTCTTCGTTTTTTTTTTTTTGTTTTGTTTTGTTTTTTGCCCCCTCCCTCACCCCTCTTCGGTTTTTCTTATAGACCGGGAATCAAACTCTGGACTCAGGCACGTGACAAATATTCTACCACTAAGCTACACCCCAGCCCTAGTTAGCTTTTATCCCTATACACAAAAGGTGTTTTAAATGTCTTTCTCATTTAATTTAACCTTTTGCCACCACCCAGGCTGAACTAGAACTTCTCTGTACTGCAGTTTGTCCTCTAGATCATGACCCTAATATCCAGAATGCTAGGACTGCACGAATGTGCTACCATGCCTGGCTTGATGGCTTCTTGACATATCTTAATCTTTAATCAATTAATATTAAACGATGAAAAATTCAACATGAACTTTCATCATGAAAAGAAATTCTGGTTAGGAATTAACTTAGTAAGTGAAACTCACTCTGTGGGCCTTATAACTGTTGTTTCTCAGAAAGTTACATAGCCCCCCTTCACTGGAGAGAATCGGCATGCTCCTTACCCTCATCTCTTCCTGCTGCTGTCTCAGCTGCTCATGATCCACAGCTGGAGGAGGCAGCTGTGCTATTAATGCCAGTGTTTCCTCAGCCCAGGGGCTGAGCTCTTCGTACGTTTCCCAAAACTGGTTCACTAAGACCTGTGCTCGCTCTAGGCGAGCATAGCGTTCTGAGTTAAGCAGGCTAACAGCTTCATATTGCTGTATTAGGCACTCGGTTTTCTCCTATGAGACAGATAGCAAAAGAAAAAGAAAAAAAAAAAAAAAAAAACCTAACGGAATCCTATTAGAAACTTTTTTTCCTCTCAACAACAAAAAATGCAGGTATTTATAAAGGCCTCAAACAAAATTGTACACACATATACATACACACACACACACACACACACACCACACAAGCAAGTGTTAAGAAACACACGAAATTAACAAAGATAGACTAATGAATAAGGGATTTTTTTTTTTAGTTTCCTCTTCATATTTAATTCAAATGTAACTATCACACATATGCATTACTTCTAGAATATGAAAAGTATGAATTTAGCTTGAAACGTAATAAAACAGCACAAGAAAGATGTAATAAAAATAATCTTCGCCGGGCGTGGTGGCGCACGCCTTTAATCTCAGCACTTGGGAGGCAGAGGTAGGCAGATTTCTGAGTTCAAGGCCAGCCTGGTCTACAAAGTGAGTTCCAGGACAGCCAGGGCTATGCAGAGAAACCCTGTCTCGAAAAACCAAAAATAAAATAAAATAAAATAAAATAAAATTAAAAAAAAAAAAAAATCTTCTAGGGCTAGGTGTGGTGGTGAGGCAGAGCCAGGTCATTTCTGGGAGTTCCATGGCAGCAAGGGCTCAATTCCAAAAAACAAACAAATGAAATAACAAAACAAAAGAGACACAACAATGAGGCAACATTAGCCCAACAAAATAGGCAACCCAACAACTGCAAAGTGCCGGCTTAAAAGAAAAGGTTTCTAAGCCTGGCACTTACTCTTCAGATGCTTAAAATGAACAGCTCAAGTCTTCTTTTTCCCTGAGGAAACAGTGCTTACTGCGCACCTTGTGTGATGCTCAGGCCAAATACCACACAGACTAGTCTGGACCTTGAGATTCTCTTGCCTCACACTCTCCCAAGTCCTGGGATTATAGGCATGCACCACTATGCCCTGACCTAATTATCAGTAATCAGAAAGTCCAGCAGGTAAAAGAAAAATACTTTTAAGACATTATTTTGTAGTTTCAGTTTCAATTACGATTAAGAATAGCAGCATGACCTAGGCCTCTACATAGATGTGTAGCTTGGTCTTCATGCAACTGAAGCAGGGGCTGTGTCTGCCTGTCTTTGGATCTCCCTCCCCCAACTGGGCTGCCTTGTCTAGGCTCAATAGGAGAAGCACCTTGGCATGGCGAGGTGGGTTGATATCCATGGGAAGCCTCCCCTTTTCTGTGAAAGGGAGAGGAGGAGGAAGGAAGGGAGGGGAAGCTTCGATTGGGATGTAAAGTAAATAAATAAATTAAAAAAAAAAATAGCAGCCTGAATAACAAGTGTAACTCACCTGCAGTACAGCTTTCTGCTCTTCTCCACATGTGCTGAAGATTTCACCACGGTGACTGAAGAGCTCATCCATTGAATCTTTGTGTCGAATGATGTCAATGGAGAAAGCCTTTGAAAAGCCAACTATGATTACATCAGGAAGTGAAAGGACCCTGCCCTGTGCCTGTACTGGTGATATGTCAGACAGGACAAATGAAATTCCTAGCTTTAGAAAGACATAAGGAATATTCATTCTTAAAGTTTAACTTTTATCTATCATCTGTGCTTATCTTTAAAACTATTTTTCTTTTCTTTTTTTTTTTTTTTTAAGATTTATTTATTATATGTAAGTACACTGTAGCTGTCTTCAGACACTCCAGAAGAGGGCGTCAAATCTTGTTACAGATGGTTATGAGCCACCATGTGGTTGCTGGGATTTAGACTCTCGGGTGCTCTTAAACACTGAGTCATCTCACCAGCCCTAAAACTATTTTTCAATGCTCGTCATTTTAGTTGTTCACAAAAACACGTTTCTTCCTAAATTATCTAGGAAATTGTTAACTATTCTTTCTTGGATTCAAAGGTTTATTTATCCTTTTCCACAAAACAAAACAAAACACATTTTTCTCACTGAAGTCAAGAATTTATAAATTAATTTCTACCATCACTTATTAAAGCATTCTACTTAATCTGAGATGGTCACATACTCTCCCAGTCAGGACAGGGGGAGTGCCTGGCTCTTCTATACTTACCTTTTGCACCTGCAGCTGAGCAGTAGTCTGGTCTTGTTCTAGGCGAATTGGACCGAGTGCCATCAGCTTCCGCTTGGTCTCAGCAACCCAAGCTAGTTCTGCATCAGCAGCCTGCTCGTACTAACAGTCAGTAAAAATGAACAGTTACATACAGCCAGCAGCTCTGTCCTGCAACTGTAAACTATCCAGCACAGAAAGGCCTGGATTTTCAGAAATATAGTTGTACCTCAAAAGTAAATTCAAAACTGAGAACAATTTTATTATAAACCATAAACCAAGCTATGGGGGTGGGATGGGGTGGCGTAGGGTGGGGAGGGGAGGGCTTTGTGGCAAGTGGTAAAGCACTTCCTGAACACACAGGAGGCTGTGGGTGCCATCCCCAGCACCATAGGGAAGACAACATGTGATTCTATCACTTGGGAGGCTGAGGCAGGAGGATTGAAAAGTGTGAGGCCAGCTTGTATTACACAGGCATACCTTGTCTCACAAAATTAACAAAAATTTCAAGAAAGAAAAAATTACAACAAAGATATAGAAAAGTTAGAATTCAACTTCTTCAAATGAAGTTATAAAACTTAGTAGAAATAGCAGTTAGAATTTTTCAAAGTGTGCTTCTAATTAGAGAACTTTAACAGAGTGATACTCCATTGACTCTCTCCAATTCTAATACTAAACAGTAGTAGGTTTACTTAATTTATTATTTTGTATTTATTTTTTGGGACAAGGCCTTTTGATGTAACTCTGGTAACTTGTGATAATTCTCCTGCTTTAGCCTCCTAAGGGATTACAGGTGTGTACCATCATGTCTAGAAATAGGTGTTTAAACATAAATTTATAATGGCAATGGACAGTTGAGTAGTGTTAAATTGAAAGAACTTGCTCAGATGAAGGATGGGACCTAGAAGAACCCCAAACTCAATCACAAAATCTAAGAACATTCTCTATATAACTGTTGATCATTAGAGTTCTCTAATCTTTATAACCTTTTCTTCAATTTTAACCACTGTTACTGTAGTGGTCTGAAGAGTTTTGGTACCCCCACAAACTCATCTGTTTGAAAGCCTGGCTCAGAGAGTGTCACTATAAGGAGGTGTGGCCTTGTTGGAGGAAGTGTGTCACTGTGGAAGCAGGCTTTGAGGTTTCATATATACTTAAGTCTGGCCAGTATGATACAGTCCCCTTCTGTAGCCTTCGGATCAAGACATAGAACTCAGCTTCTTCTCTAGCACCATGACTGTATGTATTCTACCATGCCTCCCATCATGACAATAATGGATTAAACCTCTGAAATTGTAAGCCAGCATTAATGAAATGTTTTCCTTTGGGGGCTGGAGAGATATCTCAGTGGTTAAGAACATTGTCTGTTTCTCTTTCAGAGGTTCAATTCCCAGCAACCACATGGTGGCTCACAACCATTTATACTAGGATCTGATGCTCTCTTCTGGCATGCAGGTGCATATGCAGATAGAGCACACACATACATTAAATAAATAAATAAAATAAGAGAAAGAGAGAAAGAGAGAAAGAGAGAAAGAGAGAGAGAGAGAGAGAGAGAGAACGTTTTCCTTTCCAAGAGTTGTCTTGGTCATAGTATTTCTTCACAGCAATAAAACCCTAAGACTTCCCTTTATCTGAAATGCTTAGGAACAGAAGTATTCTTAATTTTAGAATATTTATATAGACATTACTGGTATAGCATCTTCTAGATTTTGGAATACTTCACATTTTTTGAATAGAAGGTGCTAAACCTATATTTAAAGAGAAAAGTAATGAACTGGATATGGCAGAGAAGGCCTATATCCTAGCATGTGGTTTGTGGAAGCAGAAGAATTAGGAGTAGGGGACTGACTAGGCCACATCACACTGTCTCAAAGTATATGTGTGTAGGTCATGTGTGAGAACTCAGTTTCTCAAGCATAATACATTGTAACTGAAGATAACTGGTGTTGATTAGGAAAAACCTAAAGACAAATTGGGGATGTAGCTGGAATAAAAAAAAAAAAAAGTCTTCATAGTTCAGAAAACATCTGTTTATCACTGGGGTCATCCAGTCGAGAGAGAGAGAGAGAGAGAGAGAGAGAGGGGGGGGGGGGGTTATAGCAATAGTTATAAGTGCATGACCAGCTGTGTGACAGTGATGCCTTAGGAAGATGATAAAGATGTGCCCATCCCCTCCCCAACCTCCAAAGCAGAATAAAAAAGGGAAACATGACACCTGTGTTTACTAAGAGTCCCTTTTGGCTGGCTGTGCTATTTTGGTTTGCATATTTGAACATAATTATAGTTCTTGGTATCTTCCCCTTTCCCATCTAATGCTAAAATAGTGGTGCTGCACACCCAAACTCCAACTTTCAGCAGGCAGAGGCAGGTAGATTTCTGAGAATTTAAGGCTAAGATGGAGCTACACAGTGAGATCCTATATAACAAGGAAGACAGGGCTAGAGAGAGAGTACAGAGAGGTTAAGAGCTCTTTCAAAGGACATGGGTTTGGTTTACAGAACCCATGTGTTGGCCCTCTTCTAGTTTCTTTAGTATCAGATATAAACATGATGCACAGATATATGCAAACACAACACCCACACATATTAAAGTAAAACAAATGAACAAAAACCCAAAAACAAATAAATTTAAAAAATAGCTTTAACATAGGGCTCTTCTTGAAAGTTTTTCTCTGTACCAAGTGGTTGAGTATTTTGGTTCTAATCTGATCAAACCTTTTCCAAGTGTTTGCCATTATTAAAGTATGTTTATTCTATTTATTTTGATCTCATTATTCTTCCTGAGCCTGTACTTATGTAGGTTATAGCACTGGATACAACACATACATCCCATGACCTTAAAACACTAGCACATAGCATTATAAACATTACCTGTTGTGATCTCTGAATAGCAGCATCAATTTCATCTACCCTTTGTCCAACAGTGTCACTGACAAGTTTGTACTGTTCGTTGGCATCAGACACAAGTTTATCCAGTCCTTCTCTGGCTCTCCAAGGCACCAGCTCTAGGAGAGCATGGCTCACCTCATTCACTGTGTCCAACACCAGCCTGTGTTCCATGACCTCCTTCTTCAATTCCTAAGGAGGGAAAGGTTTTCAGGCCACGCCTTGCTAAATTAAGCCCATCAGCATTAATGTGTGTTGGGGGTTGGGGGAAGCCTATCTCCAGCACACATCCCAGCAGGGCACTGACCTCCTTCCTTTAGCTCTTTTTTTCTCTGCCTCACATTTTCAATCATTTTGAAACCTGACTTTCAGCTTAGCTGCTGCTTACTTACTTACTTGTCTGCAAGATTTGAGTCACATTGTCTGTGTAAAACAGTGTTTCTTTCTTTCTATTCCTTAATGCTCTAACTAGGGGCATTTAACATAACAAATACCCACATAGAATTTCTGTGCATCAAGAACTGCTTTTGATCCTGCAGCAGAATTAGAACTAACTACAAAGCACCTCTCCCATTTAATTCTTTTCCTTGCTTTGTTCTTGTTCTTTCTCCTCTAGTGCCCTCATCCATCTCCCTCACCTCCTTTTCACGTGTCTTCTGGTCTCCAAACAGTGCCCCCTTTAAAGAATGAATGGTGGAGGTGAATTATAGGTGACACAGCAAGCAAACTTCCTAGGCACCTAGAAATAGACTTCTTTTTTCTTCAGACTACAGTCTTATCTTTATGTAAAATCTTGTTGTCATGAGTACACAAGAGAGAAAGCAGGAGTTCATTTGGTTTAGTTCTAAGGAAAAGGTAAGGAAATATGATACAGACAAAGATGAAACTTCTTTGCCTGTTACAGTATAAAGTGATGGCTTACCTTCTGTCTTTGCTGAAACTGGGGTATTTGCTCCCCTGTGGGAGACTGTCCTCCACTGGCTGCCAGCTCCTCCTCCACTTCCCTCAGCCACCCAGTTAGTTCCTCATATGTAGAATGGAACTTGGTGGCCAGCTGCCGGGCTTGTTCTAAAGTTCTGAGGGCCTTAGAGCTAGTGACGGTGATGTCTGCATAACGGGTCTTTATTCCGTCCAGCTTCTCCTGGATGAGTAACACCTCCTCACCTGTGAAGAAGAGCACACCACTCACTTTTCACACGAAGGAGCTCTCAGGATGGAGATTAAAGGAGTCTTTTAACACTGCCTTTAAGTGGGAACTTAAATTTCATAGACCCTTGCTATGTCCTGACTTCACCTAATATCCCAAACTGAGGGGAAACTGGAAATGGAAATGAACCCTTAACCACATAAACTATTTCTGAGATTAAGCTTGAAATCCAATTGCAGGTGTTTCTAGATGTTTCTGAAACTTTACAGACAATGCTCTTATTCAATATATTAGGAGGTGGGAGGAATTGCCATCTATAATCAGATAGAAGACAACTAAGTTTTGTAGTTTTCAAAAGGTTTAGCAGAAAATGAACATGTTACCAGCTTCCGTGAAACACATATGGCAATACAATCAGCGAATATCAAGGCTCCCACAGACCACAGTCAATGCTGGGTGCTTATGATCTTTAAGATACAGAGGTAGGGCTGGATTTGGTTCCAAAAAGCATATGGTGGTTCATATCAACCTGTAACTCCACTTTCAGGGGACCCAATGCCCTCTTCTGGCCTCTGAGGGCACCCGGTACCCGTGGTGCGCATATATGCATATAGGCAAACCACTCAAAACATAAAGCAAACCAATCTCAAAGAGGTGCTAAGAGGTATACTTTTCAAAGTACCTGTAGTTTGTTTTAGAAGAGCCTGACCATTTTTTATTGCTTGATCTACATTCTTCTTTCTATTAATAATCTCTTCATTTAAAGCCTGAAAGGAAAGAAGAACATTAATTTCAAATCTATGGCATAACAAAGGGAAGAACTCTGAGTGCTTTAAAAGGACAACACCTAAAGAGATCCATTAGCAGCTCAGTTTAAAGTCAGATAGTTGATTCCTTTCTGTATCTCTTTGGTTACTCTGCTAAAGACAACTAAGAAATGCTCTATAGGCAAGCTCTCTTTCATGCTAGATGGAAAAGATTTAGGGTGAAATCAGCTTTACTAATCAACCGGTATCAAACTCGAATACAAGAAGTTTAGAAATGAAATATAACAAAAATGCCCATTGTGTCTAAAATAAAGAGACTTCATGAAGCAAACTGAAACATGGCTGGAGTGAAGAACAGGGACTGCTCTTCAAGAGAATCTGAGTTTGATTCCCATCACCACAAGGCAGCTGGCATCCACGTCCACACAGATCTGACACGCACATATACAAATAGACACATAATTAAAAAAAGATCAAGGGCTGGAAAGATGGATCAGTGGTTAAGAGCACCAACTGCTCTTCTGAAGGTCCTAAGTTCAGATCCCAGCAACCACATGGTGGCTCACAATCATCCGTAACTCCCTCTTCTGGAGTTCTGGAGTGTCTGAAGACAGCTACAGTATACTTATATATAATAAATAAATAAATAAATCTTAAAAAAAAAAAAAAAAGGATCAAAACAGGCATATTGTATAAGATGATACAGAATCTCTTGAATTTCACAAATATTAAGTTACAAGTACGTGATGAGATTATGGATACCACTCAGTCACATATACGTGGTTTTTTACAGAATGCTCTCACTTGCTCAAATGAAAACCTACTGATCCATTCATGTAATTACCCAATGTGCAATCGAGATGGACCCTGCCTCTTACCTGTATAATGTAGAATCATTAGTTCAGCTTGTTAAATACAAGTATTTATTTATGGATCTATCCAAAAAGGACTAGTACTTGGCAACAACTCAAATATGCATATGTAGAAATATACTATGCACACAATAAAGTTGGAAGTGTTTGTAATGAAGGGAAAAAAAGAAATTAAAAGAAAAAGAATTGAAAAGGAACACATAGCAGAATGACAAAATAATTCAGTAACATAACTATAAGAATGAAAACACAAATACCAGGTGGTCGGCATGCTGTTTCTGCAGGACATCCTGTCTGTAATCCTTTACGAACACTGTACTGAGCTTGTCCTCAACCTCAGCCAGCCAGTTGAGCACCTCCACCTCATCCTCCCCGAACAGCCTAGCATTGAACAGTGCCTGCTCAAGCAGGGATGCTTTCCGACAGCACCGGTCTTGAATTTCACTGTATCGGGCCTGCAATGAGTCTAGCTTTTCTGACATGATGCCCTGCTCTGCTGGACATGTCAGGGAGGAGAGGGACTGCCCAATTTTAACTGCCTGGTGCACATCTGTTGCATGGTTTTCTATTTCTTCCTCTAGAGCCTGGAAATCCAGATGGAAAAAATGAGTAACAAAAAAAGCAAATAAAAACAAACATGAAACAATGAATAACAAATAACAGAACAAATTAAAATAAAAATTCACCTGCTGCACAGCAAAAACAATATGAAAAGTAACACGCAAGCTGCTTCTCTCCCCTTTGATGTTCACCTATTAGTCAATGTCTACTTCAACCCAATGTAACTTTTCCAACTAATAATATGACCTCATCTTAAACTAAAAACTTCACAAAACATCTAGAGAATGCTGCAGCTTTTCAGTCTCTACCTCTGGTTATGTTTCATCATGGCAGCACCTTCCTACCTTGTGACGAATAATCTGCTGGTGTATTTTGGCAGTCTGAGTGCCAACAGGTTCCGAGTTAGCAAGCTTTTTCTCTGTGACAGATAAGAAGTCAGAAATAGGCTCAGCTGTCTCATGGAATTGTTTAGCCAGAACCAAGATATCTTCCAGCTGTTTTTGCCTACACAAATACATAGAACACGTTGCTCAGGCAGAAAGTCACATAAAGAGTCATGTAGTATTAAATTCAGTAAAAGGGCAGTCTTTACCAGGCATGGTTTAAGTGCTCATAGTAAACAGAACACACATTACTAGGAGGGACTTTGCAGCTATAAAAGTTTTCACAGCATCATTTTCCATGAACCTTCTCTAAGGTGGGCAAGATAATTATCCCATGATTAAATGAAAGCTAACCCTGATGGCTTAGACAAAGACTTCTCTAATCCCTCATGAGTAGTGGCAGGCTAAGGATGGAAGGAGCTCTTCTAGCACTCTCCCTCAGACCACACTGACACATATCAGAAAGGGATGTATCATGTGCACCATGTTCAGGTGGTCCTGAACACGGGGCCACAATAAACAGGACACAATGAAAAGGAACCCCAAATCAACTGTTTTCATGTCTTACTCCTGTATGTGAGTTAAGAAAATATGTGAAATAGTTTACTCCTGTGAGCTAAAAGTCCCTCCCCAGTTTCAAAAATCCAATTAGGCTTCTGACAATTTCAAGTCAAATTTAAGACAAGCACACACGTACTTTATAGGTCATTTGGAATCTTACATTCTATATAATGTCCACATTAAACTTGGGGTTTTTTGTTTTGGTTTGGTTTGGTTTGGTTTTTTCGAGGCAGGGTTTCTCTGTGTAACCCTGGCTGTCCTGGAACTCACTCTGTAGACCAGGCTGGCCTCGAACTTAGAAATTCTCCTGCCTCTGCCTCCCAAGTGCTGGGATTAGAGGCGTGGGCCACCACACCTGGCTAAACTTGGGTTTTAAGTATAGTATAAATTAAAAAGGAGAGAGGAAGCTGTCTTAGATTAAAACAAAAAACAAAAAACAAAAAACCAGGAATAAGCAACAGACCTGTATGAGCAGCAAATTAGTAATGAAAGGTCTTAACACTTTCCAGAACTGACTGAATGATGGCCATTTTAAAAGGTCTAGTACTGCTGGGGCATGCAGCTCAGTAGTAGAACTTTTGACCAGCATAGATGAAGTCCTAAATTCAATCCTTGGTATGGAGGGGTGAGGGTGGGTGGGGGCAGGATTGTGTGATGTAAAGTATTAGTAAAACTTTACTTAATATTTCCTTTATCCAAGTTACATTTAGCAAGCCTATTTTATAAGAAAATCCTATCTCTTGAATGCCTATGTATTTAACAGTATCACAGATTAGCTTAGGATACAAAAAAAATTAAGTATCAATGTAATCTAACAGAAAAGACACGTCAAGTTTTAATTCTAACAATTAACACTGTTTATATATGTGAAAGTAGAAAAAAACAAAACAAAACAAAAAACTCTCAGACTGTCAGTTGGCGGGAAGGCAAGGGGTCTGCATCCATTATTTGGAACAGCAACTCTGAGGCAGCACTGCCACTACTCATATCAAGCATCTCAAAATTTGTGAGCAATTAAAGCTCGGTTCCTGAGAGTGATGAGTGGATTATTTCTAAACACTTAGCCCCCAGCAGTAAATGCCACGAACATTCTTCAAAGCAATATGTGAATTATCCAAGAGCCTGTAAAGCACTTCAGTGACTGTAATCAAACACGGAGCAGAAGAACCCTCCTGACACGTCCCAGATCCCTTACCTGGCTGCCGCCTTGCTGAGGAGATCCGTCCATCTACGCTCAAGACTCTCCAGCTGCCCAGTGATTTTCTCTCTATCAGCCAGCTCAGCTGACTGGGCTATTCTGCCTCCTTCTGCTTGAAGCATATCCACTGTGGCCTTTCGATCATCTAGGAGTCGCTGGAGCAACTGTGGCATGTGTGTATAAAGAGAAAGGAAAGTAATAACAAAGGGTCATTTAAAAATAAACCGAGGTTTCTAGCTGCATTTGTAGCAGAAGATGACCTAATCGGCCAACAGTGGGAATAGAGGCTCCTTGGTCTCCCAAACTCCATATGACCTAGCACAAGGCA